>NC_088099.1:112615116-112930272 GCF_036370855.1 Dromaius novaehollandiae
AATTACGATCAGATCACTCTCTGCATCTCTTGTCTCTAATTGATGAGCCGAAAGCTCAGAGCCTCCAGGTTTATGGCGTTATTCGTGAAGTACTTAGCTGTGCAATCTGGACTGTAACGTCTTATTTAAAACCACTTTTAGGGTACACATATGATTTAACAGCAGTGAGGAAGCTTATAATATTTTCTCTCTTCAATTTAATTTTTGAAAAGTGTCAGCACTTAAATGGGCTTCATCTCAAAGTTAATATACTACTGAGGTGAATATATTTTTGTAATTTTGGAACTCTGCTATTGTTTCTTCTTATCTGAAAGTAGTAGTCTACAGTATTCTTACACATATAAAAATAATTATTGCTGTTACTTTTCTGTGATGTATGGAATGAATTAAGATGGGAAATCTCAAAATATTTCATGATAGTGCTTATATCTTCATAAAGAAATAAGAAAGTGTATGTATCTGAACAACAACTCCTTACACTGAAGAATCATCACTAAAAAACAGCAGCAGCTATTTTTGTGTGAAATGATTATTAGGAAAACAGTTCATGTATCTGTATCCTTTAGTGTGATTTAGTGGTTAGAAGTAAAATCTATAGGAACCATCTGGCAAGTGCCTGAACATTGGTCATTAGCATTCTGAAGTTAACCAGGTTAACAGAAATTAATTTTAAATGAAGATTTAGAGAAGCATTTATTGCAAAATTTGGCTAGTGCTTCCTCTTGCCTCACATACTTGCTCCCAGCTTAGTTCACGGTCACAAACTCATGTTCCTATTCATCCTATTCACACTTAAATGTCAGTCTTTGCTCATAATAATGTAGTTCATCACCTCACACATAAGGCCAAAACACTGCCTGAGACTAGCTGCCAGGAGAGTTACAGCATTAGACCTGAAGCATACCCCTTCCACGCAGACTGTATGATGGCCTGTTGCTACAATACTTTAAAAACTTCTCTAAATCAGGATAGTCAAACACAGGAACAGGATGTCCAGAGCAGTGGTGGAGTTTCCTTGCTTGGAGACATTCAAAAGCTCATTGGACATGGTTCTGTGCAACTTGGTTTTAAGTTGGCCCTCTTTGAGCAGGGGATCGGACCAGATGACCAGCTTAAATTATTCTACAATTCTATAATTACGTATTTGGAAAAGGAACAGAGAGATTTTTTTCGCTTCCTTCCTGCTTTCTTTTGGCCTTTTCAGTTCTTTTTTTCTGTCTATATTTACTTACAAATTCATTTATTTTCTTAGCATATATATGCTCTTTGGAATGACGATTAGACCCTTGCGCCTCTATGCTACCAAGCACAATGCAGATTCTTACAAGCACAATGCAGATTCTTACTCAAGAAATAATACCTGGTCCAATGTAATAATAAATAGTAATTCTGCTCCAAGCAGTTGCTCTTCCTGTTATTTCTGACTCTGAAATATACATCTGACCTAGTGATCAAATCAAAGTTGTTTTGATTTGCATAACCTGTGGGATATTGTTCTGGAACATCTTGGAGCGGGGGGGGGGGAGGAAAAAAAAACAGGAAAATATGCAGACCCTCACAGCAACAGAGGTAGTTTGAAATGTCAGAAATTTTTTTTGCATTCTTGTTTCTAATGTTAGTTTAAACTGTCCCAATATATCACTGTACTGTTTAGCAGTTCTTAAACCCTGATAATGTTTAACCTAATTTTTATCCATTCTGGTTTAAAGAGAAAACCCCTCTTACTCTATTTAATTGACTCATAACTGGAGATAATGGATTCCTGTGCTAGATATGATGACTGTGGACAAACATATCTCTTCTTTATGATTATGTTGCTGGCACGAACACTGTCATATCTGTTAACTTTATCATATAAATTGTGGCTTTCAAGTCTTTTGAGCGGTTTGTTGCTCTCCTATGAATTTTGGATTATTTATCAGTTTACTTTGAAATGTAGTTTTGAAAATGGATAATGGATATTTTGTGGTTCCAAGGCCACAAGGACCACAGAAAATATGTCAATAAGGATTTTACACCACATACATAAAAAATATATAAGTAAAGCATGGTTCGTACAAGACAGAATATAATTTAACCCGGCACATGTAGCAATCGTTGCCATTTGAAGAAATCTTTTCTTATCACACGACTGTAACAGGCAGAAGATGAAGCAGTATTTCTTTTGTTTGTCCTGATATAAACTCTTGGGAGAGAGAAGTCCATTCACAAGCTGAAGTTAGTAGGCTCAAATTAATCCTTTGCAATAACAAGTGGCACATAAATTATATACCATCTGTTTATGCCTTTCCATCAAAAGTGCTTCTTGCAGAGTCATTGTTCAGGCAACCCCAATACTCTCAGAATCACTTATTAGGTATTGCTTAATCCTGGAGATTTCTGAGCTCCCATTTGGTGGCTTGAGCCAGCAATATGTGTTATATGTGAGCCAACACCACTTCACAAGAAAAAAAAAACAGGAAAATAAACAAATAAAACCCCAAAAGACCCTACTAGTTTTCATCACTCAAAATCAGCTGCCTGAGCAGGATTTTATCTGTGTGATTTGTAGGAGGCCAATTTCATATGCATTCTTTTAACTAGCTAAAATACGTACAAACATCACTGCCATTTCAAAGGTGTGCATCGCCCCTGGACGTCCGTACCTCCCACCTCCAACACTTATAGGGGCTTGTTACAACACAGGTGGTGTGGCACAGACTGCGCAGGCTTGTGCCTTTCTGCTCCACCTCTGAGGAGCTCTGATATGACCATCCACTATTATTCTCAATTTCAGAAGTCTCCTCCATGACTTATTTGAGCTACCAGCATTTTACTGGGACTGTCTCAAGACCTGGAAGCACTCTGGAGTGAGACACATGGCAGGGAGTCACCCAGCTGAGCTGCCCCTAGCTGCACAACCCTCATATCTGTGTGCCCAAGATGATCACAGCCATCATCACCCAGTTTGGCAGGACTGTTTGTACTCCAGGCTGCTCTCACTGAGCATGGGGTGGCCTACATGTGACATAAGAGACAATTGCAGGGTGTTTATCTGAAGCATCTGCCTCAGACCCTTGCCTTGGAAATCTCTACACACTTCTGTTATGCTTCTTGCCTTTCCTCACCCACACGTCCCTATGCCCAAGCCTTATGTCCACGCCCCACACCAAGGCCCCAAGTGGTGGCACGACTCATCCCTAGAGGAGGATGGGGAACCCTGATAGGCCAGCTGGCACCCCAAGGTAACACCCCACACACCAAATGGAAAATCCTCCAGAGAGCAGTCTGGGACTGTGGGAGTGTTCACAGAGCAGTTCAGGGAGACCTGTGACTTGTAGCCTTTCCATGGAAAGAGGGACACCCTGACACGCACATACAGCAAACAAGCCAGGCTGAAAGCCCTCTTGCCCCGAGATGTTTGATAATTGGGCTCCATGTTTCCCCTCATGTCTTTAATCAGTCTCTTCCAGTCCACAGTCCCAAGAAGTCACAGGGCATGCTTGCCATAGCTATTTTCAGTCTTTCATCTTTGGCATGTCTCCAGACAGCACCGCTGAGCAGCATCTGCCAGCTCCTAGGACACCTTCAGGAATGCTCTGTCTCCCTCTAGCTCCAAACTTTAACCCTTTGAGGCTCAACTCCTTCCCCTTTTCATTCTTTGCTCCCTATAACAATCTATTTTTCTCCTTGATTCCCTTCTTGGACTCTCCTCTTCTTTCAGGATGGAGGAAGAGGGCATTTGGTTTAGGGGAAAACCAGTAGGAACAGTGGCCATTAGCAGGGAGGTCAAACAAAGAGAAGAGGCCAATGGCCAGTACCTGAGGGGAAGCATAAGAACAGGACGAATATATATGAGACTTCTCAGCACTCTCAACACCTCCACTCATCCACAGCTCAGGGTCTTAAAACTAATACTGGTACAAAGAAGAATAAACTACAAGCATACCTCATTTTACTGCACTTCGCAGATATTACGGTCTTTACAAATTGCAGGTTTGTGGCAACCCTGCATCGAGTAACTGTATCGGTGCCATTTTCCCAATAGCATGTGCTCACTTTGTGTCTCTGTGTCACATTTTGGTAGTTCTCACAATATTTCAAACTTTTTCATTATTATTATATCTGTTATCACGATCTGTGATCAGTGATCTTTGACGTTACTATTGTAATTGCTTTGGGGTGCCACAAACCATGCCCATATAAGATGGCAAACTTAATCAATAAATGCTGTGTGTGTTCTGACTGCTCCACCGAGCGGCCATTCCCCCATCTCTCTCCCTCTCCTCGGGCCTGCTAATTCCCTGAGACACAACAATATTCAAATGAGGCCAATTAATAACCCTACAATGGCCTCTTAAGTGTTCAAGTGAAAGGAAGAGTCGCACGTCTCTCACTTTAAATCAAAAGCTAGAAATGATGAAGCTTAGTGAGGAAGGCATGTCAAAAGCTGAGACAGGCCAAAAGCCAGGCCTCTTGTACCATACAGTTAGCCAAGTTGTGACTGCAAAGGGAAAGTTCTTGAAGGAAATTAAAAGTGCTACGCCAGTGAACACACGAATGATAAGAAAGCCAAACAGCCTTATTGCTGATATGGAGAAAGTTTTAGTGGTCTGGACAGAAGATCAAACCAGCCACAATATTGCCTTAAGCCAAAGCCTAATCCAAAGCAAGGCCCTAACTCTCTTCAATTCTGTGAAGGCTGAGAGAGGTGAGGAAGCTGCAGAAGAAAAGTTTGAAACTAGTAGAGGTTGGTTCTTGAGGTTTAAGGGAAGAAGCCATCTTCATAACATAAAAGTGCAAGGTGAAGCAGCAAGTGCTGATGTAGAAGCTGCAGCAAGTTATCCAGAAGATCTAGCTAAGATAATTGATGAAGGTGGCTACAGTAAGCAACAGATTTTCAATGTAGATGAAGCAGCCTTATATTGGAAGAAGATGCCATCTGGGACTTTCATAGCTAGAGAGGAGAAGTCAATGCCTGGCTTCAAAGCTTCAAAGGACAGGTTGACTCTCTTGTTAGGGGCTAATGCAGCTGGTGACTTTAAGTTGAAGTCAATGCTCATTTACCATTCCAAAAATCCTAGGACCCTTAAGAATTATGCTAAATCTACTCTTCTATCAAACTGCATTGCATGCTACAGAGAAATCCTTCGTGAAAGTAAGAGTCAATCGATGCAGCAAACTTCACTGTTGTCTTATTTTAAGAAATTGCCATAGCCTCCCCAGCCTTCAGCAACTACCACCCTGATCAGTGAGCAGCCATCAACATTGAGGCAAGACCTTCCATCAACAAAAAGATTACAACTCACTGAAGGCTCAGATGATGTTTAGCATTTTTAGCAATAAAGTATTTTTTAATTAAGGTATGTACATTTTTTTTAGACATAATGCTAATGCACACTAAATAGACTACAGTATAGTGTAAACATAACTTTTATACGCACTGGGAAGCCAAAAATTTTGTGTGATTTGTTTTATTGCAATATTCTCTCTATTGCAGTGGTCTGGAACCGAACCCACAGTATCTCCAAGGTATACCTGTAGTAATGAATTCATCTAGATTGGATATTAGAAAGAAGTGTTTTACTATCAGCGAAGTTCTGGAAGGGATTTCCAAACAAATTTATGGGGATAACTCCAAACTGTTTCAAGATGGAGATGGCTAGACTGACAGAATGGATTGTCTGAGCTGATCAGGGAATTAACAATTAAGACTTCTGTTGTAAGGGATATGATTCATTGATGTGACAGAACAATTAAATATCGTGTACCTCTTGTACTGCACTTAAGTAATTAATCACATGCTTTAGGACTTTGCTGCCTGACTCACATGCACATGTTGGCTTTCAAGTGAGGAGGAAAGAGATTTCCTTCAAAAGCTTCAGATATTGGCTGTAGCTAAAAGATTGGGACAAGTGTGCTGGTGTTCCTAGGGGTATGGAGAAACCTCTTGGTACCTGGCCTATGCACCCAGCTTGTCCACACACAAAGAGTTAACAGCAAACGTCAGATTGTGGGTGACTGCTGTGTTGGTTTGTTTGCTTTTCCTCCTTTTTTGGCAGCGTAGGACATAAACCACTTTCCTGGATCATCTAGTTCTTTTAGTTGATGAACTCCTTCACTAGTTGTGTGCTATTCCTAGGTTGCTGGCAGTGTCGCTCGAGCTTTCTGCTCCCTTCCTGTGGTAGATGATTGCCAGTGATCAGTCTTTTAGTCATTGAATCAAAACCAGTGTGTGGTATTGAACTAGTTATCCAGAGTTATAGAAATACAGTATGCCAGAAGAGTCCACTCCACACAAAATAAATGGGACTAGAGAAAGGCTGAGCTAAAACTCTCATAGGATGCTGCAGCAGGCTATCCAAATCAAAATAGTTCACTGTCGGATGTTTGCACTTACATTTTTTTCCATTTTTCTTTTATGAAAGGGAAAAGCAGATCATTATTACGAAAAAAAGCATTCTGTTAGAAACCTAATCTTCTGTCAAAACACAATTGCAACAGAGAATTTTCAATTCATGCTATTTTCCATATCACTTTGACTTTAATTGCAACAAGAGAAATTTAATTTACATATGAGGGAACACTTTCTAACAGTAGCAATAGTGAAAAGCAACACTAGAATTTGGGTTCAGGAGGTTGTAAAATGCCCATTAGTAAAGGTTTTTAATAAGAGGTTAGAAAAACACCTGCATAAAATAAAATAGATGTAGCTATTTCTGCCTTGGGGTCAGGGAATAGACTAGTTCACCCCCATTTTCTGATTATTTTCTGTAGCCTTACTGGAGCTAACCAAACCAATTGCCAAAGCAACTAAATAGTAATTATTCTATGCCTTAATACAGCAGAGACCATAAAAGACGTCTGTAGAAGGCCTTAGGCTATAAATGTTGTAACAAGAGACTTATAATCTGTCACCCTGTCACAATACAGCATGAATGCAGTGTTAGGGCAAATTATAGAGGACTTATGCAAACCAGAAAGTCAGTAATTATCTAATTATGTTAATTTGCTAAAGGACTGATATTCTTCATACTTAGCTATTGTGACACTGCCTCAAAGAGGGTTTTTCTTTTTTCTTGATCTATTTATACATGTTTGCAACTGCTCTTGTGAAATATCACATCTTGACTACCAGATCTGAGAGAGATTAGAAAAAAAAGCTGTTTTTTCATTACACTCCCTATGCACCTCAGTCACTCTGAACAGCTTTGCCGTAGTTACACTTAAAAGAAAAATTCTACACAAAGCAACAGCTTTTATACTGATTAAAAGCACTGAATTCACCAGAAGCTGATGAGGGGGAGACAGTTGCCAGCAGTTTGGAGTAACAAACAGAAAAAGTAACAGCTTTCCATTTGCACATTCGACTCTGATTTCATCAGTGCTCCACAGTTCTAACCTGCATCCTATTACTTTAGCAGAATCCTGCTCTATGCGTAATTATGTATTTAAAAAGTATAAAACTAGAAAACAGCCAATAACTCTCCATCACTTAGCGTTTTGGGTTTTGTTTTTTAAATCAAGTCTGGACATCTGTCTGAAAGATAGGCTTTAACCCATCAACAAGGTACAGATCTCAATGCAAGAATAACACTGGATATGTTTGCACAGCCTCATGCAGACAGACACAAGCCAGTTCTGCCTGTTCTTCCATTCAGTCAGGTGCAAATCAACTCCAAACTGAGGCTATTAGCTGAGATTCTGCATCCAGCAAATGCATCCACATTGCTTCCAGTCCCAAACCAGCTCCAAATGCAGACAGACAGTGAACTTGCCTCTGTCTGATGTCGTATCTCACGTACCCGCTACTGCCTAGTACGGGAAGTCAGATCATTCTGGCTTTTAAATCTGAATAAGAGGAAAAAACGAATAGGCTAAGGAAAAGGTATGCACAGCAGGAATTAAAACTTGGACTAAAAGCAAAAAGGACAAAGAAAAAAAAGATCACATTCAAAGGTGTTTGCATTTCCGCTGTCTGTATTATCTGAAACATCACATAGTCATGTTTTTATATATCTCCCTCTTTGACAACAGAAAGCAATCAAAAGGCCTGTCTCTTTAATCAGCACATGAATCTGTTCAGAAACCATGGTTTGATGAAACGAATACTGCAATTCAAGGACACAATCCAGCAGGGAAATTCTGATATCTTTAGCAAAAAAATGGTTGGTAAAGAAGCAAAAGAGTATAGTAGAGGGGGGAGAAAACTGGTGTTATCGGTTACCACTCCCCATGAAGTATAAAAATTTAGTTGTTTGCATTTACTGCAGCACAGAGAAATTCCCCAGCTTTCCAGACCTGCATAAAAACAACCAGTGTGTGAAATGCAATCCTCTTTTTCCCCTGAATCTTCCAGAGTTAAGCTACACAGTCTCCTGTTAATGAAACTGCATCTTATAAAGTAATTAATAGAGCAGCTGATCCCAAAAGGGGCTGGGGGAATAAGCTGATCTTCATCAAACAAGTCTTGAGACTAAACTTTGAAGATTGCTAGCAGTAGAAATGTGTAAGTACCTAGAAAGTTTTAAAATGTCACTTCACACATTCACATTAAAACTTGATAACTATCAAGTTATAAACACATCATCTCAGCTTGTGGCACAACAAAGTATTTAGATCAACTGCATTCTAGCCCCGTCACTGTTCACAAATGCTACCAAATTGCCTCAGAAACAGTCTGTCCATAAATTAATTCAAAATAAGACATTTCATGTAAAAATAGTATACAAGTGTTAACCAAAATAACAATGTCAAAAACCTGAAATGTTTACATGGTTACCAACTAGTACATTGGGGAACTGTGACTTTTGGTAAAAGCAGATAGTAAAGTCAAAAAGATCCCTAAGAAATCTACCTTTAAAGGTCCTTAAATTGAAAAAAAAATCCTTAAGAAATACCCCTTGAAAGGACCATAATGGACTACTTTTCTTTTTAGGCGGGTGGATAAAAAATAAAAAAACTCAAAGACTGGTATTGGAAACATCTAGAATATCTGCAAAGTGAAAATTAGTTTCTTTTGGTAGCCTTTACTTAAGGCAGAGACTTAGGGAATAACCAAAGTAGTAAAAAATCTCTTCTTTCCAATAATTAAAGTGAAATCCATAGGAGAACTGACTACAGTAGAAGAACTAATTGGCTCAAAGATATTTATTTCATGTAAAGACAGACAGTTCTGTAAACATGGTTTATGTGAGTTAACCCTTTTCCTGCACTAACAAAGGTAAAAAAAAAAAAAAAAAAAGCCAGAATTGCTGTACAAACAGAATTCTCCTGAGAAGAGTCAAAAGATTCATCCCTGAATGTGGCCATTATTAAACTGTACCTGTGACGTATCTGTTTTTCTGTATCATATGAAATATTTGACAGCAAGTTTGGAAAAAATATTTTTTAAATATCGTGAGACTGTAGATGGCTGCTAGATGTTAGCGCAAGTAATGCCTTGCTAGTTGTGCATGTTGCATAAGTGGTAGCTCTTGGAGAAATGCTCATTACACACCCTGCCTACACTGGACACTTCTCTGAGTTAAGCGATCAGTCCAGGCTCTCATTTCCATTCAAATCAGTGGCTAAACTTCTCTATGAAGATGGTGTTTATGGTTAAGATCTCTGACTGGAATAATTACGGACAATTACAATTAACGGCCATGCATTCTGTCACCCTGCACAATATAGCCCATAGACCTGCTATGCATTAATTGCTGCTTCAAGTCTAATATCTGTTCTGTAACACATTTTGGAACAGCATTTTGATTTAAAATTGTCACTGATTAACTCTTCACACATTGTTCCTATTGTTAACTTTGTTCACTGTAAAAAAAATTAACCTGAACATGATCATCATTAACTGTCAGCCTTTGTACATCAGTGAGAGTTTTAAAACCCTTTATTTTGAAGCTCTTATAGCTCTTGGATTCCTGTAAGCTGTACTGAGGTCACTCCTTAATGATCTCTTAAACTAGCATCTTGTTTGATGTTGTGCTACAGACTCAATGCTTGTAGGTAGGCTGAAGATAAAAAATATTTTGCACCTATCTTTAGAGATTGCACAGTTCTGCAAAAACCTGACACAAGACAATTAAGAAAACAATATTGATCTGTGGCATTGTGGGGCAAATTTTCAATTATATCTCCAAACTATGAAAGCATGCAGGCTTTTTGAACTAGCCCTGCACCAGTGCTAGTAGGTATCCGATCTAAAAAGAGTCAGTGTTCTGAATAGACAAATGCTCTTATGCAAGAAAATAATTATCCCTACTGCATAGTCTGTAACTGTGACAAGGCTTCTATCCCCCTATTTTTCAGTTTGATATTGGTGATACCCTAGAGTTTCTCTGGGGCACTTTTTATAAAGAATCCATAAAGCATGGACAGCTTATGAAAACATTTGTATTTATTCAGTATCTCTGCATGTGTGATTATGCTCTTTGCAATGGGGATCTCACAAAGTAAGTTTATAAATAGGAAATAACAAACAGGCATGATGTACAGAAATTTTGTAAGGTACTCTTCATCTTCTTAACACAGTGCCTGGCTATTTCACTACCTTTTTCTATCTGTTTGTTTTTGAGCTTCTGATATTCCCTCCTCTACCACAGACTCCTTTTAGTGGGAAAATAAACAAAGCTTTCCCATTTCATAATTTAAAGCACAATTGTTAACAAACCCCAGTTCCACTGTTAAACACACATGCAGTTATAGTTTTGCATAAGCATTTGCAGGAGCAGGAATCTCTCACAGTCCGTAAAATGCAGTCTGTCTCCTTTTTACCATATCATTATCCTAAAAGATGATAATTAAAGTGATTTCAAGGTTCAAATTTAAATAACATTCTGATTAATTATGGACTGTTCATTATTGCCATATTTTGAAATTTCTCTCATTAGCCTTGTATTCCATAAGCAAATTAGTATGACTCCATTATCATTAATAACTCTAAACAGAAATAATTTTCATAATCTGTATACTGGCTGTGTCAAACTGTAGAAATCTTTTTTTTTTATTTCACTTTCTGAACTACTCCATCTCTCCAGGCTTAATGTAATTATGCACCTTCTTTTCAGGATAAAAAGCTGGCTATTTTGAGCTCCATTTAGAGCAAATATAGCTCTTGAGGGGCCCTGAACTATAAAAGTATAAGATGAAAAGCTAAAGCACACATAGTTTGTTGGAGCTAAACATTTTCTGATTAAAATGTTGAAGGAGGTAGTCTTCTTTAACTGTAATACAAAACATCAAAGTCAAAGTGCATGAATTCCTGATTAGCTGTCCAGATCAATGTAATCAATACAGATGTGTTTATTATTCTGCCTTTATTCAAGAGTATTTCAAATATTTTAATTTTAGCTGTTGTACATAATATTCCTGGTGGGAAAAATCATTTCTCAGCTGATTTCTGAAAGATACAGTTCATCCAACAACTAAGATCATAGTCAATCCATGTCAATGCTTCCCTAGCCAGACTAGGTTTATGCTGGATGCATTTTATAGACGCATTCTGTTTTCACACTGCAAGTGTGAATTAGCCCACAAAATTATTGTAATGGATGAAGTACATCAAAAGCCCCAAGAGTTACTATATAGATAGAAACCACATCTTTTTCAGGAGGTGCTTGACCTGAAAGTAGTTGGAAGAAGAAAGAGTAGATGGGAGAATTATCATATGTATTTGCCTGTTCTGATATTTTCATACAGGCATCCCTTGTTCTCCACTGTTGGAGAGAGGATCTTAGTCTAGATGTACCTTAGACATTGATCAAAGTGTGGCCAGCCCCATGTTCGGGTCTTATGGTCCACAATATTCCCCTAGGGCCATTCAGTTGGAGTGCCCATTGCTGCAGAAGGGAGCTGACAGTGGTCTGGCTTCCCTTCTGCCTCATTCATTTAGCTCAGCGACTGAAAACATGGAAAAAATCGGGGGAGCACAGAGGCTGCAGCAGTAATGTTATCCTGCTCTAGGGGAAGGATAAGAAATATGAAGTCTTCACCTCTACTCCTATTTACATATCTCTGTTCAGCCAGTCAAAATTTAAGAGAAGTAAAAAAGTCAAACTCTTTATGACAAGGAAGTGTCCCAGCTGTGGATGCAGGAAGCCTTGAGGTCTTCTTTCTTAGAGTGTGAGTACCACACATTTCCTTGGAGCAATGTATCCTGGCTTCCTGATCCATAGAAAATGCAGGAACGCTGGGATACAAAAAAATAAAGGAAGTCTGTCTGTCTCCTGAGCAATTTTTTCTGGATATCCTGTGACATATCAGCATATATGGAGTTTGGCTGGAGCATTCTTCCAGGGCGGGTTTTCCCTGTGGCCCTACCGTGCAGGCTTCCTAGGACACCAACAGGCAAGTTAGCAGGGATCAGACAGGTTGCCATGACCCCATTCAAAGGGAACTTTGTTCAGACAAGCCCATTCAAGTTTTGAAAGGGTAAATTTCATTCTTTGAGGCCTTCTTATCATCTGTAATGATCATTTCTGTTACAGGATCTTCACTGTCATTTTTGGTTAATAGTTAAACGTGTACAGATCTGGGGAATTTTTCCATGTGCCACTTATAAATTTTTTAGTATTGGTGACTCACTATATTTAACTGAGTCAGAATAAAAAGCAAGAATCCCGTCATTTCCAGTGTTTTCTTTCTTTGTTGCTTTTTAATTACATTTTGGAATGCAGTTCCAAGGGCTGACGCAAGACCATAAACAACAATAGTCATTAAACCTTGACAATCTTGCATTCAAATGGAAACAACCCCTTGGGCAACAAAAAGCACCACTACCACCAAGTCACAGCAAGGAAATGTGTTTTTTAGTTACAAGGCCATCAGGTCTTGTACAGAACAGAAAAGGCACAGAAAACTACTCAGGGAGCAGTCCATTTGGAAAGAAAGAGTTAAAGCCAAAAGCAATCAGCTTTTTCCAGGAGCGAGAGGGGATGTCAGAGATGCAAAATAAGCACGAACAGGGAGATAAAGGTCTACCCTCCATAACAGAGTCAACAGAAGCTCAAAGACCACTCTAGAGTGGAGAAAAAAAGGAAGCCAGAATACTTTGCCCACATTTTTGAATGTCTCACATAGATATGTGTATTGTGTTTTCTAACCGTCTATCTACATACAAGGGTATTTGGCTTGGAAACTGGTTCTAGACTCTATATTTGTTTAATTCCTGAAGGCACAAATAGTAAAAGCAGCTCAGAAATTTAAAACCCTCAGGAAGGTTATGCTGGAGTTATAGAAGAACATACAGAACATACTCTGTATGTTACAGAGAACATACTCTGTATGTTCTGTTCATACAGAAGAACATCCAAAAATGCCCAGAAATCCCAAACCAGAGGCAAGGCCTGGCCTCTTCGCTCGCAGAAAAAACACAGCACCCCAGTGCATGGACTGAGAAAGAAAAGCTCATTGTTCAGCAGAGAGGGGAACTGAGCAATTCTAGGACATCATCGAAAAGGAAAAATGTGTCTATGTGTTTCAAAATGCCTTTACCTCCCTCTCCCCCCCACTCTAAAAAGCCAACCTGTCCTTCACAAAATGAAGAAGGTAGGAGCCATATTCTAAACAATAAAAGCAGGATGTCTTTCCCACAGGCTGACCTGCCAGGCTCAGAGGGTTGTGATCAGCAGCACGAAGTCCAGCGGGAGGCCAGTCACTTGTGGTGTCCCCCAGGGGTCCATACTGGGGCGAATACTGTTTAACATCCATATTAACGACCTGGATGACAGGACCAAATGCTCCTTCAGCAAGTTTGCAGATGACACAAAACTGGGAGTGACTGATACACCAGGTGGTTGTGCTGCCATTCAGAGGGACCACAACAGGCTGGAGAAATTGGCAGAGATATTCAAAACCCAACTAGACATAGTCCTGGGCAAACTGTCCTATGTAACCCTGCCTGAACAGGGCTGTTGAACCAGATGGTCTCCAGAGATCTCTCCCAACCCTAGCTATTCTGTGATCATGTTTGCTTGCCCTGTTCTTGTGCTTAAGGCATCCACACGCAGTTACTCATGTAAACAAGAAACTTCACTAGATGGACCTTGGTTTGGCCACTCCTCACTGTAGCCATGTCCTTACACCCTGTCATGGAGATAAGTGCCATCACTGAGGCAGTGACCATTCTCTGCCTGATTGTAGATAGCCCCTACCAGGAAAATCTGTGGTTAGTATTGAAAACTTCTGTTTCATCATCCTCTTCTTGTTTCCTTGACCCAGTACTCTCTCTTGTAGTTGTAGACAGCAAGGCAGCCAGACCAGCTCCAGAAAGTACTGTTGTTATGGCTCTGCCCAGAGACTTAGCAGGCTGCCTGGACCCCTGTGCAGCTCAATCACAAGCAAGCCAGCAGGGACTGCAGGCAGCCTGTGCCACAGCAGAGGAGGCACTGTTACTGAAGTCGGTACAGCGCTATCCAGGCTACCAGCACGTTACACTGAGGTGGTCTAAGGGTTCGACTGCCAGAGTAAACCCAGTTTTCAGGCCCATTCTGTGCAGCCCTTGTGAAGTTTTTTGTTCCATGACCACTCTGCCGATATAGATGGCTAGTCTAAAACTAGCTCAAAGGGGTTTACATTTCGCTATAATTAGGCTCTTTTCAGCTTCTCCATGACTCAGTTATCCATTTGCAGAGGCAATTAGAAAAAATGAGTTAAGACCATTGTCCTACCTCAAGGGTACTGTGCAGATAAACACATTGATGATGATGATGTGCTCAGACACTACTGTAATAGCGGCCAAGCTAATGTTGTCTTCTTCCTTTGCTTTCTGTTGTCTCCTTATATCACTTTCTTATCTTAATGAAGCTTTTTGCTGCAAACCTATTCTTTTATACACCTTCATGATTGCATGTGTTTTGATATACAAATGTATTACAGAAATTAAGCAGTCAGTACCAAACAGTACAAATCAAGCTTCCACAAGCTCCATCCACTGCTTCCACATACTGCCAAGACAACCACCCTCTGGCTTTGGACCTAAATAAAGATTAAAAAAAAAAGAAAAAAAGCACAGAGGCTCTCTTTTTCTTTCTTTTATTGCCAACTGAGCCCAAACACCACTTGTGCAGATTAGTACAGACTCAAAAAAATCAATTTACTGATGCAAACACTTTCAAATTTTTGCTCAGAGTCTCAATACCTACACATGGCTGAGAATGACAAATGAACAATATAAGAGGCTTTTCAGTTATACAAAACAGATAACCAAACATTGTTTATGGAAAATGTGTTTATTTGGAATAATAGGCAGATAGATACAAACTAGATTGAAAGCAAAATGTGAATCTTAGTTGATTTTCTGTCTCACTAAACTAATGAAGTATTCAATAAATGCATGCTATGTATTAATTAATAGTCAAAGAAAAAAAGATACAAACGCCTGAAAAATTGTTCTTTTCCTTCAATTTCTGCCATGAGCCTAAAACAAAAGCTGAATATTAATGGCTTAGAAGAGGAAAGGCAATAGGCAAAGATACTATTTTGGTCATCTCTCTCTGTTCTTTGCATGCTGAAAATGATGTGTGTGTTATTTCAGACAGCAATCGTTTCAGACTACATAGAATATGGAAGGTATACAAACAGCACTTTAAAAAATCATCTGATTCCTAAAGCTAGACGTAAAATGTAAGAACAAAAAGGCACGTTGTGCTCAATTCCTTCTCCCCTAAATGGATGTCTGAATTTAGAAAGTCCAAATAAAAGAAAGACATCTGACAGAGGTCCATGCATTTAGAGAGGATCTTTAACAACCCAGTGAATCTTCCTCCATTTACATGGTCACTATATTAGAGGTACTGTAACACTGAGAGGGTCATACTTCAAATAGCAGTCTTCCTCTCTCCAATATTGTCCCCCCCCCCCCCCCATTCAGCTTAACTCTATTGTCAACACTTCCAGTATGAAGATAAATCAGCAATTTTTAGAATAAAAGGTACATGCAGGTGGTCAGGTAAACTGCAGGTACAAACCTAGCCCTGTAGGGGTGCTGTCTCTGTTTGCCACAAATGCTTCACATACTCTATCACCTCTGCGCAAGACGAAAAGTAAGTAGGAAAACTAAAAAAAGAAGTTCAACCTACCTTATTGGAGGATTACCTTCCTCCCCCTTTCCGCCTCCTCCTCAGCACCAGCGACAGATGATGGCTCTTGCCCTCAGACAGTCCCACCAAGGGCCCAAGGGCTCAATATTTCCTGAGTAAGATAAGAAAGAAGAAAAGTAAAACAGCTGAAATAGCTCCTCAATCTCTGAATCATCAGCTAGAGATTTCAATAAATCAATGAATGGTATCGCCGTCTTGAAATTTGTAGAGTTTTTAGTAATACTGTCATTACACTTATTCATTTGAATATTTTGACAAGAGAAGCAACTATCCCATATACAACTTCAGGTCAAAAGCTACCCTGACCTGTGCCACAGTCTATCATCATTAGTAATGCTTAGCATAAAAAAAAAGGTTGAAGGAGAAGAGGAAAGCATTTCTACTTCGCAGGAGATTCTTAAAGGGAAGAATGCAAAGTCCTATATCCCTTCTAATGTATTGCCATTTTCTGAACTTCCAAAGTCTAGACCTGTCAAGCAAAAATGAAATTGTATATATCTTAAAGGCTTTATTATTTTTAAATTTTTAAAATACCCAATATCTTTGAGATCTTCACCATATTTACCAGGACTTTTGATAAACATAATGATCCCAGATACAAATGTTATCATTTATTTAAATATAATGTTTATATAAGTATATTTGTGTTTATTTTTAAAGGCCATTATATGAATGAAAATAGCTTTCATTGAAAATTACATCAAGATCAACTGTTTTCAGTACTCCAAAACCAAAATTTGGAAGAAATAGCAAATATAAAGTCTAGGGAATTAAGCAAATGGGAGAGAATAATGGAAATGAGTTCTTAATGGAAATGAATTAATGATGTGAGATTATAGCTAACGGATATTCTTTGTTATGCATCACAATCCTTGTTTTTCAAAGGTGGAAATAACTATACAATTATTTTGATAATGGGTAATTATGTGGTAAATAATTACTGAATGCATCCTGTAGGTTTTATTTGGTTAGAATATCCCCAAAAGTTCTGTAAAGAAGGAAAACAGGAAAAATGAACAGTAATTAAAAAAGAAAGAAGGAACATTCTAGACTGCGAATCACACTTAATATAATATATACTTCTTTTGACTAAACTTGTTGGCACTTCTCAAGTCAACATACCTTTTGCAAGGTGACTTAAATTCCCCTGTCTTGCTATTGATTCTATATATTGCACACCCATAATCTTGAACACCACTACGTGAGCAATGATGTCTGATCACTCTTTTACCTGTTTGACAACTGTCTTTGAGGGCAAAAGCAATAGCCAGCTTTTCCTTTTAAAATTATTCTAATCTTTGGCATTGAATAGTCTTATTACACCTAAAACATATGCAACCGCAAAGCACAAAAATTGCAAAACTGAGTATTTCAAAGCTAGCACATGCTAGCATTAAACTGCAGTTAACTCTTATGCATACCGGGTCTAATGCAGTCCTTATTATTCTTGGCTTTAAACAGAATTTTGTATAGAACTCCTCTTAAAAAAATTGAACCAGACAAACAAGATCTATTTTTGCACGAATGTGCATTATGAGGCATCAGCAATGAAAAGCCATTTAGCTCCACAGTGTATTCTTCTGACTTTTGAGCTAGCAAAATTATCTGCAGCCTTTAGTGTGGGCTGACACCAGAGGGGGATGGCTGCTAACCTCAGAGGAACGTAGAAGATCAGGAAACTAAGGCTCGGTTTTAAAGGAGTCTGAAGCAGAGCGTGGTCACGTATCCATCCTTACCTCCTCCCTCCTTCTTTTATTACCCTTTCCAGCCTACCCGGGTGCTGGTTCCATGCCACCAGCTGCAGGCTTCTGGTTCTTGCCTTTGCCCTGTCCTGCCCCTCGATAACCAGGGGGACCCCAGCTGCGGTGAGTCTCAGCTCTCCTTCTTCTCTTGCCCTCACCACAGCACACCAGAGACAACTACTGTCTCCTGTTACCATCACACTTGCTGTATTTCCATGTGCAATGTAAAACATGCTAATATCTGAAAGAATTGGTTGAATGCTTTCCCGCTGCAGCTTTGGCATTACCCCAGGGATGAGTTAATTACGAGTGTGCCTCCAGAGATTCCCTAGAACTTAATTTTCTGTCATACTTTCCATATTTGTCAAGTGACCAAGAATGCGTAGCATTTTTATACAAATACTAGCCAATTGGTAATAAATTTGCAAATATTCACATAACTGTCTTCTGCTCAAGAAAATCCCTTCTCCTGCTAATGTCTTCTCTAGCACCTGCCCCCAAAAGACTATTGTTTGCTTTCTGATCCTGGTATATCCTAATAGTCCTCTCCTGGATAGCCTTACTGACCACGGCTCCTCCTCGAAACCCTGATTTATTTACAGAGCTCTTTACAGCCACCATTTTGGTTTGTCTCTTCCTTTCTTCACACATTGTGAAATCACTGTTTATTTCTTGGTGTGCTCTTGGGACTGAAACACAGTAGGATGAAAACATACACAATATGAGTATTGAATTGGCTATATTTTGTAAGCACAGAACTGGAACATCATTGTAAGATGCTTCTTCAGGTGATGATGTCTTTCTTTCATTACATTGCATTGTCAGCCTTCAAACTAGAATTGTCTATTGGTTTCATGGCTCAAGAGATAGAAACAATATATTTCATACAATGTGATAACAGGAATTCATTTATCGTTTTTGACAAGCAATTCTAACTGCTCTTTTATTGTAATTCACCATAGTACATTTGTTTTACAAAGCAATATTTTATTGAAAAAATATTAAAACCTCTTGGCTCATCTCTGATATGTGCCTTCATTTTTATTCACTTTTCCTTTTCAAAACAAAACAAAAAAAATAAAATATTAACAGTAGAAAAATTGATCTCTCTCAAGTTATATTGTTTTATGCCCAAGTAGTTGGTTTGTTTAGATGTGGTTTAGTTTATTCCTCACCTCTGCTCATCTGTGGACCCAATCCCCTCTCTAAGGGCTCTCAGTACCTTCCAGAATCAATCCCTGAATACTAACCTTCATGTTTCTTCCTCTTTGAGCTTGAAGAAAAATTCACTGAGAGTTTTATCACAGCATCATATGTGTTCCTCTGCTCCTCTGCTGAGCAGAGGAGAGCCTCTGTATCCAAGTCAAAAGTACTGTAAATCCAGATGAGGCTCTAAATCAACTATGACTTTTATACTGCTGCAGCTTTGTACTTAACTTCAGCTTCCTGGAGGCTGAAAGTTTTGTTAGCTGTAGTTAGAACCAAAGGCACAATGTTGTCCCTATAAACCTGGCTCTGTTGGCCTGGGAAAAGCAACAGCTACATTACGTCTGAACATGGATATTTGAAATATTAGTAGAGACATCCTAGCATGTTAGGCTGATGTAACCTGAAGCAGATTTATCCGAGGGCATCTTGTTCTTCCTCTCAAAATCTGTAAGATAATAAAATGATTATAGGACAAATCATGTTTCCAATTCTTTTTAATAACCTGGTAAATCATCAGAATTCAATGAAATCTGTAAACCACTCTATCGACAGCGAGGACCTTCTGGCTTTTTAGACTTAGATATAAAAATTGAATTTCTGTATTGTACATGACCCTAAATGTCCATACTATGAGTCCTGACTCCACTTTCAAAGCAGACCTGATCCAAACTTACTTGTTGCCCAAGGCAAGTGAAGACTTTTGTGTCTCCAGTGTGTTTATTTTCTCTGCAGCTGAAATTAAAAAAAAAAGTAACTACAATTTACAGACATTTCTTTTGTCTTTATTGATCCTTATGGTACAGAGTTTTCTGATGCCTGCAATGCACTGTTAGCCTGTGTACTGAACTGTTAGACTAGAACAGAAATTCACAGCACTAGAATAGATGAAGACCTCGCAGGATTAACTTCTGAGCACCTAATGAGTATCTTCAGGTCCAAAGCAGTGCAAAGAACATGAACCCATAAGGAGCTGAGTGCCCTCTTACACGATGTAGAAAGAGCGCAGCTGAAGTTGGCACTGAAGAGCAGGCAGCATGACAAGATATATTTGAAGGAGATTATTCAAACAGTGGACAAAGAAAATAAATAGCAAAAAAGTGTCCTGCACACCCGTGACATCAGTTGTATAGACACTGGTCTATGCTTCCATATCATGCCATTAACCATTACTTCCATAACATTAACCTCTTACTTCTAGTTATCTTTGTATATCACAATGGCACTCAATCATTCCAGCTGGTCTAAAGAAAAGCAATTTAAAAAAACAAAGATGAAAACTATGTGTGCATTCAGATGTGGAGAGGAGGAGTGGGGCTTTCTTTTCCTCCTTGGAAATCTAAAAGAAGCTGGAATATGATGAGCAGATTTTCCATTTGCTAAAGCTTTTTCTATCTTCAGGTGCCCTCAAACATGTTGCTAACCCCTTTCCTCTCCAGGTGTTATGTGCTAGGGATCTACATGACTCTCACTGGGGATAAGAAACTGCTAATTACAGAGGGTATGAGCTTTTATCAGTCATTCTGCACAGAAAAGAATAAAACCCTCAGTTCCTAAGCCCAAATTCACCCTTTCTACACTAGGTTTGAGATTTTGTTTGGTTCCTTGGCAGCAATCAAATTTTCTCAATTTAAACTGTTAAGAATATGATTCTGCTTCTGGGCATTACTAACCGTTACTTAATAGATCCAAATATGAAGTCTTTCTCTAAGGTCACTACTTATCTTATTGCCCCCCCCCCCCATTTGTTTCAGTAACAGAGACTACCACCTCTTTTTGAAATATTGTTAAGGCTATTGTAAAGGTACATTTTTTACCTTCCTGACCTGAATTACAGTTCCCCATAAGGATCACTTAAATTTGTCCAGTTTAGTAAAGCTGGACCATAACGCTTCCAAGTTCTCTCTACCTCTTTAATTTTTCAGCCCTACTACCAATTTTGTCTTTGGTAAAAAACACAAAGACAGTGACAATCTTCTCAATGTTCTATTGGCAGCAAAAGCCTCATGACATCTCAACCATTTACCGGAATGATTAAACACTATTTATAATACAGAACATGGGTTTTTGTGAATAGATTCCTCGATTTACAGTCTGCTGGATATTGAGAGGTGTTGTTATAAAGGTCAGCCAGAGCTGAAAGAGTAACTGCTGAAACATAGATTGGCTTCTTTGACTGTGCATCTTTTTTTTTTCTTTTAAACATTTTTAGAGAACATTGATGATTTATTTTAAAATGACCCTAATTCAAGGTTATGCCAACAAGACAACTGTCTTTCTTTTTGATTTAGATGTTCCAATCTTTCCTTTACGCAAAGACTATGTTGGTTTCCTTTCCTTTATAAATAATCTTGCTCCCAGAGCTTCCAGCACAGATTCGCAAGTTGTTTCACAACCAGGTAAGTGGAGGTTTACTAAATCTATCTAAAACTCAGAAATCCTGTTTGGAAAAAGTAGAGAAAGATTCAATATGATTTGTGGAATGAAAGTTCCAAATTTCTAATGATCCCTTAATCTTTCAACTTGCAATCATTCCTTTCTAATGCAAAATTTCAGCAGGAGTTTTATGCCTCTTTTACAAAGCTTAAGTCAGATTTTCCTCTCTACCACCTGAAGAACTTCAGCTATATAGTAGGAAAACTTCCACTGAAATGCTTCTTGGATCTCTTGGATACTGCTTTCCTTGCTTCATTTCAGTTTTTTCACTGCATCAGCCAGAGGTTGCACATCTCTCAGAGACTTTCTAACTAGTCAACATTAACTCTTTTCTGGATCAGGACTGGGAATAATACAGGAAGTCCTAGTCCTGCCAATACAGCCTTGCAGCATTCGCTCTGCTGTAGCAAGACCAAACTCTGTTCTCACTTACTCTAGCATAAATATTGAGCAATTCCATTGATCTACCTGATATTATTATTGATTTTCAGCAGTTTAACTGAGAGAAGACTGTGTCCTTCACTGAACTGTAACTGCCAGTACTCTCAGATAATTGATCCTGCACCAGTTTGCAGCACCCAGCAAGGGAAGGCAGAGCATAGCAGAGGTTTCTCTGTTCTTGAAGAAGCTAGCTACAAGGAAAATTGGGGCAGAGTAAATGCCTGCATTTAACACACGCTATTGTAAATGCCTGAACCAACAATTATCTTCTTACTCTCCCTGTTACTTTTTTTAGACCAGAAGCAGAAGCCAAATGACACTCACACACACACATACATGCTTATAGTTCTGGGACACCTGTGAAGAAATGGAAATAGCTGCTCAGCCACGGCACCCTTGCCGTGTGGCTCCAGATCCTAATGCATGGAAAAGACAAGCTAGAATGACCTAAGCCAGAGGATCTTCATAAACCTCCCCCGCCTCCAGGCAACATGACCAGAGCTGTTTGGTGATTACAGAATACCTCTTTCAGTGAGACTTAAGCTACTTCTTACGTATAAGGAAAGCCCTGTCAGCACTAGATGAAAGCCAAAAGGCCTAGACTAAGACTAGAGCTTTACGTGGCCACTACTTTATGTGCAGGCAAATTTTTATGGGCTTGCAGAATTCAGGACTGAATCTCCCTATATGTTTGTTTTTCTATCCATTATTTCTCCATCTCAAACAGATGGGCAGGAATACAACTCTAAAAAGAAGCATCTCAAAGGCCTGTTTTCCCTATCCTGCCCCTATCCTATAGGTTTTCCCAGAGAAAGTAACCATATATTGAATTCATTCTTTACTCTTTTAACTAGTTTTACTTTTTAGCTTAAAGAGATGTAAACATATTAGCTCAGTGGCAAGACTAGAAACACTACAGAATTTTTAAGTAGCTTTCAGGAAGTAAGTTCCCATTTCTTTTATATATTGTCTTTCAATAACACATACTTGGATTTACAAGAGTATGTGCATAAATAGCAGTGAATGCAGAATAAATTCACATTACCTGCTTGGTTTATGTCATCTAAAAATTCAAAGTATTATTCTGATTGTTCCATCTACCTTTACTATAATTTTATTTGCAACTACTGGAGGAATCATTGTCAGAGAAAAAGATGGGTGGCTCCTAAAAAATGCCACGGAGGTCAGCTTTCTTTAGAGAAAGCAGACTGTAAAATTCCTCCCAAACACAGAACTTTTCTTTCAAGAAATGGTTAACGTTCTCTTGTACAGCAGATTTCCTTGATGCCTGTTGACAACAATATCTCTGATGGCACTGTTACTCGTATACTTAATGATTTACTGGAAAGAATAAGAACAGAGCAGTGACCTCAGGAATGTCACTTGAAGGCCTCTTGATTGATTTTTACAATGATTACAGAGAACTGTTTGTCCTGTATCCAAATTCACTGTTATTTTTCATTCCATGTAGAAAGTTACATTTATATGTAGGCTTAAAATTAATTTATTCTGGAAGTAAATAAGAAAGAATAGTGTAATAGAAGAAGACTATAAAGTCTGGAACACAGCAACTTTTGTTTCAGAAAAACATGTTTCAATCTACTACGATCTTAATAAAGAAGCATATATTTAGCTGGTGCTAATCATGGCAGCTTGTCACCGAATCACTCCAATGGACTGAGATGCATCTACACAAGCTGAGGATGTGACCCAAGGGTCTAAGTACATTACTTCCATAGCAATTACCTGCATTAGGAGCAGCAGGATTTTTCTGTTAGGTAGATTATGCTACTACAAATTACAGTAGACTAGTAATTATATTTCTTAATATATCATTAATTTACAAAGCAACAGCAGCTCTGTGGAGAGATTTTTAACTCCATGTGCTTCCAAAAACATAATTTCCCATATTCACATCATTCCCATGTTCCCCTGCAAAGACAGGGGAAACTTTCACTGAATTTCATTCCCTTCTCTCATAGCTGTGCATTAAATGACTGGTAAATGTTCCCCCTTCCCTTGGCACAGCATGTTTTTTGCACTGGTGGGAACGTCCCTCCAAAGTGCAGATACTGCTTGTGGAAACAAAGCAGCAGTCACTAGTGCATTAGCACATTTACAGCCTTTGGTTTCCTCCAAGTTCTGCTTTTTCTCTCTAAAAATCGTTCATTTTCAATAAATTTATCCATCCACTTTGATATGAGGGTGAGTTGTTTCACTAAAAGTTTTGTGGGCATTCCATGTTTATGCCTCACTAAAAGGCAAGCATTTTAAGCCAACTATATAACCTCCAGCACTTGATACATTTTTCTTTTTTAGTTCCAGATATTTGAGATAACAGGATAGCTTAAAGTTCCAGCAACTGTATGTGAAAAATGCTATCATCCTGAGAAGTTAATCAATAAATGTTTCCTGACTTTTTGGCTTTAATTAACTTTTCTCACTGTTGTTTTAACATTCCTTGGCATTTCCATCATAAACATCCTAAATAATTCCTTTTCCTCTCTGATATTGCAAAAACTTTAAATATATTGAGAACTCTATCCATCTTCTCTTAAGTATTTTCACTGTTCTTGCTTTCAGGTTCTTTGCTGAAATACCCAGAGCTCTGCATAACATATTGAGTGAAGCTGCATTAACACTGTATGGAGAGAACTAGTCCTAGCCAGGAAAATAATCTGTATAGCTTAGATGCTTTGCTGTATTTGTAGTTGTTTGATAAAAAATGTGTCATGTTGACTATACCTAAGCTTAAATATGAATGGAGAAATCTGAGTTTCCTGAAGTCACATTTCTCCTTATTCATAAAACAAACATGCGGTTATTACTACTACTACTACTTATTATACAGAATTCTATTCAACATATTCATATATATGACATTTAAATTTTCAGCAAATGTGATTTACAGCCTAATTTAACTCTAGAAAAGCTGCTTGTAACAAAATCACAGTTATAACTGTGAGAAAGAATTTATTTTGTTGATAATTAGCTCAGTTAGTATATGTGTGGGTTTAGATACAATATTTTTCTGTATTTAGCTTGTATATGTATACATTTCCCCTTTTTTATATCTTTGCTGTTTTCTTTGTAAAGTACTGTCTCAATGTCAATCATTGTGAAGTTATTTCTAAAACAATACTAGACATTGAAATCATACAGGAAGTCTATTCATTATTCTGATGCACTAAATCTCCAAGCCGTACTGCAGTGAACACTCTGATGTAACAGCCATTTATCTAGGTCTGATGGCAGTTCACAACATTGAAATTAGACTACATGATGTCGTATATATCCGGGGCACATGCGAATAAACCAGAATAGCTGTAACCAGTCAGTAATAGCTGGCTAACTCTATTTTGTTGAACACTAGAGGGAGATCAAAGCAAAAGAATAAATGATCTCATAGCTTATGAATATTAATTGAAGTTGTTAATAAAACTTCAACTGATGATAAAATGAAACAGCAGGTATTATCACATCATATCTTAATTTTTTACCATAGTTTTCTCATGCTCTTATTTGATATTGTTTTACCTAGACTGTAACTTTAAAGGGGAAAAAAAAAAGCTTAGAAGGAAAAGGACTGTGCTTATATCAATACCTAGATTAATGCATTCTGTATTAAATTAGTTTTACATAGGACATATACTTACTTCAATGAGCTGAATGAGGTTTTAGCAACTGAAGTGTGAGCTATCTCACTCTTCTGTGAATACACAGTACCTTGTTCTAATGTGTACATACAGCAGTAAGCAGAGGACCATTTGTTTTACTTCAAGGCCTTCCCTAGAAAAGGCTCTTTCTGTTAGACCTACAGGTAAGCAACTGAGAGTGGTCACATTCAGATCAGAACAGAAATTGTTGCTATCACTCTTCTGCAATCACAAGTGCTGTTTTGCTCCGTGTTTCCTGCACAAAGTTTGTAACATAAAATGAGTATTTTAAAATGCAGACATTTTGGGGTTTTGTGTAAAAGCAAGTTGATCAGATGCATACTTTTACCCTCTCAGTTACTTCTGGGAAATACCTAGACCTTCTGTAGGATTCCCAGAAGAAAGGTCCTTAGGAACTTGAATAGATTCTTCCTAAGAGGAAGAATCTGGCTAATCAGGACCTAGCAGAGAAGTAACCCTGGCACCTGAAGTCAAAACCAAGGACCTATTATTCGTGCTGCAGTTTAGGCAAAGGGCTGTTACTATACTGTTAGCTAGATGGAAACAGCATGGTGTTGAGACTGGTAGGAGTGTTGCACCACAGTGCTCCCAGGGGGTTAGTTTGACCTAAGCAAATTGCCACCAAGTACCATCCTCCTATAGCTCCGACTGTTCCATATGGTAATACACTTGCAACTACCTCACCTGTCAGTACAGAGCGCTGCAGTCACTGCACTAACCTGCATACCTCGCTTTCAGGGTAGACCACGGTTTAAGGAGGAAATGTTGAAACATACTGAAGATTGGTATTGTTCTTTAGGGAAGAAGTGGGTTGTATAGGCTCAAGGGAGAGGACAGAAGTGAGAGGGCAGGAACAGAGAGAAGTGCAGACGGGGAAGGAGAGCTGGAACTGCGCCTTTCAGCAGCAGCGAGGTGCTAAGCTGGCTCAGGGCTTGCCATGAAACAGTGACCTCCCATCATGTCACCAGTCAGCTCTCTGCCACACAGAAAAAAAAGCTCCAAATTTTGCTTCACGGCTTGCATCAAAAAGGAACAATGTTAATTCATTAATGATATCACTGTGAACCCACCCACCAGCTTCTTATTTACAGTGTAAATGACATTTCATGTCTAAGGGAGACAAGTGATCATTTGGCTCTTCTGCTGAGCTGCAGCACCAATGCAGTGCACGTTCTCTGTAGCCACAGCAGCTCGGGTCATCCAGACACTCGTGGGAACAATTGTGCTGCCATTAAAGTTAATCAACAACTTCTCAGCTGCTTCCTGCGCAATTTGGGCCTGTTTAATAAATGGTAAACTTTGTAAAATCCAGCCCATGTGACGAAACTTATTTCTGTAAAGAGTTTAATGATAATATGCATTATAGCTAAGGATGTTTCACATATGTCCTGCCACTGTTCTTCAAAGAGGCTGGATTTTTTTATACAGGCCATCTTGAGGGACCTTCACCATTGTCAACCAGCAAGATTTTAAGTACTCCAAGTCAGCCACTGACTCTCACTTTATGGCCAGAAAAGCTATTGGAAGAGGAGGCAAAGCAGGCAGCTTTCAGGCTAAGAGTGCCCTTAGCAGCCTGCAAGTATTGTAGGTAATTCCTCTGACACCGTTACTTCCCACATCTGTGTGCTCTTTCTCCACTTACTTATTCCACTGGCTAAGCCCAGTCAGTAGACAAAAAGACATGGCTGTTTGTTAGTGAGTAAGCGTGGGGAACAGACTGATCTCATGGCTTACCTTCCTTGAACAGGTCCAGTCCCCTTTGTCTTCAGCAAAGCCATTTCTCACCTCCTGAAGAAAAATAAGTTGTTGTCCTTTCACTTGCTTTATAGCTTTAAAAACTAAAACTCCACAACAATGATTTTAACTGGTATGTTCCTTTCTCACATGTCTTGCACCCAAAAAGCTGGAAACAAGGAAAAAAAAGAAATTATCCATAGCTTTTGTCAAAAGTATTTTTATAAGAAATTGAATGGCTAGAACGGGAGTGACTGGGAATGTGTATGGCTCCTATCCACTGAACATGGGATTCGTGCTGTCATTTTCAGATAAAAAAGGCCATCCTAAGAAGCACAACAGGCAGCATGACCAATTGCTCACAGCTTGTCCAACCACCCCCAAAAGGGATTAACAGCCCACTATGACCAAGTTTTAGATGGAGAGTCAAAGTGAACAGATTTCCAGTTGCCCTGATGCCAGAGGTGCTTTTTCTTTAGACAGTGAGAGTTTTTACACTAAATACATTTTGGGATGAAATGCTTGCGATAATGACATCAGAAGATATTTGTTAACACATAGTGGGCTTTTTGGATTGAGAAAGGCTGTGGTATTTTAACTGCAAGAAGTATCTCTGTATATACTGAAGGTACTGTTAAGTATATTGCACATACTGTCTCTACAAAAACACAGCACTTACTCTTTTCATTTCTAATAAATGACTTTTTTTTCCCAAAAAGCCATTCAAAGATAGGGAATGAATACATTTCATGAGTCTAGAAACCAGTCATCATCTTTATATAATTGGCATGTTATCAAAGCTGGTTTGTGCAGTCCAAAAGCAGAAGGGACTACTCAATACCCTTTCAGTCTTTAGTTATAGCCAGCTGTTTAGAGAGCAAATACAGCTGCAGTCTCTCTAACAAGGGGAGCTATGGTTTTCCACTAAAAAATGAACAGATGGCAAAGAAAGCTGGCAAGTGATACAATATTTAAAGTATGTAAATTCTTTACTATATCATAAGGTCCTATCATGATAGTTCACAGCTGAAATTACTTTTAGGTACAACTAAAGTTGACCAGGCCAGTTTACTTAACATTCTGAGACTGAGGGAAGTATATTGCTTATTTGTTTAATGAATAAATGTTTATCCAATTAAAAAAAAAAATCAAGTGCAGACCTGATTGCTCCCAGATCTTTGAGGTGCTTCTTAAGTCAGTGCAGCTCTCCTGCACAGTAAACTGTATTTTCATTATCAGTGGATACTGGGCAGACAGAAGGGAATTTACCGCATGTCTGAGGTTAATCCCGCACATGGCGGAGGGCTCCCAGCAACCCCTGAGGCATTCCCAGCATTGTCACGATCTGAAGTACTGGGAATGGCTCTTAGCTGTGCACTATGTGGCAGCACAAACATGCTCCACAAGTGCCAGAGTGCTGTGAAGAGCCAAACCATAATCAAGGTGAATGGATACAGTTGAGAGGTAATCACAACTTTATTTGTTTCTGAACTCCCTACAATACTGTCAGTATATTTCCAGGTCCTGGTTTCCTGTTCCCCAGTTCCCTGCTTCATCTTGCTCTAGATTAATTACAAATTGAATAGAAATTGCTGATAATATTACAGATGTATGTATTTTTAGCAGCTCCACCATTGCCACCAGCCAGTTACCCATTTTCCTAGCTCAGGAGAATGTCTCCTTCTAAATAATGTTTCCAAATATCCAATATGACTGAGCTGTTGATTTCTCCCCCGAGGATCGAATTTAAGTATAAGACAGAGTGGGTTGAGGCTTTTATTGTTTTTGCAATATTCATAGCTAAATTTGCAAATGCTTTTCAAACTTAAAGGGTCTTTTTTGTTATTCAGTGCTTTTTCACTCTTTAACCTTTCTTGTTACAGTCAGGCAAATTTGTTTAGACAGTGAACAACCTGCAGAAAAGCAAAATGAAAATATTTCAGCCACTTCCAGCAAAAAACATTGTAGTATAAGGCACTTGTTTATTATTAAATTTTGTGTCCTGTTTTTAACAATAATGACATATAAGCACTAGCTGTGAAAGCTTGATTTTGCAGATACCTGTAAAAGATAAATCTGAAGTCTTTCAGAGTGTTGGTGGAAATCTCTTGCTATGTATGTGAATCCTTTATCTGGACAATATAGTGAGAAAGCAAACTGGCAAGGTACTGACAGTGGAAAGGAAGTCTATTACAGCCAGGTTGTCTCTGGTGGTGCAACAGAGACAAGAGAATATACTTTGTTTTTGTCTGATGATTCTTCATAGCTTTGTGTGGAAAGACCTTGGCTCTTATTTCAGTAGTCAGAGGAAATACGCACCCAACCACCAAGGTATTCCTGTGTCTTCTTTTCCACTAGCTTTTAGGACACATTGAGGTTACTGATCATGTACACAACAGATCTACAGCCCATGTGTAGTCAGTCTATCCCACACTGCTCAGAAGTGTTAAACCTCCACATGCACTGTCCGGGAGATTGGTACTAGTGAAAGGATCCTGTAAGCGAGGGATTTGCTGCAGATGTATAAATCAAAATGTGTAGATGGTTCCTTGAAGCACTGCATTTACTACCCATGCACAGCAGCATATAGGCAGATATTTCTGTCTGGGAAGCCCCAGACATCAATACGTCTGCACTCTCTGTGCACCACACTGAAGCATCAGAACAGAAGATAATTAGGAACACTTTTGACAGGAGTCTGCAATAACCATATATATGTGCTGAAATAAGAATGTCTGAAATAAGAACATCTTTTTCTGGCTTTCTATTAATTGTCTCAAAACAGCATTAAGCAATGTAGTGTAATCACTCAGGATTGTAATTATTCTAAAGCCTTTATAAAATCTCTGCTTTAACCAACTGCTGTACTTAACATGAAGTTATCGTAAGATTACAAGCACAGCTGTACCATATCATGCCATTTACAGTACTCTGTTTTCAGTGAAGCAGCTTTCACACTGGTCAGGCAGTGTAGTTCAGCAATATGAGTGTGTCAACAAAGGAGAATTATTGAAGCAAAATTTGAGAGAATAGTGGTTAAATAAATGCATTTTTGCCAACGGATTGTACTTTTTCAATCCAATTGAAATGAAATTTTGTTTGGATTGTCTGTGTTGACTTTTTATTAATAGTGAAAATTAAGTTGTTAAGCAGTCTGATAGATTAGAAATCACAAAACTTAGTTATGACAGGAGCTCTGAATATAGAAAAAACATTCCTGTACAAAGATATTGCTCAGTGTCTTTTCTTGATATGAATGCCTTCCTTCACATACTAACAGATCTTAAGACTTAATTATCTTAACAAGTAAGTCTTAAGCATGCTAAGACTTAATTGTCTTTGGAAATGTCCAAATGCACTGCAGGGCAATATAGTTTATTTATTCCATTGCAGAGTCTTTGTTTTCAGATAAATATGGACACTTTCTTGAATGCTTTCTCTTAAATGAGGTAATGGCTAGATTCAGGCGAATGCATGATAGCTGATAGTCCAAGTCTCAGCATTTGTCACCACAAGTAACACCTTACTGGAAATCTTAGCAGATACCACTGGAAAACCCAGGTCAAAAACTTCTGTTTTCCATTGAAAGGTAGGCAAACTCATTCATCTGCACTAAGGCTAATCACATTCAAGCAGCAGTTCAGCTGCGCCCATTTCTGATATCAGTGACACTTACAGAGGGTTTTGTTTGTATACAGAAGTAAATTAAATTTTTGACTTCTCCTTTTGAAACAGGAAGTTTGACTATGAAAGAATGTCCAAAGGAATTTCAAGACTTAAAGGTATGACAGTGTCAACAATTAAGAGCTATATGGAACTTAAAAACAGACCAAGGGAAAATTTTTCAATTCTTAAAAAAGGGGGATATTTCAAATAGCAGCTGCACCTGTATTTCACAAGTGGGGCTATAACAATTAGAAGAAAATGTGGTTCCTATTGTCTGTGGATAATATCCAAGATAAATTACTATTACATCCATTTATACATTAATGAATAGCCTAAAAAGCCTAATCCTATGGAATGATTCCTATATGCTTTAATGGAATTTAAATCAGGATTATTGTGGAGAAATAGAAAGATCATCGTCATTCTAAAGTGGCGGGTTTGGCCTTTTAGATAGTTGTAAAATACAGCCAATAAGAGGTTTTTCTTTGAATCTTAATCTTAATTAGAAGTATGTTCATCAAATCAAAGAAATATTTCAATTTACATGAAAAGGCACTTTCTCAGTAGTAGCTAACTTGCCTCTGAAAACATCAGTATTTACAAATGTTCACATCTAAATTGAGGGCATTTTGTTTCACTGTCATCAGTGTGGTAGTAAATGTGTTACTGTCCTAGACAACAGCTTCTCATGGCATTGGTCTCATTTGTGTTTAATAATAAAGCAAATCTTGTGATAAATGCCGAACTTACTCAAAGAAAACAGCTGGGCCAGTAAAGACTGCCAAACCTTCAAAGTCTCTGAGATAAGTTTCAATAAACATGGGATGTGCACTGGTAAAGAGAACTACATGTATTTTTTAAAACTTCTTTGAACCTAAAACGGAAGTTCACTTTTTTTTTCCTCTGAGGCTTCATGAAGCTTGGAGGAGCTCTAATTTTATCCAAACAAACTTTGCCTCTCTCTAATGATGATATATGTTCATTCTATTCCAAAAAGTGATATTTAAAATGTCTATTTTTGACACATTTGTGCGGGAATTTTCTTCTTGATATTTACATTTCTATGTGTTTTATTCTAGGAGAAACCCAAAACATTTCAGTTAAGTCTTAGAATCGCCCCAGATTAAGAAGAAGGCTTCATCAAAAGAAGGATGATCTGACTGATAGGACAGCTTCAGAATAAAACCAAGCCTGATAAGCAACACAGAATCTTTCTGTGAGCGGAAGAAATGAGCACTGCGAGGCCTTCCAATGTGATCAAACATCCAGGGCAGACAAGCATTCCTTCCCTGGAAAATATAAGTGATTTCTCTTTAAATATCACTGACTGCACCCAGGTTGTGGTACCAGAAGAAGTTTTTTTCACAGTCGCTGCTGTTGGAATACTAGAAAACCTGCTCGTCCTTATTGCCGTCATCAGGAATAAGAATCTGCACTTGCCTATGTACTTTTTTATTTGTAGTTTAGCCATTTCAGACATGTTAGGTAGCTTGTACAAAACTCTGGAGAACATCTTTATTATCTTGTGCAAAATGGGGTACCTGACACGTCGTGGGGACTTCGAGAAAAAGCTGGATGATGCCATGGATTCCATGTTCATTTTGTCTTTACTGGGGTCAATCTTCAGCTTGTTAGCTATCGCAGCAGACAGATACATCACCATCTTCTACGCTTTACGGTACCATAACATCATGACACTGAGAAGGGCCTTGGTCATCCTGGCAATCATCTGGACGTTCTGTGCTGGCAGTAGTATTGCCATCGCCCTCTTCTCCTACGAAGTAGCTACAGTCATTCCCTTCACCATTCTGTTTCCTTTAATGATGTTTTTTATACTGTGCCTCTATGTCCACATGTTCCTCCTGGCTCGATCTCATGCTAAAAAGATTGCCGCACTGCCGACCAGTGCAGTCCATCAAAGAACTAACATGAAAGGAGCCATTACACTGACTATTTTCCTTGGAGTTTTCCTTTGCTGTTGGGCCCCCTTTGTTCTTCACATCCTTCTAGCAAGGTTTTGCCCACATAATCCTTACTGTGCCTGCTACATGTCCATTTTCCATGTGAACGGAACACTCATAATGTGCAATGCGATCATCGACCCCATGATTTATGCATTCCGAAGCCCGGAATTACGGAGTACATTTAAGAAGATGTTCTGTTGTACCAGGTCAAACTGGAACTGGTAAACTCTTAAGAAAAGATGAAGTTTATAGAAGTATGCCTATGAAGTGCTCTGTAACACCAATTTGCAAAGTTAAAAATACTAGTAATTATGCCCAAAGTAATACTACTGTTGTAGGATAATGCCAGTGATTTTCAGAGGGCTCCCAAAGAATACTTAAAACTACGTATGCCCGCATCTCTTTGCCAACCAGACCTCCAGAAATATTACTTAAATTCATTCTACTGATAAGTTTAATGTAATAGTTCAAAAATAACTGCAACTTAACTATCTTGTGTCATTTCAAAAAAATTCAAGTGTAAATCTTCTGCAGCAAGTATTGCGTTACCGCAGGAATGAGTTTATGCCAATCCATTTTGTATCAGTAATTTCAATTTAAGGCAAATACTGCTGCAAAAACCTGTTGCTTAAATCACAGTGAGATGAATTCTTGTTTCTAAACTGCAAATTTATGAGAAATCTAAGAGAAAGTAGTAAATATAGACATATGTTTGGCCTTTGCTGGCAGAGCAATGTCATTATTTTGTTCTTTTACATCTAGTCTCCCTAAAATTAGGCAATTAGTGTGCTCCAAGTTTCAAAAATAAAACTAGGCAACTAGTGTGCTCTAAGTAACAAAAATAAAATTTGCAGTATGAGTCCAAGAGAAGAAGATATTTTGATTTAAAAGCTATTTTTAGTGATTCAAGAGGAGTTTTTCCAACATAAAATCGTTGAGGCAGCAAAGACAGGTTTTGAAGTTTAAAACCCCAAATTCAGGTTTGGACAAGCAAAATCAATTGCTGAGCTTGCCAGGTCCCCTTTGGAAGTCCCTGGGCCAGTTTGCTTTAATAAAGTAAGCTTTGCAGAAATTGAAGGCATTTTGATTAAGCCATGACTTTCTAAGCATACTGCAACAAAGAATTCAAATGAAAAAATACCAGAGAGAAAATTCAAAGGCCTCCAAGGAAGTTAGCCACCTGGAAAAAGAATCAGCTAGCCAGACTAGAAGGATGCTACAAGACAGTTCATAATTTACAGGATCCTAGCGGGAAAATTTTGAATTGTCTCTGCCAAAATAATACAAAACTCACAAAAACTTTAAGAAAGAATATTTTTCACAGCAAAAAACTCTTGTCCAGCTAGAAAAATAAGAAAAGAAAAGGCTTCTAACAGCCCTTTGAACCAGTCCAGACCATATGCTAAGGAATTAACCTCATAAAAATTGAATGGAGTTATTCAGCTGCTCTCTGGAGAATATTTAGTAAGAGCCAGCCATGAAACTGAGACAGCCAAGGAATGGCTAGGACAAGAGGGAAAGGAAAAGAGAAAACCTACTAGAATTCATAGACAAACAGAAGAATTTACTTTGATGGTACACCAAGAAAACAAATAGGATTTTCAAGATATATGGAATATGGACCAAAGTATTTGGACGGAGTTAGGCTTACCAGTACAGGTGGAAGAAAGGAAATAAACCTGAAAGATTCTACAGAACTTAGCAAAGTAAATATCTTACATGAGAAAAGCGATTCTACAGTGAAAATTTAAAAACCTATATACTTATTACAAAAAAAGTCTCTATCTATAAAATGCAAGTTCAGAAAGGAATTCAGTTACAGTCATTCACCTATTTTACTTGAACAAGAATTTTTTTTCCAACAAAACTGAAACAAATGTAAAACTACTGTTAGAACTGAGCAAAAATAAGCAAAAAGATAACTATACAATATTAAAGATAAGTCAGAACAAAATACCTACATTACCATAATACCCTATGCTCACAGCTGATGAGCTTCAAAATGATAAAAAGATATTGGGAAGAAAGTTATGGTTCACACAGCCCTTATGTTAAGTCTGCAACACATAAAATATCCACCAAAAGCACCTTTCCTCTAAACTTTATTTTCCATCCCCCTCCCTAAACACTGATATGCATAAAAGAAGTGGCGCCCACTACACTAGAAGTCACTGCACCTTGTGAGGAAGTCCACTCTAACTCTATGTACACAGAATCTCCACATTCAGGCTGAGCTGTCCAAAAGTAATTTTTAATAAATTGTGTACAAGAAGTTAATACTTTCTGAACGTGGACAGAAAAAACACACATTCAGCGCTGGAGAGAGAAACATTCACGATAGGCTCATGTCAAATTCCAAACTTCAGCAGAAACTATATTATTGAAATCTTGTATAAAGTCCGCATTTCCCACAGGCTCCTGAAGCAGCTGAGCCAGAAGGAGACAGACCACTTCAACCATTGCACACACCAGTCTTAGGAGATCCCTCCAAACCTCACACCACTCTCACCATCACCCTCAGGGCCCTTTATTGCCCACAAAAGCCCTGGTCTCCACCCCACCACAATAACCTCTCTGGATAGTGCACTAGAGTTATGCCAGAGCTTGCCCCAGGAAAAGGAGGGGTCCCAAATCTCAGCCAGTGCCAGGACTTGGACTGCCTACCTGAGAAACGTGAGCTCAAGTTTCCCAGCCCCATTCGCTGCAGTACACCCAGCTTGGCTACCTTTGTGGAGGACCGCTTGGCTTGGGGAGACACTTGAGTTCAGGGCTAGGAAAGGGACAAGCATGAAAGCCCAGGCTGGGGCAGAGCCTGACCCTTAGACCATGCGGAGGGAAGAGCATCTCAGGATAAGGCACTGGCCCCCACCATGCCCAGCCCCACCAACCTCCCAAGAAACTGCCTTTTTCCCACTCCCCTGCCTCCCCAGCAGCTTCAAGGCACTGGGCCCTAGCTGGGATTGGCAGGAACCTCTTGCCACAGGCCCAGGCCCTCTCCAGGAGCCCTTGGATAATTTGCATGGGACCCAGACCACTCTGCAAGCAGCTGGGCTTGCTCCTCCTTTCTTTACATGCGTCCCAGCCTCACCCTTTGCCTGAGAACCTAAGGGCACCAAACCAGCTACAAAATCACCCATAACACAGGCAACATAGGTCCCACAACAAGCAAGACTGTTCTTTGTAGCCTATCCAGTCTAATTTGTGGAAACACACAAAACTACATCCCAAACATTTGTTCATGTCATGATGCCTGAGGAACACTAAAACTTACAGGCTGGAGTTTTGTCTTCAAACTGATCGCAGAAACCTGACAGCTGTTACTGTTAGACTTCATGTCTAACTAATACCCCAACAGCTAGCAAGATGGGGAAAAAAGCCATTACATAAGGGGATCTAAGATGAAGGACAGAGAAAGCAGACTTGTAAATTATGAGTAAGAGAACTGCCCATTGTTGCTCATTTTTAATGTGCTCAAGAAAACAGAACTTACATAGTGCCTTTGTAAATGCATAAGAAAGGCAGATCCTATGCATTTACAATAATTCCTAAACCTGTGGCAGAATTAGACCTCTAACTGAGCCCAAGAGTTGTATAAAAGAGTAAATATAAAATTCCAAAGACTCATACAAGATTTCTTTTTTAATTTTGCTCTAGTTGTGTTGGAATGGAGCATTCTTTTGAAAATTTTTCATTTCTGGGAAGGTGAGTTGGAAAGAGCACAAAATGGTCTCAAATGAAAAAGCTTCTAGGTAGATTTTGCTTTTTAAGCCTGCCAGTGTTTGTTGCATGTCAGCAGATGGGTAGATCTCCATATGTTATTTCCTAATTGGCTGAAAATTTGGCTTGCATTTTAGCAACTGTGCAGTCTCCAAGAAAATAAATTTTTCTGTTTCATTTACTAATTTTTCCATCTATTTCCTTGTGTTGCTCTTTGAACAGAGTACCTGATTCATTAGTCCTTGATTTGTGAAGCCTTCCTTGTCTTGCATTGAAGTTGCTCTTGAAACTCTACTCAGATATATTAATGTATAATTTCACACTGAATACTCTTCTCAGATTTTGTGACTTTCTTTCATCTGCCCACCTTTAAGTTACAAGTGTCTGAGAGCCAGAACTGTACCTTAACTTCGGGAGAACTAAGGGCATCTTGGATCCTACCAGAAACTGATAAGCCTGGAAGGAACCACCTTGGTTCCTGGAAAATCCAGCCCCATGAAGATCACAGGCATCAGCACCATGGATGCTTCATTCAATAGGGCCCAGAGAACTTCTCCACGTGCCTATGGCAACAGGACTTTTTCCAGTCACTTATTGCAAAGCCAGAGAAGAAAAGCTCCTCCTCTGTTTCTGTTGTTTTCTCTTGAACTGAACTTCATGTTTAGGAACTGATAAAGGCACTCAGGGGAATTAATTCCATTGAAACAGTTGGCATGCCAATGAAGGACAGACCTGCACAGCAGCTTAATTTTGTTCACAAAATAGCAAGGCAAATACAACTGGGACAAAAATCTTGTTTCCATGAATTATGATCCTGGGCAAGACTCAAAAAAGTAGCTGTCTCAGACTCCTGTTAGCTGAGGAAAACATTTAGTTCTTCAATCAATATTTAAGTACATGGAAAAGAAACTTGACTTGAAGTGTTGAGCACCATCAAAGGTTACCTGTTTATGCAAGCATTCATGTCCAAACACTTGACAACTAGGGCATTTTGTTAGATTAAAACTAGTAGGTCAAGAGCCAAACGTTAGCCTTCTCTTTTTTAAAATCATGAGCAAAATGCTTCATATGTGGCTAACATTGCAGGCAAGAAAAACAATAAAAGGGTCTTAAAATATCTATTTATCATGAAAGCTCATACTGTTTGTAATACTACTGAAGTACAATTATGTTCACAACCCTATACATTTGCTATAGCCTTGGAGGCTTGGAAATGACTATTTCAGTACATCTATACTTCCAGCCAATGCTTTTTTGAGAAAACTTTTTAAATCACATTTGAACTAAACTCTTCAAATGATACATATATTCAGACAGAATCTATTCCCCAAGTAGGTACAGGGTTTGTTCTTTATTTCTTTCAGTGTAGTTACAGCAGATAGATGGCCATCCATGAAGATATTATGTATTCATCATTCAATGGTGCTTTGATATAGCTTCGTTTGAAGTGTCACTTTTACAGAAGACACAATGCCATTGTAAGTTTCTGATTCAAAGAGGATGAGCTACAGTATAATTCTAGGGAAATGAGTAGCACTATTTAAGAAAGATTTTCACGTTCACTTGAAAATAGTTTTCTGATATCTGCAAATCCCCTCAAACTACTGGTATACCACAAAGATCATATTTTTGAACTGTCACACATAGTTTAACGAGAGGCCACTAGCTTTCAAGAAATTCCAGCTAAGCCAGCCAGAGGACAAATGCCTAGTAGGTAAATAAAATTATTTACTACTTTCCACTGAAATATTTCTTTTCACAATAAGACCATGAGATGTTTTGTTACACCGTATTCCGCTACTTCAGAGGCACCTTTACACTGTTGTTTTTTATGACTTTAGTCCTCAAACCATTATGCCTAAACTTTGTATGAACTGTCTGAGTAAACACAGACCTAGTCAGAAGTCATCTGCTAACTGAAGGAGCTTCTTCAAGAGGCCTCTGACCATCAGTCCCTGACCCATGATGCTGCAGTGCTGCTGGCTCCAGCCCCACCACAGCCCTGTCCCAGTCCAGCCATGGGCCTCCCTGACCCCAATCCCGGCCCCAACATACAGGCAATCACCCAGCCCAGCCTCAGCCCAGCTCTAGCCCCATGCTGCCTCTCCCACACTGGCATCATACTGAGCTTTGCAGGATTCAGAACGCCATAAGAGCCACTTTCCCAGAGCATCAAAATATGCAGCATGTAGTAAGAGCATTCAGTTCAGAATAACACTGAGCAGTTCAATGCAGCCTCTAAAGCTTTCAATAAGTATACCTTCACCCTCTTCAAAATACATAGCAGAAGTTATTCTTGCTGATTGCTCCTTCTTGACCTGAGCATTCTGTACTTTTAAATTTGGTCTCAGTATTAGGTGGCATTAAGAGTCCAGGGTAGATGTCTTCAAACTCAAAACTAGCTTCCCCATTCTAGAGACTGCTGCAGCTACCCCCTTTCAAGCCACCATGGTATTGTTCACCATGCTAAATATGTATTTGAATTTTCACTTGAATTTTAAAAAATTATCACAATCCCAAAACTGATCTAGAGTCTGCTCCACCAGTGTGCCTTTTCAGGCTTATAGCAGTTAACTCCACTGATTCAAAAGAGCAATGCAAGCAAAAACTAGATTGTGCTGAATCAGCCCCAGAGTTGCAGTCTGGAAGCAGAAATGCCACTTTAGTTCATAATTCTTTAAAACAGGAAATGAACACAAAAAACAGTAAGCATGAGAAATACAGCAGATGAGAATAGAAGTGACAAAGCCCGGGGTAAGGACCTGAACAAAGTAATAAAAATGCTTTTGGACTATTGCTTTAGCCACTATCTTCAATTTTCATTTACTTGAGAAATGAAACCACAGCCCAGCAATTTGGATAATCGCACTGTCTGGTCCAACAGCTAAATTTGTCTTAACTGCCAGTCTGTGCAAGGAGGAAAAAAGGGAGAGGAAAAGATTTACTTCAGCCCAGCACGTAGCAGTTTATGTCAGGGGGCAAGCTGAGAGGAACTGAGGCCTCAGATCTCTCATCTCCGCTTAGCTTCCTCTCAGATCACAGCAGAGCCTTTGAAAGGGGGGAAATTTGGATAAAAGGCAGGTCCTGGCTCTCAGACAAGAAGGTGGATGAAAGAAGCAGAACCTTTTAAGCGAGAGTTGGCTGGTTAATAGGGGGTTGAGATTGACAGTGTTTCCTATTAGAGAAGCTGGCACTGGAGGCTGTTAGAAGTCTGGGAGCAGGCCTAGGGAAAACTCCAGAATAGAGCCATTGAAGAATAATCCTTTTTAAAAATAACAGTTTTAAATGAACTAAATGAATTGTTCAATCCTTTTCTATATATGAGGGACCTGATTGAAGCCATTTTCTGGGGACTTAGGAGTATCACGGGCATGAGAAAGCTCATACAGCAGAGAGGTCCGAGGTCCCTGGGCTCCCAGGTTGGAAATACTACCAGCAAAGACCGGATCAGGCCAGGAAAGAACAATGAGGTGTTGAGACCTTGATGGGAAAGTAGAAGCAATTTCTAGGATTGGGTAGGACAGCATGGCAGTAACCAGAAGAAAGAAAAGAAGAGGTGGAGAAGACATGCTCATCTTACACTGCTGGAATTGAGAGAAATGCAAAGAGCTGAGTGAGAAGCAGAAATGAAGAAAGCAATGTCCAGGGTCAAATGGGAAAACAAAGGAACGTCAGGAGCTGAGTGAAAGGGGTGAGGACATCCAGAACAGGGTGGTGGTTCTTGTTTTGTAACACCAACAATCTTCTATTTTTCAGCTACCTTTTCTGTTCAGTATCAATTAATCCTACAAATCAGGACAATTGCAGTCTAGAGATCAGATGCAGTAGGACTGCAAGGACGGGCAAACCACAGGCGAATGAAAATGGCCTGAGGTGGAATAGTGGATTCACACTAGCTTTCTTAGCGATCACAGCTGGAGCACCCTCACACTGCCAGGAAAATGCTAATTTGGACTAACAGGCAATGAACCACAGATCATAATGTTACACTGTACATAAGCCTTTATTTGGACATCCACTTACCTTAAAGCACTGGGGTAAAATCAGTCTCCCCTTGTTCCAGCCAATAAGAGTAAGCTTTGCAGATATACATGGCGCTATGTGCTGGGTGCCAGCTTTCTGTCATCAGATAGCGAAAACAGGGTGAAAAATCCCTCTTACCATTAGAAGGCACTCCGAATTAAGCAGAGGGATGATGCTAAAGCAGCCTCAGAGGTTAGCACTATTGTCTTGATAGACAATAATTGCCAAAAGTGTCAAGTTAGTTGTCAAGATAGACAATAATTGCCAAGTGCCAAAAATAGACTGAACACTCAAGAATAATGTTTTATTCTGAAACATGCATGCCAGTCAGTTTTTATAACAGAATAATCCATGACAGCTGGGCACAAATGTTCTCAGAATGGTCCAGACCTTTACAATTTATCAACTGTTTTTCAAGATAAAATCTTGTTTCTGGAGCTATCAGTCTCTTGACATGTCAAAGGTTTTATTTTTCTAGCAATACTCAAGCGAGGTACAGAGAGGAGGCACAGACTGTGAGTAGTAATTTCTGCTTGACATATTAGTGTCAGAGCTACAGTACCACATGGCAGAAAGAGGACTCCCTGTGCTCCCTGTTAATATGACATGTCTGGGGCTGAATCATATTAGAATCAGAGTAAGTGTGGTGCTTCTGATATTTCCAAAATCACCTGATAACATATTACACAGTCATTTGAAACTCAGATGCTGAGATCTTGAAATACACTTCATGCATTATATCTATAAAATGCTTTATATCTGTTCCATAACTATCTTACAGTATACTTTTCTCAGTTCATTATCTTCCCAACAATCACAATCACGATCATAAATTTAGCTTATGATTAAAAATGCCTAACATAATACTTGTACTAACTTTCAACAGTTTATTCAAATGTTTGCCTTCTTATATTTGTAACAAAAAGTGTGAATAAAAGGCAACACTATGAAGAAAGATTCTAGGGCTAGACAAAATAAAAGACTTAGGTGGAAATGTGGTGCCTAAAACAGAAACGACTGCAGCTGTTTCTGCTTGCTGTGAAAGCAAATGCCCACAAACTCAGTGACACAAGCAACCCCCAGCAAACAGGAGACCAAGATTTACATTCTTGCTACACAGAACAAATTCGAAACCACATCTGCAGCCTTTCTGAAAAAAACTACTGGGTGAAGGGTTTTATGTAGGTAGAAAATTTTCTGATTGCTCTCGCTTGAAGATGTTCTTGGTGTGTGAGGAAACCAGTGCTCACTGGAGTGGGGGGAAGGGGGACTTGTGGATCAGGAGCTTCTCTGTGGGTCAAGGAGCTCTGCGACGCAGGCCCTCCTCTCTGCACTGCTAATGCTGCTTTGCTCACTTCAGCAAAAATGTGATGAAATGACTCCCCAGAAAATCTGAACTAGAACTCCCTCAGGCAAAAGAGAGCTGAATCCAGGCTTATCTACTTTTTGAGAGGTGACTTAAACATTAGGCTATTGCATAGCCTTACAGCCAAGACAACAATAGCATTTTACGAGATTATCTCCTACAGAGTTCCTTCAAAAAGGTAGAGTTTGCTCCCCTGCTCTTAAAAGACAAATTCAGGTATGTAGTCTCTACCCCACCAGGTCATTTGAGTCACTTCTCTAGTCACTGTGTTTGATATTTCAGATCCCATTTTGAGACACCTGTTTGTATCCATGCCCGGTTTGGAAATCCTTACACCTAAGCAGGCTTATGGATTACTCTCCAAGCACCACAAAAGCTCACTTTAGTCAGAAAGAAAACAGAATAAAAATCAACCCTCCACACTCCCTTCTCTCCTATGTGCAAAAAAAGAGCACAGTGAGAAGTTAGACCCCAGCGTGCTCTGTGCAAAATCAGAACTCAGTAGAAGCTGTTTGGCCTTTGCAAACTGTGGAGCACGAACCATTCAGAGGAGAGTATGAAAAAGGTACTACATAGCCCCAGTTCCCACCTTCAAGCTCACCTGCAAAGCAAATCTGTGAGAAGTGCGAGCAATCCTGCCTCCTGCTTACAAGGACGATCTGGTTTAGAACAAGTTAGAAAGTGCCACATTTTTGTAAAGAGCCCTTCTGTATTACAGTAAGTCTATGATGGAGAATTTCTACCCAGGAAAAGTCAGATATATTTAACTTTACCGAATGATCTCATATTGCCTGCAGTTAGCTTTCTCAAAGCCCAGACTCTCAGTTTAAGGGTTTTGGAAAATGTTTTCTTGAAATGAGAGGGAAAACAAAAGATCTTCTGAATTAAGACAGTCTGCTTTCTCAGCCCTTCTGGCTATGTTGATGACAAAGCCTCCAACACAAGGAATATGCTTTACTTCCTGACAGTGTTGTGAAACAAATGGCTAGAACAAGAGTCAGAAATAGCGTGTGGAGGTTCAAAAGTCCATCTGTACTGTTGATGCTAATGAAACTTTCATATCAATATTTTTGTGTCACAGATGATGCTCTATGGAAATGAAAGTGTTGTTTTTACATCACTTTAATACTTCTCACACTAATTTCAAGATGACACACACTTTTTTGTCCATCGGTAAAATTCTTCAATAAATATCTTTGCTCAGCTCTGCCTAATAAGTCCTGGAAAGGCCTAATAGGGCTGTTTTGTGCATCTGACTAGTTACCAATTTTTCTGCACTGGACTGCGAGATAGATGGTCTTATCTGTGAGCTCAGGTGCCTAGTGCACAACTTTATCAGTACAAGACAGCTGGAGGTGGAAGAAGCCTCTCCCACAATAAAGAAACCTAGTGTTTGCTAGCACCTGCATCTCGCTGTTTAACAGACCGTGTCTGTGTGCCATTTCTGAAAGTGGACATGGATAAAAGAAGCCATACTCTCCCAATTGCACAAACCTCTGCAGCAGAGTGCGGCAACTGCTGACAAGGAGGCAGCTAGAATTTCAGAGCAGGTGACGCAGAACACTAGCAAAGGAGCTCCTGGCCAATGTAGCTCTAGAGAAAGGCAAGGGAGCCAACTGCTTCATGCTAGCAGTGCTTTCTAGCAACGGTGAAAGCAGTGTTAGAATAATCAAGGGAAAAATTTCAAGCAGGACTGCAGTGTGGGTAATGAAAGCATTCCTTGACACAATAGTCTTACAATATTCAAGTAGCAAGAAATGAGAATAGACTACAGCTAGAATAGTAGGATTTAAATTTAAAACAGGATATAATTCAGGAGTGGAAAAAGAGGATATTAATTCAAACATTTCTGCTTCAAGCCTAGCAATCTGTGAATTACCTGAAGTGAACACTTATTTTTAAGATGTTTGGCTTTTCAAGGGTATTCTAGTATATTGAAGCTTGTATTTTCTGTAACCCCCTTTATCCATCAACACTAGAGACATTTTGCTGCCATTTAAAATAACTTCTTCAAAAATAGTAGAGTAGGCTTTCAATACCTGTTCTTTGCCGCTGCTGAATCTTCAGCCCTTTTCTCATGGCCCACTCACCTCTTTTTCAGTCTCCTGCAAGGTGAAGACAATGTTATTCTCTCAGACTAGCTACCTCAGAATTTTTTCTTTAAATGACATTACTCAAGTTTATTACAATAATATTAGCTAGAAAATAGGTCCCATCATTCCATAACAAAGAAACAAATTGAAGTGTGGGGAGGCCACATTTTGATCGCACAGAGGACACACTCTCATAACAGAGGTAAAAGCTCTCACATGCCTTCCTCCATAACAGTCAAGGTGGGCTGGACTAACACTAGTATCTGAGCCCCAGGATGGGGGATAGCTACAAAACTCTTCATCCCATCCTCACCATTGTAGCTAAAGGACTCCCAGAACTATGAAGTTTGTGATATTAACCACACACACCCACCATTAGCTCTCCATAGCTTAAAGGCTTGGTCTTTAAGTGAATTAGTACATGGAAATAAAAGACAAGATCATGATTAGCTGGAAATGAAAGACTGTATCAGGAAATAAGGGCCAGAATGCATCCAGTTTCTATCGCTGAGCAGGAAGGCAAGGGAACAGGAGGCGAGCCACAGGCTGAGACTCAAGGGAGAGAAAAAAGCACAGCTGTGCTTTCTTCAAACACGGTTCATCCCTGTAGAAAAGAATCTGAAGGTAGAAAAATCTTCACTACAACAAGCAGAGCAGTCAATTAATTAGTTGTAGTACCTGTCAGTGTAGACTGACCTTTGCGCAGGGATTTTGGCCCTTGGTTAAGTCACAGGAGCTTACTAATAAGATTGTTCTCTTTTTAACTCTGTCTTTGACTCTTTTGTTTTTACCAAAGAGATCTAGCAAGAGTAGTGGATTTACTGTGCAGAATTAATAGCCAGTACACCAGCTTCTCTTAAGGAATACTAGCATCCCTTCAGGAGAGAACTGCTGCAGCAAAACAATGTTGAGAGGAACGAACAGATACTTTGAAACAAAATTCCAAATATATGTTTCCATGGGAGCAAATTAGCTATAATATATGGAAGGATTGTACCCACACGTATTTTACTTCAGCCAACACTGCTTCCTCTCCCTGGCCACACCATGCTATCTCCATTTCAAATTTCTGTGCATATGTTCAAAATTCAGATGTCTCTCCTCAGCTGACTTACAGTAAGTTGGTGTATTACCTTTGGCATGTTTTATAGATCATTTGACAAGTAGTGTGTTATACAAGAACCACAGTTTCATACACCTGAAATAGAATTTTACCCCACAAGGCTGAATAGGGCAACACCCAAGAAAAACAGGTTAAGTCAAAGAAGAGCTTCACCCACCCACCGATGTCTTGCATTAGAGCAAACGTCAGGGAGAAAAAGTATGGGTAGACCCTATTTTAAGACATGAGGAAGCAAGAAGATGATAGCCCACTAGGAGAAGAGGAAGAATCAAAAAGGACAGCGTGTCTCTCCTGCTGTTGCAGAACTCAATTAAGTCTATCCTTAGCTTTCCAGCCTATGACCTTTGGTTCTGTATACAGATGCCTGTTGTTCAGTGCCCTTTTATTCTAGGAAAAAAAATGTCTTTCCCAACTCTCTCTCTCAACTGGTTGCACAAGTTTCCTATAAAAGAATTGAGCTATCACTCCAGTATGGCTTTAGGTCCCCTGGGAGAGGTCACAAGTTGTTGTAAGGCAGGGAGAGAGTGAAATAGCCAGAGGGACACACTCTTCACACAGCTTCTGGTCTAGGCAGAGACTCTCAGAAGAACACAGTTAAGAGAGCAAGCCTCACACTTTGATTTAAAGGGAATGATCTCTGCCTACGCTGAAAACAGCTGCAGAGTACTGGGTGACTCTGACATTTCACTAGTCATCCCACAGGTTTGTCTCCATGAGACTGACTGAGTTTTTAAACCACATATTCCTTTTCATCTATGCCGTTTACATATATCTGTGAAGTAGGATGCAGTTCCATATGGCTACGTTTGTGCATGTGGAAAAAAATTGAAAGGTTATATTGCCAGCTTAAAGTTTTGTTCAGGAGTTACAGATATGTTTGACTAACACCAATGTGTATCATTTGTCAGATGAATAAAGAAAAGGAGGATAAATAGATCCTAATGTTATATCATTATTATGTTCTTTTCCCACTTTAGGAGCAAAGTAATCCCCTCAATTAAACTGTACAAAAGTCTCTGAGATGGAAGCTGACTGATCAGGAAGAAAAAAGTTACATCTTTTGTGAAGGACACAGAAACAGTAACAATTGATGAGGCCAATGGGATCAAAGCACAAAGGACACTGAATATTTCCCACTAAGAAGTGGACATGACGGGGTGGTGTTCTTCAGTGGGCATAGGCACTTCACATCCTTGACCTTGGTAGAGCAGAAACAAAAACAAAATTGGAGTTGCCTTTTAAAACACTGCTGAGATCCAACATCTTGGTGATGACAGGAAACCTCTAAAGAATCTGAAGAATTATTGATTGGAATGCTGGAAAAACAGAATCTGAAATAGTAGAGTCAGAAGCTTCTTACTAGCAATTACAACTGCAGCTTTTATTTACAAAGGCTCTGTGAATGTGATGAATGATTATAGTAATGAAGATGTCTTTCATGTCAATGCTAGACAAAGAACTGCAGTCCCTGGAAAGGGCCAAAGTTTTTTAAAATGGAAGCATAAAGCTATGTCTTATTTCCCATCTCATTTTGGCACAGGTTTTTATTTGCCAGACCTGCTATTTCTATTCATCTCTTTAACGAATAGGACAGATTCACCATCAGTTACTACAGCCATTAGTTTTAAAGGCATTGGGTTTTCTGGATGGAAAAAGCACCTATTTTGCCATTGAAGGTAAGCACAGTAATAATTTTATGCACCTAGCCATGATAGCACTTGTTGATTTAAAGCCAAGGAAAAGGTTATTGAAAGAAATCTCTAGAATATTTTGCAGTCTAGTCAATATTTTGCCTGACCTCTGAGAGCTCTACTAATCACTTGCATGTCTTACCAAGTAAAAAATTAAGCAATTATAGTAATTAACCAAATAAAAATCATGGAAGCTCCATTAAAGGGGGAAATCTATTGCCTTCTATAAGATCCATCCCAATCTATAGTATAAACAGATACATGACATCTGGGGGAGTTCTCATGAAGGGAAACAGTTTTCTTTATCTTTCACAGGAAGATTTATTAAATCTACTTGGAGCTAAGGTCATCAGAAAACAATGAGTTCCTCACTTCCTTTTTGCCAAGTCCAGAGGAGTAAAAACCTGTTTCTCTGCTTAGTCATGTCAGATTGAATCTAAGTACTTGCACCGTCCTTATCACCATGGCAGCTAAATTTATAGCATTTTTCACAGCTTTTCTAGCCAGTATAACCCCTATTTTGATAAATAGTGTTAATAAAAATAGAAATTGCTCAAAAAGAACTCCATCCGTGTCTCTGTACAAATTTACTTTTTCTCAGATAATTAAAACAGCTTTCTGCAAGGAAATTAATTTTCTTGCAGAGACAACTTACTGATATTATTAAAAAAAAAAGCTTGTGATAAAAATAAAATGTTTCAAACAATACTAGCCCCAAACCAGTATTTTCCTCAGGAGCTAGAAAGCTGTAAATGTTACTTGAGACAATAAATGGAACTGGTAAAGGTCATTTTCATAATATGAAGGCAGCTATCCTGGGGACAAAGGTTGATAACCACAGTCCTTTCCATCTCTAACAGTTGCATAACTAAAGATTTTGAAAGAGTAAAGAAAACAAACCTAATGGTACTGCCAAAAAGAAAAAAAGCCTAAAACTGCACAGAGTTGGAGTGAATAGTTACTAATTAGTCCCTTACCCAGCTAGAGATAAATATCTGTATTTCAGGGAAACATGTTTCAGCTTTTTTTCATTATTATTATTATAATTACAGTGAGTAATTGAGGATTCACAGAGTTTCTTCAATAGAATAAACACATATAGTAAGCTCCAGAGAGATGACAGAAGAGGAAAAGTAGTAAGCAGGCAGCTGGGAATGTCATGTATTTCACCCTAGAAGGGTGCTTAGCCTGGTACCTTGTTGCTGGCTGATGACCAGCTTTCTCATTAGAAGATGTTTTGTTTAGGCACAACAGTATAAACAAAGATAATGTACTGGGCTTTCAGATTTGCATTTGCATTCACATTTCTTCCCAGTCCTAATAATCTTAAAAGGACAAATTCTGTCACCACATGTGGGGGTTTCAGCATACAGGCCTGTGCCCATGCTCAGCAATCACTCCATCTTCAATTCCTGAAGTCACTGCCACTCCTGAGCCACAGGGAAACTACATTCAAAGACCTGGACTGATGTGTGTTGCAAACCATCTCAAATAAACACTATGTCCCTGCCAGCATCTGATAGAGGTATCCCTTTACCTCCTCCCCTTGTAGTACCAGTGGCATCTTCTCCCTGGCACCATGAGGGTAAAACCAAGCTTCCCGACCTTCCCAAACACTTGGGAAATGGGGCATGGAGGAAGGCTTCCAATTGAAAGATGACTCCTTTCTCCATGGGCAGGACATGTCTGTGTAGTTGATCTACGTAAAACAGCAAGAGCATTCCCATATAAGACCACTCTTTCTTGCACAGACATAAAGCCAAGCTCACAGTGGAGCCTGGAGTAAGAGTACTATGTCCAGCATATTAAATCTGTGCACCATTTTTGCTTGTTGGTTTGAATCTTCTAGACAAGTGACTTATGTGGGATAATCCTGTAGCGTCCTCTGGATCATAAGGAACTCAGACCCGCAGTAGCTCCCCATGCAGAAGCTGTCCACATGTACTTACATGTGGAATTACACAGGCCATAGAGGCACATCCAGTCGTTATGTGTTTAACTATACAAAATCCATCTCATAGTTGTTTTTATGGAGTACCACAGCACATAAAACCTGAAACCCTTGCTTCCAATAGCTCGTCCACATGTAGAAGAGTTTATAACCTTCTCACACCCACAATCTGATGGTCAATATTACAAGCAAACTACTGCAAAGAAAGAGACCCAGAGTGCTGAATAAGACCCTGCAGAATAGCGTGGAGATAGAAGCATGCTATCTAAGAAAGGAAAAGCCTTCCCAGGGATACTTCCTTCAGCAACTTGTCATCTGCCAATACATGACTATATGATTTCAAAGTGTTGCATGCTCTAGGCATGCACCACATTTCCCTCCAGAACTTACAGCTTTTAAGCTTCTGTTAGAAGTCTGTCGTTAATTTTGTGCTCTTAGATTTCTTGAAGCCATTTTGCACTTTGTTAAAGCCTGTCAAGGCTCACTGTGGGACTGGCAAAAGAAAGGGGACTGACAGAAAGGGGAAAACAGATGGTCTCATCCCACCTGCAACTGAAGCATGGGCTCTCTCCTCCAGTCACTTTCATTTCCCCTAGTTTAATTAGTACAGGTTGTGCCCATCTGCTGCTCCATTCTGCCATTACTGCCGACCTGGGCAGTCCCTACCCATGTAGTTGGAGGTCTCAGTGATGTTACTTCACTGTCAGGTTTAAGCCTTTTGCTCCTCTCCCTCTCTACAGTGATGAAAGGACCTGTGAAATAGGAAGCAGGGCTGTTCAGCAGGCCTGCTTGGAAAGAAGGACTAACACCAGCTTAGGAACAATGGCTTCATTTTCCAGGAAAGGACTGAAACTGTGGCATTCAGAATAGCAGACTCCGCACAGTGGTTCAAGCTCAGATCACCTGAAGAGTCAGGGCAGTGCTGGCAGTAACCTCACAACTGTGGATCAAATCAGAAAACTATTTGGCTCACCTGGGCAAACAAGACCAAAAGCAGCAGGACGTAGAAGAAACTTTAAATATCCGTTTGCTTTATATAGAAGAAACAGAAGTCTGAGCCATGAAAGGAACATGAAGATGACAAAAGAAGGATGGTAACCACAGGAAAGAAGTCATTGCCCTGCAACCAGCAGATACACACAAGAATGTTGCAAGGAACTGCATACTGGAAGAGTGCCAAGATCTAACAGGATGTAGCAGGAAAGCAGTCAGGAGAGTGTAAAACTATTTTTCGGTGATGAACTAACAACCTCAAAATCCTTCTAGTCCCTCTAAATTGTCAAAAGCTTGCACAAAAACACTTCAGGAACAATAATCACTGTAAAAAAGATAAGATAAAGAACTTGGCAAGGATAACACAGGTTGCAAAAGAGAAGAAGTTGGAAAAAGAAGTCAGTCTGTTGGTGTGTGCTGGGATGCTACCTGCAGCTATGTATGAGAAATAAGTTTCTTAATAAAGAGAGAATTTAGTTTAAAAAATACGGATAGTACTGATGTTGTAAGTATGTGAGTGCAATTGACCTTGTCATGGGAGGACTGTGAAAAGGAGAGAAGCAGAAAAGGGAGCCAGTTAATTTATGATGTCCCCTCTATGCTTCCATGAAAGTTAAGTCATCCCAGCCAACTCATTAACTTCTCTGCTTCTCCCTGAACTTTTTGAATCATCTTTGACAGCTCCTCCTTTTATCACAGAGCTCTCTGTCACTTGGATTGCTTAAGCAGATCAAAACTGCTTGAGGGAAATGTGTTGCTTTTCTTTCACCTTGCTGACAGTACAAGCAGGAATGCAAAGTCTGAATGAACTCCAGTGTCACACATTCAAAATAACATGGGTGACCTGAGAGCTGTGAAGTACCTCCGTTTTACTGCTTAGTCTTTTTCCAGTGAAGCTGTATTCTGCTTTGTATGTACCTATTTCTGTGTCTGTATAATCCTCTTACCTCCAACAGCACAGCAAAGGCTTTGAGGAGAATGGAAACTCTTTTAACCCAGAATGCCACAAAGAGCCAGAAAGTTGGCAGAGATCTGCAGAGATGTGCTCTCAGTGCCCTGTGTTGTTTTGACCTGCTGGAGCAGAATTTGGCTTACGAAATTACTTTCACAGTTTTATTTGGAATTAGCTCTTCAGAAGATCATACTGACACTAAGCTTGGAGCTCACGCACTGCACTGCACATTTCTAAAAAGGAGGGCAAGGTTGTTGCTTTTATGAAACACACTTCTGCTTCTTCCAGTAATGAGTCAGTCCTGTTCTGAGTAGTCAGAGTCCAGAAATTATATTTGCTTTAGTTATAGAAGGTATTATCAATTTAAAAAAAACCAACAACAACAACCCAATACTGGAAAGATGCCATCAGTAAAGCTGAAATAAGAAGATAACAGGAACACTAGACAGAGCTTTGGTACAATAAAATACCCAATCTGTCTTGATGAGAGCAAAAATATGCCATTACCTTTCCATCAGGAATCAGTCTCTCAGGCTCCCCTTTGCTTTTAGAGATGGAACTCCAAAGTTGAAGTATCTGTGAGCTTCTACTCTATGCTGCTGCTGTAACACTTCCCAAACAGAACAGTAAAATGTCCTAGAATATACTCAGACAGAGGCAGAGTTAAGGTTGAGACTGCATACAGAACTTCTGGGGGTTGTATTTTTGTGCTTAAGGTTCTTTTAGACATAAATATGTTGTTACACATGAATACTTCCTCTACAATGCATCACATGGGAGAGCAAAAATCCTGTTTATTTCTGTGGCCAATGCTGGCTCTCTTCTTTTGTTCTAACGTTTGTGTCTACTCTACAGAAACAGTTAGCACTGAGATGAACTAAAGTTGCAGGAAACCACTAAGTTAAAGTGAAGAAGCAGGATGTGTGTTCCTGTTTTGGCTCCCACTGTTGTATCTCACTTTCCTCTGGGATATTGAGAACAGCCAAGAGCTTATGCTTCCTCATTTGTCAAGTGAAAGAAGCTCAGATTTCTGAGGCCAGATACTCAAATGCTCATACAGAAGAGAATTAAATACTGTCATCTTTTTCTCATGACCCTTAAGGGATTTAAGGTTAATAACAGTTCAGCCAATCTAGCAAGATCAACACTGGAACAACATGTTTGTTGCAAACTTGGATTAAGATACATTGGCAGAACTCCACGACAATGAAATTTGCCCAGCAGATATTCACGCTTTACTTACTGCCATCCAGAAGCTTACCACATTCCACTAGAGCAGTATTCCTTTAAAAAGTTGACATTTGTAGGGAATTATATATACAATATCCTCTTGGGAATTATTGAACAAATATTAAATACTTACTGAAACAGAATTATTCAAAAGAAATAGATAAGTTTCACGTTTTGACACTGTTTCTAGTCTTTAAAGGGAGATCAATCTTTGTCACATAATTCATCTCCCCAGAAAATCACATAGCTCTCTTCTTTGTAGCAATAAAGTGATGAAAAATCAAGTGACACCATCCCTCAGCTAATGTGGAAAGAGGTAGTAAAATGATAAGCCTGAATACATAAGAATATTTGAAATCCATTCCTTTAGATCTAAAAGGCTTTGGAGTGATTTTGTTTAAAATTTAAATCCTAACTGGCTTCATAGGCCTTGTCACTATTGATTTTTCTAAGAAAAAGGTAACATAAGACTACACTACTCCAGGGATAACATCCTTCCAAATGCATTCGCAGATAAACAGCACTTCCCCATTTCCTACAGAAAACAGAACTGGATGCGTCTTAGACATATACGCACACAAAAAACCTCTATCCTCAAAAGATTCACATATATTGCTTTCAGGATATAAGACAGTTACCAGATGGAAATATTTTATTCTTGATAATTACATAAGAAAATAACACAACATGACAGCTGTGAGCTCCTCCCTGCAGCATTTTGGATCAATTCAATTCGGTATGGAAAATCAGATCCAAAAACAGAGCTTAAGTCCATAAGAAGAAGAGATCCAAAGTGCTTTTCCCTTTGGCAGCTGTTGTCAGATGTTTGGCTGGCTGTTCTGAGGTAAATAAAGCTTTCCATTTATGAGAGTGCTTATCAAAGTATAGGATGAGCTACAGCAACTCATAGTCTCAGCTCTTTCAGGGAAAAAAAAGCCAGCAAGTGAGACCCAAGCATTTGGCCAGCTGAAATTATTTCGGATCTTGTGGAGCTGGTGAAAAAGTAGAAAATGTATTTGGAGATGCTAGGAACTTTTATCCTTCTCAAAATATTAACTTTTATTTCCAAAAAGTATTTTTAACAATCTTTTGAAGCCAAATTAAAAAATTCATTCCTTCTTTTCCTTTTTGATTTGTTTGTAATCTTTTCTTCCCCAGTAAAATGTAATGAAAAAACAACTCAAGTATGGCCAGGAAAAATTAATTAAAAAAAAAGAAAACACCTCTTCCATTTTAAAAAATAGTGTATTTTCATAGAAGTATGTTTGAAGCTGAAAATATAATGGAAAACATACTGGATGACCAACGTTTACCCCATTTCTAGTAAGGTGTTTGCAGTACCAGGACTGTCCTGTATTGCTAAAACCAAGTCCTTCTGTAAAGGTATATTAGACATTTTTATGGGAAGGTTTCTGAAGCCTGGTCCTGGTTACTTCAAAGGGGGCCAAGAAAATGAAAGAGAGCATGAGACCTAAATCAAACTTTGAGCATTGTAGGAAAATAAATAATACACACACACACACATGCACACACACACACACCTGGTTACATTTCATAAAAACAGGGTAAGGGCTCTTCAGAGTAAATCAGGCAATAGCAGCAGCTACATCTTAATAACATTTTCTTTTTTATCAGCTCTATTCTGCCTGTGCTACTTCTGAATTAACTGCAATTGACCCAGTAAGGATTTCATGAGCATGCACAGCAAAAACAGGTTAGGAGAATAAGACCAACTTAAATATAATATCAGTGGTGGAAAAAAAAATCCTAGGAAAGCTCACAGCTGTCATAAGGAACAGCCTGCCTCATCTCAGAGCCAACAGAAGATGCACAAGAAGACCTCAGTGGTCCAGGTCCTAAAAACACCGACATCCCAAATAGCATGGCAATAGGCATGGGGCAAAAAGTGATCAGGTTACCTGTAAAACTGGTGAATGGGAAGAGTGTGCTGTTTCCTTTTTCAGGATGCGAGCAGAACAAGGTCATTCTACCTACACTGAAGAGGAGCAAAGGACTTCAGGATCCAATGCTGTGATCAAAACCTCTTGTCATTATAGCTCCTGCAGCCACACTCTTTTAGCAGATCTTTAATGTCCTGGGAGTCTCTCTAAAGCTGTCACTTAGACAGTTGTGCCTGCACTGGCCTTGCCGCTCTGCCTGGCTGGTGGACAGCCCCATGCAATTCCCCTCTGCGCCCCGCGCCCGCTTTCCCAGGCTGTTATGTTCCCATTGCCTTCGTCACACTTCCTTTTCCATTTCTCAGACAAACTATGTGACTAACTCTTTTCTGCTTTCCCCATCCCCTCCTTGAAATAATGGTTGTTCTTTCAGGAAACCATTCCAATGTATTAGAGTATCTCTGCTAATTAAGTGCTCAGAATACACAGAAAGGAATTATGAAATTGGTAAGCAATTCTGAAAAGTTGCTTTCCAAGACAGAAAGGCAACACGGTGGACAGGAAATGTAAACCTTAAAGGAGAAAAATGTGCTAAGCAAGTCTGTGTAAGAGAATAACATTGTTTTAATCACATTATGAACCTGCCTCATCAGCTTTAGCACAAAAGGCTGGTAGAGACAGCAAAAAGGTTTACATTTTTTCCTCCAGTTAAAAAAGTTCTCTATTTACCAAATGAAATGTATTAAAACCTTAATACCTAATTATACCCAGTCCTACATTGGCACCTGTATAGTGATGGCTCATGTATTAATTATTCTTCATTTATGCTACATAAAGCAGGAGACTGATGATTGCAGTTATAGCAGTTACTACAATGTCTTTATTACAGTCCTAATATTGGGCCCAGCTTCCAGGCCAATTAGCCCAGGGCCGCAGGATGGATGAAAGGGAAGCCAGAGGAGAACAATCCCAAGGGCTTACTGCCCCTGAGTTATTTGCATGGTCAGAACTGGGCAAAATGGCTCACGTTAAAAAGTAGGCCATTGCTTCTCATTTACCTTCTCTATCTAGCGAGGGGAGTGCAAGAATATGACATGACTGGAACCAGAGAGGAACCTCAGAGGTATTTTTATTTTGTCATCTTCCTGCAGTTGTGCAGGAATCTTTATTTCCCCTATAGCCAGGCTCTAAATTTCCATTTAGGCCACAAGAGAGGAGAAAAATTCTATTTCATTTACAACTGGCCCACAAGTTCTTGAGTTGAAATGGACAGAATAATTCACAGTGTGAAATGTTCCTCAGTATGATACAGATATAGCAGAGTCTGCCTCTTCATCTTTTCCTTTGTTTTAAAAGTCTATTGCATCCTCAAGAAATATGTTGTTGGATTGAATTGAGATGTATCCTTTCAAGTGGTTTATGTCTAATGGCATTCTACAACTGAGATTGCCTTTCAAAATTCCTACCCTGTATTAACTGCATTGCCACTCAATTTTGGTCTGAGAAAAAAGACTGAGGCATAACTGTTGTTTTCATTCATTCTCTTTTATGTCCATCAGAAAAAGCAGCCAGACAGCTTTAGACAAAAAAAAAAAGGTTTTTTTCCAAAAGTTTCTAAACAAGAATATCGTTAACACTGTAGCAAGAATTCTCAAGAAACAGTCATAGAGAGGGAAGAATATCTCCAGAGTCACCAATAATTATCAGCTTTTATTTTTTTAGCTTAACCATAGGTTATATAATAAGGTGTGTAAAATGAATATCAGCATAATTCCATTCATTTCACTGGCAAGTGATCAGGCTCTTTAAAATTCCCCATACCTTTCATCTTCTCTATGGAAGAAAAAAAAAAAAAAGTGTACTGTCAGAGGACATCTGGAACATGTGTCTTTCTTCCAAACATCCTGCCTGCTCCATAAGGACTCATGATACCTTTATATGTTTGCCAATCTACTACTTGGCCAGAGTCTTTGTATGACGCTATGCCTCACCACGCTGCTCAGTGCCAAAGCAGCAAGATGGCAAGGTGTCGGCAGCTCCTAACATCCCTGCACTCCCTGCTCTGCAGACAGAGAAGTTGCCACAGCAGTCTGTCTGCATCAGGAGAATTCAAACCAGTTTTATGAGGATCTATTAAAAAAAAGAGTAATGAAATCAAAACTTTCCGCATGCAAGCACTAATAGGTTAAGAAGTTTGCTTGAAAGTAACTCTTAACCAGCTAGATGCTGGGGCTATTAAAAATATACATATCTGGCTATCTTGTATCACATGTATCAGTCTTACACAGGAATTTCTACTCAAACCAAGTTAAATGTAAAATGTACGCTTGCAGACTTCAGAACTGCTCTAAAACCAATAACTCATCATTTGTAGTTACTTTTAAATTTATCCCAAATAAATTCCTCCATCCCAATCAGGAATTATTCTATCATTTAACTTTTAGAATATTATTTACACAGCTTATCATCCTGATAGAAGAATGGATGTCTAAAATGACAGCTCACCCTTTTATCTGTGGGAGTTTAAAAATGAATATTGACAGGCATGAATTTAAAGTGATTTGTATTATTCCCTCACATGTTAGCCCCTCTGCATTCTTGCAGTTCATTGCTACCTAGGCTAAATATTTTGGAGGTAGCAAAAATTTGTGCGTAACCAAAGCTTTGAATGATTGAAGATGCAATAACCATAATTAATGCAAAGCTAAATAAGGTTACTCATAGTTGATTCAAAGAAGGTTAAACAATTCAGGTAAGTTAACTGACGAATTAAATGTGTCATGTCACTGCTAGACCTGGATAAGTGAATTTCAACCTAACGTATTACATGAGTTTTATCTTTCTTTGTTTTCTTTTTATTAGCAATGAATTATTCCCCCAAAGCTTCCCAGTTTAAGCAAAATTTTGTACAAAGATACTTCACAATTCAGGCTGTTCATTCATATTGTGATTTCTGGCTTTCATACATTTCTTGTGGTAAAGTTCATATAGTTCTGATGTGCTCATCTTAAGCTGGTTCGCAGGAAAGTTTCTACCATGAACCTACATATTTATAAATTTAGGCAAACATGTTTGGGACCATATTAATTGGCCACTTAAGCTGAGGAGTATTTTCACTGTTCATTAGCTTTCTTTGGAAAGGGAGCTGAAAATTCTCTAGCTTTCCATGAAACTTGATTCAAAAATTTTAAGACCAGAGCAGATTAACACAATCATCCAGTCTGACTTTCATAATACAGATCATAAAAACCTCATTCTGTGATTTCTGCATGAAGGTTATTGAGTTATTACCTCCTCATTATTAACAACTCAGTTTCAGCAAGTTCTTGCCACAGTTGTTTTTATAGCCTCTCAGTTCATTATGTTAATACAATAGTGGCATCAGAAAAAAAAAATTCACACTTCCACCTGTCTGGCTAGAGATCCTATCCAAGAAGTGATTCTGCACTGTCCTTTTACTTATATTTGCCTGTTTAATTCTAGCTCCAAAATGAAATATGTGCATGCCACACGAGAAAGGGCAGAGATTAATAACACTTTGCAAAAATAAATGGCATGATGAGTCACCTAATATCAGTAGGCACTTGAATCTGCCAAGTACAGAACTTGGAGACAGTGGTCCAGCTGAACATTTTACTGAGGGTACATCTACCCCTTGCAATGGGCCACAGTGCAGAGATCTCTGAAGCAGCCCTAAACAAGCTGGCTCCAAGACTGCAAGCAACATAACACACAGTGACATTGCCGTCAGCAACTGGCTGTTACAGTTAGCCCAAGCACAACACAATACTTAGGTGGCTCAACTACCTCGGAGCCTCAGGTCAGAGCCCTTGTACCATATCTTCCTTCGCTCTGCAGAGATTTTGGGTTTAGCTGTGGGGTCTACAGCACTGCTTTGTTACCCCAGGGTCACCACATATGTAAATAGGCCTACTGATTTCGGAAGGACAGCGTGCACTTGTGAAGAGCAGCCTCTGCTTATGTACTTGGTTGAACTGGAGATGAAATCAAGAGTGCTGTCATAAAGTTAATGAACAGCAGATGCCAATCAGCTACAAGGCTTTTCAAAGGAAAACCTGCAGACTAAAAAAGATGCCCTCAAACCATCTGACTGCAGATTGACTGAGGGAATTTATCAGATGGCTACATATATGGTGAGCAATTAAAGACATCAGCCTTAGTAAAACTAAGGCTTTTTTAAAAAAGTTTTGCCTGCTGCTGCTTTGCAAAGTTTCCTTGTCTGGAAAGTATTTTAAATGAAAGTATATATTCTATTGAAAGTACAGCCAAATGAAAACATCAATGGGAAAATGCAGAAACCCATCAAACACAGCTTACAAAGTATGCTTCCCCTGTGGCCTGGCTTAATAGCAAAGCAATGGCAGCCTAATAAAGTCTTACCTGACCTATCAGCTAAGTCTATTTTTAAAATCTGAGTCAGCGGGAATGAATATGAAACCGTATTCACTATGGCTATCTCAGTTAATTAATAAAGAAACTTGGCTGTGTTTGCTCTGTTGTCAGAGGACAGGCCTAAGAAGCAGAGGCATTTTGGAGGACATGGGATTCATTAGGCAGGCTTACTAGCAAAGCAAAGTGTGCATAGTGTCCTTAAACAAACATCCTGAGATGTTCATGTCCTGCAAATCCCAGTGTCCCACTCCCTCCCCTTAACCCGTGTCTTAGCAATCTGTTTGTTTATTTTATTCGAGCTCCATTCATTGTAGTGATCATAGCTGCTTCAAGGTTTTTCATGTCACAAAAAAATTCTGGAGCTGTGATAAACATGCTGCTCACGGGCAATGGGCCACCAACTAGTAACTAGAAAAAAGAAATACACTCCAAGGTAACAACCGTTCAAGCAAAAAACACTGCTCCAGTACCCAGATATTTTTCCTGTGTCTGGGATTCAGGAGAGGTGGAAAAATGAGGGCTAGAAACAGGCTTTTTCCACCAAAAACTAACGGAAGAGGTAGGTGAAGCACAGGCTCCCTGCATGTCCCTGCAGCCCAGTGGTGGCTCCAGCCACTGCTGCTATCCGTGAGCACAACCCCTCCCTCAGGGGTGGTACAGGAGGAGACTAAGCTTGAGAATATGCTACCATCCAGTGTTACACTGCGGATGTCTTTTGAGTCTTAAAGCTTAGTTCCTCAGGCCACATGGTGACTTTGAAGAAATGCTGCTTAACTCCAAAAAGGTCAAATCAGTATTTTATTTCAAAAAGAACCAGTCTTGAGCTCTCGACCTTCACCCCCATTGCCATGCGGTGACGTTACGCTTCTGTAAGCTCTCTTGCAGCACTGGTATGAGATTTTGTTCATTGCTGTTTGCAAAACACTTGGGCATTCTCAGAAGGGAGATACTGCTGGATGCTAAATATTCTAATATATTCCAAATAAATTCTGCATTCTAATTAGCTCTGTTCAGAAGTTTTCACAGGTCAAGCTGAAACATCAAAAATATCGTAGAATGGTAAATTGCAAAGCAAAACAAAAAAAATCAGCTGGAGATGGTTGCTTCCCTATAGGGAATAGGGAATACTTCCCCATTCCTCTGTGGAAAAGGCTCATTATATCTCCTCCAAAGTCCCTGGCTGTCAGGGCCCTGTGCACAACCCCTCCCCAGGGCTCAACCACCCCTGCTTAGGGCCAGCTCCACTGCGATGCCATGGCCTGGGATGGGGCAGGGGCAGCTCTGCCGGGTGCCTCGGGGCTCTCCCCTCCTCCTTTGGGAGCCCCGGCCCTTGGCCCTTGCCTGAGCTATGGGGCAGGTACCCCCAGCCGGGCCATGTCCCCACCCCAGCAGGCAAGCTAGAGAGGTGACTCCAGCATCATGCATCACCAGTGGTCCCAGCACAGAGCCTGGCCCCCGGGACCTTGACAATACAACTCTCTGCGAGGTCCCACAGCAGCTGAGGTGGCCGCAGGGAGCAGGCAGCCGCGAGACCATCCCGGTAGCTGCTGACCCTTCTGGCAGACCCCGCTGTTCTGGCTGCTGGCACCTCTGGCCCCAGCTGAGCCCTCCTCCCACGGCTGGGCCAAGCGCCAGGCCAGCAGCTGCTCCTAACAGCGGCTTTGGGAGGCGACAGGGAACACTACTTGCTTTTCTTTACCCTTTTTCGTTAAATCAATTGCTTAAAAGGCAAAATTAACAGGCTCCCCTTTCTCCCTCCCAGTGTCCCACAGCTGTACCAGCCCTGTGAGTTTGCTGTGCATTTCCTTCACCATTATCAGCTGTATTCTACTCATTAGATGGGGTTTTTTTCAGCACTAGCAATTCTCTTAGCACTTCACTGACTATTATTAATTCAGCAAAGTTTTAAAGTCTCTGAAATTCCAGGTGTTCAGCCTCCTTAGATTTTTGTTCTCATTCTTGTCTGGGTATTAAAGCTTTCATTATTCCATCCAGTTATTTATTATCCTCTTTATAAATGTAGTACAATTTTCTAACTGACATTTTCAACAAAAGGTCATCTGAAATACACACGGTGTTCCTCATATTGCCTGCTTTCCCTTTTAAAGGTTCACCAGAACTAATGTTATTCTTGTCATCTATTTACTCATTACATTGTGCAATAGGCCTTTGATCCTCGGCTTGTCTATATGCCAGGCCTGTCTCCAATGAGATAGCTCTGGTGTGTGTTTCCTCTTTTCCATTCACTTCTAGTTAAGCTGGACATGTTTTCAATACCCCACACTTTAAATACAGTTCCAATGTATTGGTTAAAATGCCACAGCTAAGTTCAGTTATTAATTGCATGTGACTGGAGTGCCAGGTGTTGTGTGGCCAACACAAAATGAACTAAATGAGGAGGTAGGAGCCTAAATCCAAAGGCACATCCACACATCACTTGTTGTGCCTAAATTCCTTGCACGTTCCAATATTTTGGAACCTAAGCACTTCTGCTTTAGGTAGATATGTCTAGAGGCATCTAGGGCTAAACATCTCAGATCCTGTCTTAAAAGTAACTCCAATCAAAATTCACCCGAAAGGTATTATTTCTCTACTTGTTTCACCTGAGGGGTTGAAACTGTCAGACTTTCCCAGAGCGTAACTAAAACAGTAGTCTACATACCAAATACATTTTTTTTCTTCACAAAATTTTCCTTCAAAAAGCCACCTCCAGGGAGATGGCCGTGCCAGTGTCCCTCTTCATAGTGAAAAGTTGAATATTTAGCAGCTTCATTGTGAGATGAAAGACCTGGACTTCATTCAAGGACTTACCTCCTGCCTCTTCATTTTTTATGTACTTTATGCAGGGACATGAACTCATTGGAACTACACTTGAAATTCAAGTGATTCATCTCTTTCCTCGGTCATTTGAAAGAAAGGCTTTTTAATATCTGCTTCACAAACTGCAACCACCAAGCAGCGCATTTAAACACCAGAGAAGCTGAGGGCTTAACCTACCTATTCTCCATCCTTTAGGCAGGCTTCCTAGAAGCTGACTTTGTGGAGGCCCCAGACAGAGTTCCAGGGGGCTCATTTTGGAGGAGCTGGTGCTTTCTTGGTTTGGGGAGTGCAAGCACAAAACTCCCGCCTGTGGGATGCACTGAGGGGAAAGTAGTGATAAAAGCACCTAAACTTGGCCAGTCAGTGTCACTGAGCCCACATCCATTTGGGCAAACAGGTCTTATCTCCCAACTAGATGAAGGAGACAGCCTGGTCTCAAACAATGTATAACTAAAAGAGCAAGCCCTTAGATAAATGAAAACTCATAAACTAGTATCTGCAAATCTAGCCAATAAGTAGGAATCAATGTATTCGTTCATACACTGATTTTCCCCTAATATTTAAAATAATGATATTTGCCTTTCCAGGGAGGAAGGAGCTAGAGAGCTATTGAATACTGAATTCCTACTATGTAGGTATCTATGTGAGGAGAAGAGGTAATAGTAAGCTCAGTATGAACTGCTGGGATATAGAGACACAGGGATTTAGCTCCTGTCTCAAAAAATCATGCAAAGCCTTGCAGAAAGCAGTTCAGAGCAAAACTATGACAAATGAAAGGCATAACACAAAGATGATAGATATTCCCAGGGCCATCTTTTGAAAGTGGATGAAGTAGACAGTAAGTTTCTGCACAAAATGCAAGAGCCAATGAAAAAGCCAATTAGCAGAAGGCAGCATTTATTACTTGCTAGAAGTGACTGTTTCCTGTTAGAAAATGGAAAACTGGATAGAACAAATAATCGAGTTTTCTTTGTGGGTTTTTGTTTTGCATTGTTGTTGTTAATTAGGACATCAATGCAGCGAGCCATCAAAAGAGCTCACTTGGTGCCTTTGAAAATCATTTGGAACCAGCATGCAAAGTTTATAGGTCTGACTCTTGTCTTGCTTTAATAAGGTGTAAAATCAGCCTATTTGAAAGGAGAGGAGTAACAAATGACCATCTGGAGGTAGCTGAGCAAATGAAATTTTTACCAACCTACCCAAAGAAATGACAGGCTGGGACTGAACCTGGTATCCTTGCTCTTCAGTCAGCCCGAGCATGGCTGGGACACACTGCAAACCCCTTGCAGCTGGTGCAGCCAGGCTCCATCCTCATCTGAGGTGGGCAAGGCAGAGGCTGTGGGCCTCAGATGAGTGCTGCTGTAGAGCTGGGACATGGTGAAGGCATCTACTTGGACCCGGAAGCGCAAAAGCACTCCTAAGCTCCATATTTTCATCACAGGTTTTACATGCTGATGTACGACTTAACCATTGAAAACGTACAGCTATTTAGAGAACAGGGAATATGCACTCCTATGAGCACTTACAGAGAGGGAATTCCTTGGAGATCTTGTAATCTTCTTAATTATGAAGAAATGAATGTATATTTTTAGATACTGTTAAGAAAAGATTAGAGAACAAAATATGCAGCATCATTTGGCGCTGCAGAAATCCATTGTTCACCTGTATCTGGATCATCATATGCCCGTCTGGTCCCCCAGAAAAAGTGCAGTAGATCTAGAATAACAACGTAAGGACAACACGGTATGAAAATACCACAAGGGATTAAATAGACTAGGATGCTCTGGCTGGAAAGGCAGAGTTGATGGGAGAATACAAATAAGTAGGATTGTGAATGGCATAGAGAAAGTGAATGGGACCAGTTATTTCTCTTCCTTACAACATAAGAACTCAGGGGCATTGAACAAAACTCCCAAGCAGATGCTTTAAAAGAAAAAAGAATCACTTTTTCACTCAGCATATCTAAACTGTGAAACTTATTGTCACAAGATGTTGCAGATGACAGAAGAATAAAGAGATCCAAAATTGATTAGATAAATTCATGGAAGAAACATCCATTGAGAGCTGTCAGTCACAAAGCTGTGAGTACAACCTCCTGCCCAAGAAATCCCTAAACCAATGCCTGCTGGAAGCTGAAAGGGTATTCTAGAGGATTATCATACACGTCAAGCCCTCGCATTACTTCCCTAAACAGCTGCTGTTTGTTTTGATGAAGACCCTTCGTTCTCAGTTGTTGCAGATTCTTGGGGGGGTTGGGGCAAGCAGCTGAAGAAGAAACTGTTCTAAGGATAATACTTAAGGACTGTAAGAGTTTCAATTTCTTTTTACTAGATCTTTAGTGAGACAGGTGCTAGGGGTACTGTTTATTCTGCCATACTGATTCACTTTAATTTTTTAAATCTTAGGATACGCAAAGTGCTGTGGCTTTTTTCTTTGACTTCAGATCTAGAGCCTTGTTAGTTGGTTCCACAGTTGGAAGGAATAAGTGAGAAACAAGCTGTTAATTGGAAAGTAGTGTAACAAATTACTGGATTAGGAATGGAAAGGTTAGGGAAAAAGTAGGAACTAGTACACAAGAGTACATCCTCACATACATTTAATCTGACATCACCTGCAATTGTACTCAATATTTGGAAGTAAACACCTCATACATATGTAGCTAGATACAGACACACAGATTTCAGATTCTCCTTTTCTGTCCTGTATCAAGAATCAGCTGCATCCAAGCTGCACATAGCTTAGGCTGTAATGCATGACAAGATTAGAAAAGGAAGAAAAGCATCTCACCATGAGAGCACCTAGTGCAGGAACTTATCCAGACACCTCTGAGTGTTTGTGACTTCCTACATTTACTCATTTGCTCATTTACTCCCCATCCCTGATGTGAGGATCCTCATTTCCACATCCTCGTTCCCATTACTTACTCACCCACCTCTGCCTGAAAGGAAGGGCATTGTGCATGCAAATCCACATGCCTTCAGCCTGGGATTGTCCACTGAACACAACAGCACTCGCCACAAGCTGGACTTTGTGCAAGAAGCTGATCAGCAATGAAAGGCTTTATGGCAACAGAGGCAAAAGACTCCCCACTAAAGCCTTAGAGAGAAGACAGAGTTCTTAGAGATTTGACCGAGTAACCTGTATGAAGGGGTTAGTTGTTTTACCACAGATTTTTGTGTGTGTGTGTGCCTTCTTAAAGTTTGCATGTGCAAGGAATTCCTGTAGTTTCTGTTGTTTCTCCTAAAAGCGAGTTGGACACTGGGCAGACAGAGGGCACAGGCTTGTAGTACAGGAAGCAACAGTGACTCCCAGACCAGCCCTAGAGGCAGTAGCAGTCAGTAGTTAGACCCCTTTGTAACAGACTTGCGCCCATGCAGGAAGCAGGACTGGCCCACGTTGTGATAATGAAAGCAGAAAGATCATAACCCACATCTTTCCTCCGGTCTATGACTGTTCTGTGTAACTGGACTTGCTAAAGCACTTGGAAACCTACTATCCTCAGGTACCTTAGTCGGGCTCTAGCCTAGAGAAAATACTCAGCCAGCCACCTTAGAGTCTACTGACACAAGCAAAAGTTAGGACAACTTTAGAAGCACTTTAACGTGATGTGGAAACAGAGCCATTTACCCACGATCAACCCTTTATGCATTATTGTGGACTGAAGAATCCAGTGCTCAGCTTCACTAGCTGAAATTCTGGTGCAGGTAGATTACATCTTGTGTAACCCTTTTTTTTTAGGATTAACCCTTTTTTTAATACTCTGCCTGCTCCTACCAGTCTACTTAAAATGCAGCTGTAATTTCACCACCATTTGTGAACTTACAGAAGTTGAACCCACTTGCAAGAGGTATGAGTTCAAGATAATTTCTTACTAAAAACTTTAAAACAGTGACACACAATTTAGAGGCAGTGACATGTTCCATCACCAAAGAAGCAGCAGCCAATAGCAACTGGTTCTGGATAGCAGGAAGATCTGGGATAGAAATAATATGATGTGAGATTCTTTTTAGTTACTGATACCAAACCATAAATGACTGGTAGTGCAAGCAAAAGTAGTACTGTAAGCTCTGGGGACATGGCGCAATGACAGCCTAGCAGATAATTTTCCCATGGCTGTACTTTGACAGAAAATTTTGTGCTTACATTATGCTCAGTCGTCCCAATCTATGAGAATACTCATTTTCCAAACTCTAGTAGAAGTGAAAACATGCTAAACACTGCTGTAGCTAAGCAGGAGAAAGAAATACATTAAAACAGGTGAGGGTCTCCAAGAGGCATTTATTTTATATGTATTCCTACATAAACAGCTTTTTTGCAGAAACTGTTCTAGCCTTTTCTTGAAAACACTTTCTTTTCCCCTTTAAGCTGTCTGAGCTCCTACCTGTAAGGCTTATAATGAGGATATGATGCTGACACCTAGAGGAACACAGATACAAATGTAAGCTCATTTATGAGTCTCAACTTTCTTTCAGAGAGTGTTTTTTAGTAAGGCATCTGTTTAAACTGAGAAGCGAGAGCCTAGAATGCAATAGTCTCTTCTGTGAATGATTTACAAAGTATAGTGGACACGTTACAATGAACAAGCAGTATAATGGGTTTTCCAACAATCTAATTTAATAGTTTCTCCATGTGTCTGTGTTTATACATCAAATATGCTTCCAACACAAAAAAGTAATGTACAATTCAAGAAAATGCCCAAAGCTGTTACAGTTTTGGCTTCCTATTTGTTGGTTTACAGTTATGTACAAGAGTATCTTATTTGCAATACCAAGTGAAGATTTAATGATTTATTTACAACATGAGCTGGTGCCTTTCACTATGCAATTGAATTGTCTCAGATTTTGCTATATTTTTACATTCATAGTAGCAAGAGTCCACTCAATGGTCTGTGCCACTTAGATCCCATTCATGTTTAGTAGCAGACTGAAACAAGGCAAGATTCTCACTACCAGATGACAGACATACCTCTGAAATTCCATTCCCAGATATAATTGAAGGAAGAATACAGCATCTACTGCATTGCTGTAACCATTGCATTGACAGCCAAATAACAAGGTCTCCACAGAGAATAACATTCCCACTCATGTCACAGGGAGACGTGAGAACTGGAGGCAGTGCGTAATTCAAGCTGCAGCAGAAAAGCAACTGAAAAGTGCTGCAAAGGTGCCTGACTTATCCTGACTTATCCTGCCAGAGACCTCTAATGCAAATGAAGACACAGAGTATGCTATCTTTCTAGATGTGTGGAGGACAATGCTTTTAAGATTCTTCTTACAGAAGAGATTAAATTAGGAAGAAAAAAAAAAGAAACATTTTTATCATAATATACAAGTTTGTTCAGAGAATCATAGAATAATTTGAGTTGGAAGGGACCTGTGGAGATTGTCTAGTCAAATTCACCATTCAAAGGAGGGCCAACTTCAAAGTTAGAGCCCGCTTCAAACTTAGAGCAGGTTGCTGAGGGATGTGCCTAGTCAAGTTTTGAATATCTCCAAGGATGGAGACTGCACAACTGCTGGGCACCAGTTCCCATGTTTGAACACCTTTATGATAAAAGAATTTCTCCTACGCTTGATCAGAATTTCTTCCATAAAAAGGTAATCCAAGGCCCTTTGAGCCAACCATAGTCCTTCTGTTGACAACAACAGTTTTAGAGCATCCCGTAAACCAAATGTAACGAGGGCTATTTTTTGAGCTTTTGAAAGAATGATTCATTTTTCCAAGCTATTTTCTGATATCTAGTTAGTAGGGTACCACTGCTTAAAGTATTTGCCTAGCTTATATCTCAGTGCAAGATACGTACCATTCCTCAGCATCAAGAAATTAATGCCACAGTTGTACGTCCCTCATCCGTGACCAATCCAATAATTCTGCACATTACACAGCAGTTACAGAACAGCATGCTTTTGACTAGATGTAAATTGCTCACACAAAGTGCATGGGGATTTCCAGGTCTTACAAACCACAGAAGCCTCTCAGAAAAAAGACAAAAAACAGTTTGGCTTGGGAGCAAGAGTTATGATTCTGTATAGCTACATGGGCCTGAGTCTGAGATCCCTGTTTTGCCAATGTCTGCTGTCCCTCTTGGTGACCAAATTTGCTTCATCTAACACTCTCTTGCAGCTTGAAAGGTGTAATCTACAGTACAGCTTCCTCCAATAACAAAAGCTACTGTTAGCTGAAATGCCTTTCTAACTTCTACATAAAGCTAGCCCCTGGCCCGGTCTTCACTTCTCCACAAAACATTATGTGACTCTCTAGAAGCCATGCACCTTCTACTTCCCCAGCCCTCATGGATGAGGAAAACAGACAAATTAGAATCATCTCAGTCTTCATATTCAGCTACTATCAGCTTAAAATCAGCCTATGGTACATCTTTCCACAGAAGTAGTGATAAGAAATAGGAAGATATTGTCAGATACGACAAAATACTGTATCCTGACCAGGAAATCTTGCAGTAACACTGCCCTCTTACATAATACATATTTTATGACAGTAACAGTCATGACTTCAATACACAACTTCTGGTATGTGCATATGTTCTTGGTCACAACTGTGTTGACCAGGGTATGTGGACCCTGATAATTGGATCTATTTCTCTGATTTCATGTATTAGGAAGAAAACAGCAAATAAACTCTTTATTCTGGGGATTAAAATAAGCCATGCTATGTCTAGAGAGACGAAGAATATCAAGATAAATGCATACCAAGAGGCCAATGGGCTTATTTGCATGGCAGGGCACACTCATTGCATTTGGCAGAAAGGAAAACGTGGCTTTCCCTGTACATGCCTCTTAAAAGATCCAGAGTCTTCAACAAGCATATAAGACTCAAGATATTTTTTCTCTCCTTAATACAGATGCACTAAGTAGCCCTCACCACTAGCTTGAGGGAGGTGCATGGAGTGCAAAAAAGGTTTTACATTTAAAAAAAGGTTTTTGATTGCCACAGAAATCATGAAAACTGAACAAAGATGTCCCATAGGCCTTTCAGCAGAATTACACACAGCAGCAAGACGTTGCCTTTCAATTCTTTTCACCTGTTTGGTTTGGTTTGGCTTTCCTAATACTTGTTTGACAACCCACAGACCATCCTCAGGCTATAGCAACAAACTATCTCCTTGAAGGTCTTCCTCATTTCCTGGCTACGAAAGGCATAGATCAAGGGATCAACCACTGAATTGCACATAATGAGAATGAGGTACATGTTGAAGTGAGACATAAAGCAAACACAGTAGAGGTTTTGAGGGCAGGAGATCACCAGGATGAGATGGAGGAAGAATGGAGCCCAGCAAACAATGAAGATGCCAAGTAGCATAGTCAGAGTGATGGCTCCCTTCATACTGGTTCTTTGATGGACAGAGTTGTATCCAGGCAAAGCCGCTATTTTCTTCACATGAGTACGAGCCAGAAGGAACATATGGATGTATAGTGAGACCATGAGGAACAACATGGTAAAAAACATAGTGATGAGACAAATGATAACATAAGCTGATTCATAATAAAGAATGAAGACAATGCCACAGCCTGTGCAAAAGATCCAGATGCATGCAATGATAAACCCCGATCTTTTCACTGTCATGATGTTGTGATACCGCAGGGCATAGAAGATAGTGATATACCTGTCTACTGCTATAGCCAGCAAGCTGCACATGGAAGCCACCACAGAGATGCAGATCATTGAATCAAAGACATTGTCTATATGATGGATGAAGGCATCTTCCATGATTATGTGCCTATTGTTTATTAAGTATATTGTTATGGTCTCCCAAGCATTAGACACACTGACCAGCATGTCAGCTACTGCTAAACTGCAAACAAAGAAATACATGGGCGAATGCAAGTTCTTGTTCTTAACTATTGCGCATATAACTAAGATATTTTCAAGGAGGCTTACAATCCCCAGAGTTAAGAACACCTCAGCTGCAATGACCACTTGCTCACATGGTGATGACTTGCTCTTGACAGTAGGCACAGTAAAGTTGCTGCCAAAGGCACTCAGGTTTAGTTCAGAAATGTACAGTGGAGAGGACGTATTCATCTCTGGAAGCAAATACGTTCTGTTCTTTCTGAGGGACTTGCCAAGGAGTGCAATAAATGCATTTTCCAACAGGCAAAAGAACCTGCCAAAAAAAATATAGCGTGACGAGAACAGGCAGAAGTTGACAAAACAAATAGCAGCTATTTAATTTGGCATGTACACATCCTGACTCTTCCACACCATATTCCTCTACTGATTCTAAATTAACCTCTGATTGGCTCAGAGTTTTTCTACTGATTTCCTTATTGGGAAATTAAAATCACAAACAAATGAAGAGATTCATACACTCTTCATTCATACTTTAGTTTGTTCTATTCAATCTCCCAAAAGTGAGCACAATGTTCTGGAAATTCTGCTGAATACAAAAAAGCAAATATTTTTGAGAGTCTCAATCATCAGAGTCCAGAAATGCAGGAGAATACAGTATTAGGTCAGGCTGAATCTGGTCACTTGATTACAACACATGTAAGTTTGAATTATTACAACAATTAAGAACTGAGCATTTTCAGTAAAAGATTTAAATGCTTTCCTGACCTTCATACTTCTTAAGTTTGCATGAACTGCATTACAAACAGCATATCTTTGCTATAACAACACACTCAGTTAAGAGCATCATACTAAACCACTAACCAAGGCAAATCCGTACGTTCCAGGATATACTAAGGTTACAGAGTTGGTATGGGTGGATTCCTGCCATAAAAATAAGTCTTCTATTCCAGGTTGGGAACATTTTATTCAATGTTTCTTTCAGCAGTGAGAATATTCAGGGCAAGTCATAAGCCATCACATTCTTAATATGGAGAACACTTCTAGCTGATTTGCTCAGTGCAAATAAAATTCAAAGCCTTTCAAGCTAAATCATTTTCAGTTTTTAAAAGTAACCTTTCATTTGCAATCAAGAAGTAACTGTACCTATTTATCGGAGCTGCTCCTTCAGTTGCTCTTCCTCTTCATTGCCTGCAACCTTTCCACCAGAGAGCAGAAGTTTCATGCCCCCTCGTCATCCAACATCTGGGGCTGGGGACTCCTTGGTGGGGACTGAGGACATTATAGAGGAAAAGGAATGAGCAAATCCATAGAGTCAAGGCTGATCACGTATAAATTACTTACTGTGCAACTGCCTTTTTATAGTCCCCGAGCCATAATGACTTCAGTACTCAAACTGTGGCTCCTCCTCTCCTTCTTTGCCCCTCTAAACTTCTCTTTTCACAGATTCTGTTAGTATAGGCTTGGGTTTCTACCACCATCTAGCGGCCTTTTGTTGTCTTTTTCCTAACTGCATAGTGATTCTGATCTAAAATTCATGACGAAGCCTTTTAAAATTCTTGCTTTTTAATATACCCTTAGGGGAAAATGATATTAAAGGGGGAAATGCAGTAGGCATGTTCTTTTCCAAAAACATTTCACGTATTTGTTTTGGTTTTACTTCTCTGCTGTTGCTAGTCCTGACCTACAATAAGTTCATATTGCAATAGCACTCTGAAAGAGGTAAATCCAGAAGACCTTTATTAAAGCAGGAGACTAATTATTGTTATAAGCATTCACCTTATATTCTCAGTTATAATTTTGGAGGAATAAGACCCATGCTATCACAAAACTCAGAAAAGAGCACACAATCAAGTTCTCATGCTGCCAACAGAAGATGTAAGCCAAGTAATATGCAAGGAAAAATAATAATTAAAAAGAACAAATAAACAATTATGTTCTGGCTAGATCCAGAATAGAGATTTTGATGTGGGCATGGATGGAGTAAACAGTGCACTGTGCAGGGTTCCCGGGCTCCCTGAGCCGGATGTGAATTCCCCCAAGATCCACGGAGTCAAAAAGTCAGGAAACAGTGCTCAGTGTTGAAACATCTAGAGCCCCTCTGTGGGTCTAGCATTCAGCCCATCCCTGCTCATCCGGACCTTACCCAAAAGGTGGCAAAATCAATGGTAGTCTTTTCTTTAATAAATGGACTTTTCTTCTGTGCTCAGACTGACAGGAGTCCAGAACGCACAGTGTCCTGACACTACCAAGTGCACTGCATGATGTCTGCTAATCAGCCAGCCAAATGAATCATGCAAGATTTGAATTTAGCCTGAGACAAAAAGTCTCTGCTTCTCCTAACCACCACCTTTCCAGGAATCAGGGTCTTTTTCATGGTATATAACAGCTTAAAGTGCTTATTTTTAATGTATAGCTCTTTTCTTAAAGAATCACCACCAGCAAGCACAAACTTTATTTCTGTAACAAACTGTATGCCATACCATGCTGGAGTTTTCAGTGTCCAGGTACTATGAATGATAGAGTTTATTGTTATAATGGAGCTAAATCCACACATCCGATTATTATATGCTACAGAAAACATCCTTTATTGCTATGGCTAGTTTCATGAGGTGAACACCCAGAGATCTGGGCCACTGTATAAAAGGTACCCATATATGAATAGTTCTTGCACCAAAGGAAACAGCGAAAACATATTGATTCATTTGAGTAAAACGGCTTCTCTAGCATTATGCAGTTATATTCTGGAGATGAACTTTGCATGCCCCTTCTCTCCACTAAAGCCAAAGAGAATTTTGATTATCACAAAATGGAGACAGCAAACTATGTTCAAATGCAGCTGCTAAACCTGAACAGTGCCAGCTAGTAAACAGACAAAACTCTCTGCTGTATCTAACCCATTTGTGTGCCAAATCTGAGCTCATAGTTTTTATGCCATACCCAAGAAAAGGAAGGCATTAATAGACCCAGTAGAAGAATAGACCCATCTCCAATTCCCTGTTTCTTCATGGATGTTTTCATGCTGTTTTAGTTATCTTAGGCATTTTGCATAGTTTCTAATCTTTCCATTGCAAATCCTGGAAATCAGACACCTAAAAGTAGAATTTTTTCTTCTTTCACTGTTCCTATATCTACCAAGAACTGTGAAGACACTATGCTCTTTCCAGTCATTTCCCTTCCAGTCCAGTAATCGTTTATTTATGACACCTTCTCTCTCTTTAAATTCTGTTCATCTTCTCATATACAAATTTGTCTGTACGTTCAGTTTACCGTTAATAACATTCTTTGCAGCACAGCTTAGCTGCCTTTAGAGTTGTTCTCATTGCTGTTTCTAGCACTCGGTAGACCAGCTGATTACAAGAAGTCAATCGTGCATCAGACTGGATGGTTTGCCTCCTATCCCTTAGTGCAACGCGAGGTCTCCCATATAAAAATCATGAATCGGCCTTTGGATTCTTCTTCCACACACCAGACACGGTCAGCCTAAACCCTGATATAAGGGACTGTGCTACAGGGAAGAAACTCTCTTATTCACAAAGCTTGTGGAAAAAATTAGTTGCCTCTAAAATGGGGTAGCGGTATAGATGTTATTTGCTTATGTTACAGGATGAAATGGGAAAATAATTCTTTCTTTAAAAAAACAAGTTTTGTAGTAATACCGCTGCAGCAAACAGCTATAAGCATAAAGGTTTGACAAGCAAGTAGCTAAAGGGGCACCCAATAAGCAGTCAGTGGATGCAGGCAGGCAAGCAGTCAGCGCTGTAAGTAAAGCAGCACAGGAAAAGATCATTGGATTCTCTTGAACTACATCAAGAAGGATATTGCAAGAGTCCAAGAAGGGCTTCACCTTCCAACTGGAGAACTCCTGATCGAATATGTTAGCCTTTCAGAAGCTCGTGGTCTTGGTGTTCGACTCCCTTGTCTATTCAGTTAAATAAATTCTCTGTCTTTCCAGACACACTGGCACTCAGTGCCCTCCAAGGCCACAAAGGTCAGGTCCGGACAGCCAGTGTGGGGAGACAGCACTTTGTGCATCGCAGAACCTGTGTCGGCGTTTAGCTGCCGTACTGACACAGCACAGGGCCTGATCCCCGAGCACAGAACTGGCCCCCAGAGGAATGCACTGAAGCCCCTGCACAGCCCACAAACCTACATTCCCTTTCCACAAATGGAAAGAGGAAGGGAGGCCCGACTGAGGAGCCTGGTGGGAGGATGCATGGGTCTCACTGCAGCATAGAACCAAGCATGGCTGGGTCATACACCAAGCACCCTGGATCTGGACCACTTGCAAGCCCTCCTGAGGTCCACAGACTACATATAGCCAAAAGGGATGCATTTCATCTTCAGGATAAAGTGCTTTATTTCTTTACTTCATGTAGCATCTCACCTGGCATAAAAAAAATGTTGACTGCTTAAGGTCCCTATCCCACTGTGCTAACCAAGAGTTTGCCACTGGCTCCAGCGGAAAGGATCAAAAACGCTGCCAAAAGGACCTAAATGAAAATAAAGCAGGAGAGTACAATACCAAAAAAGGAAAGAAGTCAGTGCCTGTTTTGGCCACATACCATTCCCTTCTGTTATGAAGTGGTAAGAGAGAGAGCAGAAAGCTACTCCAGCCACATATCTGCCTGATATATCACACTGATCAGCAACCAGAGCAGGAGCAGTGGCAGCTTCACTGAGAGACTTTCCCAGCCATTGCCCACCACCAAAGCCACAGGGGATCACTCCAAAACTCCCCTTCACCCCACGTCAGCTGGGATGGGAGAGGCTGTGATCATCCTAAACTGTAGGGCAAGTTACACCTCATCAAAACTGGCAGGTCTAAAATCAGCCACATGCTGCTACCCAAAGCAAAGGCTCCTCCAAGAACTTGTGGCAGAGATGCTTGTTGGATGTGATAAAGGTGGGCAAGGGGAGGCCTTGCCATGTGACACCTCGGGCAGAAGTAGCAGCACACTGAGATGGAGGCACACTGGTCTGCAACTGGGAGAGGCCTGGAGCTCTGTCCTCAGGGCCAGGGTGCTGGTTGAAAGAGATGTGGAGGGTGATCAGGTGAACCTGTCCCCAGTTATTTAAGATCTGGGCTCTGAGAAAGCAAGACTTCACACCATCTTCTCTTTTAAACAGAATTGTTCCCCAGATACCTGTCTGCATCACTCATCTGCAGTCTCACTAAATTCACATAAGACCCCCAATTTGGGAAAACCTTTTCTCCCAGTGTTTGAATGTGTTTTTGCAAAGGGTAAAAGGGAAATTTCATATTTTTTTCATCATAGCCAGAGAGTGGTTTTACCAATGAATGCTGAAATGAGCCCCACAGTACAATATGCCCCTGAAGAACTTTCTGTAGGAAGAGCTAATTACAGTCTGATGAATTTGGGTATTAATCTGTGCTAATCCTAATGAGTTCAGAGTACAGTTTTATTGAAGCCAATAAAAATCTACACAACTTGCCTAGAGGTAATACATTGAATCAATTTAATTCCAGTGTCCTTCTGTAGCTGTTTTCATCTGTTCAATGAAAATATATTTGTCCTTCATAACTTAGTTTTGGATTGGTTCTCTTGGCCTATTTACAAAATCTCTCTTCTGTCTATTCTTTGTCTGCCCTGTCATTAGCAGAGTATTTCAAAGCCACAGAGTGTCATCTCAAACTGCATTCTGCTTTGTGGAGATAATCCATGGACTCAGGGCAAAAGTGAAGATTGTGGCCTTCTCTGCATTTGGATACATTATAACATATGTTCTCTAACTTCTCAAAACTGGGACAACTATTTCTCTTGAGCTCTGCTCTGAGCAGCTTTTGCTGAGGCCAATCAAGGCCCCACTGTTACCTCCACAATATTACCAAAAGAACTAGTTCACATTTAACAAAAACAGGTAATTAATCCTGATCAAAAAAAGGCGTGGCAGCAAACTTTGTTTTCTTTAAATGAAAAAGAGATCAACGAGGTGGTGATACAGCCAGTAAAATCCCCAATGAAAAAAAAAAAAAAACAACACATGCTGGTAGTTCAGTCTCCTCCCTTGTGGAAGGGACAGCTGAAAGCTTGAAAGTTAGGCTTTGCAGCAGGCAGCGGTACAGTGAACATGGTATGGTTTGGTTTGGTTTGATTTGGTTTGTTTTTTTTACATCCTGGCCCTAATCTTCATATCAGTGCCTAAATGGATTTTGCAGAAAGAAACACAGAAAACCAGGACCAAAAGAGATGTCAAAACACTATATAAACTGTGCCCTGTCAAAAGGTAGGATCAGCCATACTTAATGAGAATATGACTGCTCCAGCACTTGTAACCATCAGCCCCTTTTCACCTGAGCGCTTCAAAACAGCTTAAGATAATCTCTGGCCACTCTCAGTTAGCACCACATATCAGTGGTGCTTCTCACAGCAGAACAGAAAGCCGAGAAGGATGCCATACAGTGTACAAGGCATTTTAGAAAGATATATCCTAGCAACCTAAACTGGACAATGTCCTACCTAGCTCCTAAACTGTAAAAAGGTAATAAGAGGTTTATTAATCACTGTTCTTATGTCTCTTCTAATGGGAGCCGGTTCCAGTAATGACTGATCCTCTAACACTTTGTGAGGGCATTGGTCAGCAGTACAGGCCTGCTGAATCATACAGAGGCGCTGGCTACAGTCTCAAAAAAGCACAGATGGTCAGTGCTGGACTGTGGAAACTAATGACAGAAAGGAGCGGATATTCACTAATAGACTGAAAAAGAACATTTAACAGGTTCTTATTGGATACTACTTTCTATAAGAGAAAGGAAAGTATTTCCTGCAATAATTAATAGAGTATTTTTGCTAGGCTAAAGAGAAGACTTAATATATCTTTTTACAGTACTATAATTATAAAAAATGAGTGATTAAAAATGCTACTTTAATTATCTATTATGAGCCATTCCATGTCTCATTTCTGTAACCTTTCTTGGAATATGGTAAAGGCAAATGGTAAGAGCTAATACACATTGTTCATTTGTCTCATGAAATGCTTGTGCATGTGAATCATTTTTTTGTATAAAGTGCAGCTAGTTTGTTGTATAATTCAGCTGCTCGGTGAGACTTTGATGTTTGAATGTTCTAGCCCTGTTAGAGTGATCACAGGCAATTCAGTAAATACTGGTATATAATGTACTACCTTCCTGATATATAATATCCTATCTTTATATTCAGAATTGCAGCTTTACCACACCTTTCCTTGAATTTCATCAGAGTTGTGAGCTGCCTGGTTTAGAGTTTGCATCTTCTTCATAAAACAAATGTGAATAAATGCATGCACAAACAGGCATTGCACAGTGTCTAAGCACACCATTGCATTTACATAACAGATTAAAAAACAAGTGATTACTGACCACTAGAAAACAGCAAACCTTCTAAACTCAATGCCCCTTCCTTTAGGTCCTCCATCCCTGGCAGTTTCCTGCATATCCCCTGATTTTCAAAAGCCACCTATTTCTTAAAATGAGTAGGAAAAATATCTGATTTCTGTTTTATGGGGGTTTTTTAAACAAACTTGTGGTCTAGAGAGATTCCCTGAACAGCTGCTCTCCCCACCCCTTCCCTCTTCCTTCCTCTCAGATGAGTACAGGACCACAGCATGGCTCTTCCCTTGGGGCTGCAGCTCTCCCCTCCCTGTCCCTGAATTGGGAGCTGTAACAAATCAGTGTCTCTGCATCCTGTGCTGAGTGGTCAGTGTGGGGCATATTAGCCCAACATGAGTATGGAAAGATGACAAAGTTGTTGATGAGCAACATAAAAAAGACACAAACAGTGTGAATATGCACAAAATCACTGTAACCATGAAGAGGCATTGTTACACAAGCAAAATTGCAGGTACGGCAATGTGCACATGCACATCCTACTCAGACAAGGGCAAATCTCTCTGACTGTGTACACATGCTGACTAGATGTAAATACACATCCTACCCAGGCAACTTCCAAGAATGCTATGACTGCAACATCATTTCTCTCTTTAGAGGCAGTTTTCAGTGATGTTACTGACTTCACTCCACTGATATACAAGTTCTTCCCTCACGCTCTATACTGATATATCATCTAGCAAAAAGCAGACACACATGCAGTTACTTCCTATCTAATGAGGTGTATAAAGACACCATAAAAGAGAATTAAATCTTAACCATTTAGCTCAGAACTGAATTTTTTCTGTCAAGCCCTTACTACTCTACTTTTTCTGAGCTTCCTACGACACAGGCTTGCAACGTACAGTATCCTTTTTTAAATTCAGTAAGGAACTTTTTTAATCAGTGTATCTTGGAAGAAAAAAGAATGGAAACAAGGTTATTTCAGGAGTAGAAACTCCTTCTTTTCTAGCATTTACTTTTTCAGGAATAAATATGTGGAGATTTCGCATCTTTGGTTTCCCAACCATAGCGCAGGAAAAGACACACAGATGTCAGCTAGAAACAAACAGATCTGGAGGAAGGAAAGAAGCCAAGTACTGTGCTAGAACTCAGAAGATCATCCTCTTTAGCAAAGTTACCCATGCATTCAGCTGTATCAGTGAGAGCCTAAATCAGGTTACACTAAAGCATTGTCTTCACAGCAACCTTAGCTCCAGTTCAGTGACATGCAAAGATCAAATGACCCCCATGAGCCCCCAAAATTCTTGTCATTTTAAATTTCAGTCAGCATTAATCTCTCACAAAAGTAGGCACTATGTACCATGCTCCACTTAGCATCTAAGCCACCACTAAGAGTGAAGCAGAACCTGAGAAAGTTCTTGTCATACTGGTTTTGTAAGGCTGCAAATAAGCTGCGACTTTCTAGTTTTCCTGGACTTGCAAAGTGTCTGATTATAAAAGAAGACAAGAAGACAACTTTTTTATGGCAGGTTTTGAATCATGAGCAAAAAAATACTTTCTGCTCTTAATCCTACCATGTATAGGCAGACAGATTTTGTGCACATTTTTTTGCAACAAAAAAACTAGCATGCCTTCAAAGAGACAGCTGTCTCTAGATCAAGCTCCAATTCTAATGAAAATAACACAGGAATCCCGGTGCATGGGTTAGTCATTCCAGATAAAAGGGATAGCAGATCCGTGTCTAAAAAAAAATGGGTTGCTACTGGATCAGCTGGGAAATCAATTACTGAGAGAGACTTTTCCACAGTTTCTCAACTGAATAGTATTTCTTCATACCATCTCTAATTGCCGATAAATAAAAAGAAGAAATTGCTTGGTATCTTTGATCTTTCTTACCTCCTCCTGCTGAGCTCCTCAATTATTGCAATTTGGAGGTCAGTGCTGGCTAAAAGTCACAGCCTTCCAAGTGGTGAAAAGCTGTGTCTTTGAAAAAGCGAGCTTTGTGCTTATGCAAGACAATAAATGCCTGAAATGCACCTGGAACAGTATATAAAAGAAGAAAGGGATTAAAACATTTCCATTTGAGGGATAAAAACCTGACACTTCAAAACTCTGAAAAAAATGAAACTTTAATCTTAAGGGGGGGGGGTGGAAATCAAATTAAATTTTGCCCATGGATTGATGTGCAAGTTTCCAGCCTTCATGGTCTCCGGGCCTGGCAGACAGAAAGCTCAAGAGCTCTTTGAAAAGATCCCTAGGAGGTTGGGGGGCAAATGCAGCCATGTAAAACTTATGGAAGAACAACACCATGATAGGAGTTGTTGTTCCAAATGTTCATATTCACGTTCATGGACCAGCAGTTTGATACCACAAAAACACCATGGTGTCCAGTTCTAGTGACTACGTTTGTACTCCCTGTGGTCACTCCGTGACGTACAGAGCCACCAACAGCATTATTACCAAAGTTTAAACAGCAAGGATTGCCTGCTTCACTAGCAGAACTCCTTTAATGTCAGTAACGTCACATGACTACAGAACATGTCTCTGATTCTCAAAATAAAGTATATTTCTGTTAATATGTCCTATGCTGTCAGCTGTGTCCTGTCAGTGACTAACTTGTACAAAAAATTCCCCGAAAACCAGTGGGGAAACAACTAAGATCCAAACGCCTACTTACAAACCCGGAAAGGAGCAGCAAAGAATTTACTTCGGCTTTGGGGAAAGTAATAGCTCTATGGCCAGCTTAAATGTGTCCAAATATCTTTTATTCAAGAGAAGAGGACAAACGAGTTATTCCAAAATTTCAGACAAATTAGAAGAATCAGGACAAAGAGAAGAGAAAGCAGGTTATCAGGCACTTATTCAAAGAATAGGATGAAACAAAAGGAGCCTAATTTCCAGCAAATGAGAAAGAAATGCACTTGGTTAGCATACATCATAATTTTAGTAACAGAATTAATGTTGTCCTGTAATATCAACAATATCGAGTTTAATGACACCATCATTTCTGAAACACAGGAAACAGAAACTATACTTCCTAATAAAACCCAAATTCACCCTTAGCTGTAGGGTAGTTAGAGCTTTGTCCTAACGCACAGTGAGAAGCAAGCTAGAGAAAATCAATTATCTCATAGAGCATGTCAATTTAATTTGAGGTTTACAACTAAGAACATTGCTTTCTGTGCTGGGAGTTAAAATGAACTGCTACAATGCAGATGACAATAATAATGAGAAAAATAAAATAAAACTAAGCCAAGGTTTTCTTTTTTTGATTTATAGAAGTCTGTACTTAACAGACGAAACAAAACTAGGAAAAAATTATAGCATTTCACAGTTATAAATAATACAGTTGAATAAAATACGAAGGAAAATGAAAGCTTAATACTATTACAGAATTGTTAATATAAGAGAGAGAATTTAATCAGCTAATGGAAATTCCACTTCTTCATCTTCATTAGAGTCTTCCTAAAAGACAGTAAATTTATCAGTAACTAAATGCTTCTTTTTAATGTCTTCTTTTTACATTATTTTCAGATTAAGACAGTGAGCTTGCAAAGTGTCAGAGGATAACAGGGAGGCCATGGGAATTTACTTCAAAGGGCTGCTGCTATAAGTAAGAGAATGCAGTGAGAAGAGTCCAGGACTATGATTCAGTGGAAGTGGTATTTTTTACCCATAGGCTTGTACTAGATTTAGCACGCAATATACCATCTATGCCCTGCAAAGGGATATCCAACACTTGACCTTTTACAGAGCTAGAATGGGGCAGACAGGCAATTCAATGCCATAAAGCATGCCTGTAACAAATTAACTCATCAAAATTGTTTAAACAAATTTGAACCAACTGAATGAGTTTGTACTGTATCAGTCCTTTACATCACATAGCCGTATTTTTTGACAGAGCAGAAGAAACATTAGGTTTACTGCTACTTCAGACTATAGTCCCTACACCCCTTAAAGTTCAAGTCCTCACCAATTTTGACATTGCAAGGCAATGCGCTAACTACTTGCTATAATGGTAGTACAGTTTTTCCCATATCAATGTGTGTCCATTACACATACAGGCAATAAAACCAAAATACAGTGGATCATGTTTTAGCCCTTTCTAAAAATTTGCCTTCCTATCCTGTCAGCCGACTTGTTCCATTATTTGGACAGTTTATACTGTTTTGCTTAACCTTTCATTATTTGTATTTCTTGAGGTAACAAGGGGGAGGGAAAAGTGGTTGCGGCAGGGACGAGAGACAGAAACTATTTCAGCCAGCAGCGCTGCCAAAGGAAATACATGTCGAGCCACAGCCTTCGAAACCAAAATGGTTCTGCTAGCCTAAATCATTTCCACACACAAATAAAATAAACATGACTGACCTTACTTGTTGATGTGCATCTGCTAATAAACTCTGCTAATGGGGATACAGATGCATAGCAAATAGCTTTCATATTTACTGAAGCACAGCACAATTAGCGAGGATGGGAGTTAGCTCCGAAGAAACTTACTTAACTTGGAGGGAGGCAATTAGTAGATGAAGGGAGCAAGTTACCTTCTCTAGCAGAAGGAGGTTGGCAGTACCCATCTGCTCCTCCCTCCCCTGACCCAGACCTAATCACAGCCCCTGGCTGCCCAGAAGATCAGGTATTCATCTGAGAGGAGGAAGGCTTAGTCTGGGGAAGAAGGTGAGAAATACCAGCCTCCCCTCTCTCAGATGAGGGTCCTGATGACCAGCTACTATTAAGAGAGTGTGGCTGCCTCTTGCTTGCTCTTTTTCCAGCTCCAGAGAGATTGCTTTGGTGTAGCTTCAACCAAGCAGCATCTCTGACTCTGACACAGGGCATCAACCTCAGGGTGAGTGATGCCAGCTGGACAGGAGGCAGGACCAGGAACAGAAAGCTGTAAATAATATGCTGCTGTGTCATCATCTTTTTACAGCTCTGCCTTGAAGGCTGGAAACCCACACATTCATGACAGGAAGATCGGATTCCAGTGAAAGCTTCATCTAATTTAGGAAAGAATTGACTATATCAGTTAGAGGTGTGACAACTTTACTAGAATAGTTTTGCTGGTACACCTTGTTGTACTTTCGTAGGTAGAAATGTTTCTTATATAGCATATGCCTCTTCCCATGTGTGAATGAACTAGAACAGTATAACAACACCTCCAGCTGGAAGCTGTAGTTTCACCTGACTGGTGAAGCTAATGCAAAACAGCTGGTGCATATAGGGAAGCCCTTAGTGAAACTGAGCATTTGAAGGCTCACACACAACCACTAAAAGGAGAGAAGACATATTTGTTCAGCCTGTTTCTGTTTGCTGCCTAAAAAAAGCCAGAGCAACTATGCCAGCATGGTCCTGTCTGCCTTTGTGAATGAGTACAGAAACCTTGATGCAAGCCTGATGCTAAAGTCTTGATTAAAATGCCCAGTGCTGTTGGATTTTGGAAAAGCTGTGCTCTAAATTGTTTCCCTTAAACCAACTGTGCAGACAAGCCCTTACAGGTATGAGGCCTGGGTTTTTTTCAAATCATGCATTCCCTGAGCCTTTCTGGTAAAGCATGTCTTGTTTTTCAGTTAGATTTTTTCCTTTTTTTTTTTTTTTTTTTTAATGTAGCTATTTCTCAGTTCAGGCATCCATTTTGCCCATCACAGTGAAAGACTTACCCTGCCTGTGGTGTGCAGGCAATGGCAGGTGCCTTGGCAGACTCTGATCACGTGCACTGAATTTTCAGTTCAGCAGAGGAGACACATGAGGTGCTGAAGAGGTGGAACCGCTGGATCTGTGTCCAGGGTAGACACACAAGTCAAGGGCTGATCATCACAGCCTGCTGGAGGAGATTACGCTCAGTCCCATACGCTCTCAAACAGTGGAGCTGGACCAGGAGAAGGCTGTAAACCCAGGCTGAGACCCGCTTCGCAAGACAGGGTCACTTGCCTTTGTCGGGCAGGGGCAAGAAGTTAAGGGAAGCCACAGAAATACATTCCATCCTTGTCAGTTTTCCTTCATTGGCCCAAATTAAAAAGTTACTTCATGATCGCTTCTGTTGTAATTAGCCTTTGGGAAGCTAGTGCCCTCTGCTAGATCCACAAGATGAGCGGGCTTTTTCCTTAGTAATAAAAGCGATACATTAATAGTATTTTGCTGATTCCATTAGAGGAAACTCTGCCCTTTGCTTTCAGTCAGGAGAGAAATATTTAAGTAAACAAAATTAAAGTAATTTGGTCTCTTTTAAAGCCAAAAAAGTCACACTGAAATTTTACCATTAAAGTTATGTCAAAAATTTTGGAAGGCTTTCAGGGAAACTTTGATGAGCAGTGTAAGATAAACATACTTCTTCTATATTTATCTTGAATTATGACTTAATAGCCTGTCTAGTTCAACTGTTACTGGCAGAGAAGGCACGGTGACCTCTCCTCACACACAGAAATACTGACTGATTTCAGAGAAAGCATTGGGAGCTCTCAGAATATCAACGGGACACTGCTTTAATGAAAAGCCCAGCCTCTAGCTTTTAGTAAGAACTCTCTACCTAATCTCTTAAGCACATGGTGGTAAATTTGGCTACAAGTTATTCAAAACAATTTGTTTTCTCATATGACTTTTTCCTCTTCAAGGGCATTTTGACCACTGATTAGGACATTATAAAAGTTTCAAGGAACAGATTCAAACATATGGGAACTAAATGTCATGCCGAACAGGCTGGTGTGCCTTTCAGGTGTGCTGACAGCTTTCTCCAGATATTCACCCCTTTGCTGCTCCCAGTTCCTATGTTATTATCAAAGATCATTTCAGCAATATTTTCCCCACTGAACTTGCTGGAACTTGCTTTGACCATGGGTTGTAGAAAGTTGCTCAAAACCCTATTGATGTTTTAAGGCCTGATCTTCTTGAATATATGTGGCTGCCATTATTACAGGGTGAAAGTGTAAAACTAGATGCGTATTCTCTTCAGTGGCAGGTTGTTTTCTTCCCCATCCCCTTTTTGGATTATACAATTCAAAACAAATATTTTTTTGTCAATGTTTTCTAAGAAGTATATGAATGTGAGAGAAAAAATAATGGTTTCTTCTTGTTTCTCTTAGTTGGTTTTTTTTTTCTTCCAGATGTGTAACACATGTAAAATTTAATAAAAAGTGATCCCAGCAAGGCTGGGATCCCCAGCTTCTTATGATCCCCAAAACTGCTTCTTATGAACTCAGCACTGAGTGAAGGCTCCTAACTGTTGTACACCTTCTATTGCTGGAGTTTGAAGAACAGTGGTCCTATCGAGCAGCATTTCGCTACAAAACTGCCTACTCCACTAAAGTCAGTACTGAACTCATGTTGTCAAATCACCAAAAAACATCTAGGTTCCTCTCTAAAGATCCCCTGCACTGATCCAATTTAGCAAAGGCAAGAAACTAGGTAGCCTGTTGCGACTGGCCACAGTGATTAGCAGCTTTGCCATCCGTTGTTAATTGTCTGGCACAGAAACAAGAGGCGTAATCATGCTGCACTCAGACTCACATGCTCAAACTAATTGTGCAGCCACCAAATTTTGAAACTTAAAACAATATAGTGATAAACAGAATCTTCAATATTCAATGTACATGTGTAACTGGGTCTCAAGAGGGCAGCAAATTATGCTATCTGCGATAAAGTAGACCATTGTAATAATTAGATGTACTAGAGAAAAGACAAGACTGAAAAAGTTATAAATAATCATATTGTATTGCTATACAGTAGATGGAGGACAAATGCATAACACAAGTGTAAATACCAGTAGCTTCTTATTTTGCTTTCAGAGGTAAGAGGAGGAGGATACCCTAAGTTTGCTGATCTTACTACCATATTACATTTGTTATATGCTACATACTGGCTTTCAAATGCGAGTGCACACAAATCATTATAGTAGCTAATAAGAGCAACTTTAAAAACTCATTACTGACAATACTGGTTTGTCTAGTTACTACTTAAGTTCTCCATGTATTATTTTTAACATATATCTTGATTATAAGTCCACTGTGAACAGTAAGCTAATGCCTTCAGAATTCAGCCAGCGAGGAAGGGGGATCATAGTAAAATAATTTATCATACTTAAGAGTTATCTTATCACATCATTGTACTTGGAAACTACCTAAATACAAATTTAGACTAAATGTTGAAATGCTAAACACCACAGCCTAACTGTACAACCAGACACTGCATTTCTACAACTAAGAAAAAGTCAAAATGATTAGACTTTAATACACTTTAAATCAGAGACTAAACTGCATTACATAAAGAGGGAAAGACAGCAATCTTTACCTCATCTATGTTGGCCTTCGTCAAAGAAAACATTTACTGGAGTTGAGCAAATGGTGATAGACATAAAGAAGTCTCATGTAATGTTTGAAAGAAATCTCTTGGTGGATGGGTAGTGCCACAAAAGAGGCTCCTTTCATTTCAGTTAAACGAGGGACCAGTTAAATGTGTTTTGTTAAGATTTAGCCTCTATTCAAAGACTAGTTGCCTGTGACGAAATTCAGACAAATTTGGATTGCAGTTGCATGTCTGCCCTGAGGCAGAAACATACATAGAGAACAGAACATAAAGAGGGAACGATTATGTATTAGATACACAAAAATACCTGGAAAGGAGCCAAGAAGCAGCTTTCTATTAAAGTATTGGTAAAGGAGAGATTTAAGGCCAGAAGAAGCTATCCCTGCTATTTAATTACTACACTTGTCAAGGAAACAGGGTATTATGGACCTTTTTTGTGACTAAAGAGGACTTGATCAACGTTAGGATTCTGGCAGCGTAGAACAAATAATCTTGGAAGAGCTGCTCCCTCAGTGCAAGAAAAATAGGAAGACGAGCTTTCTTCTGGAGTGTGCGTTATTGATTCTAGTATCAGTATATTTGCCTGGAAACTCAGCCTGAAGTCTAGTTAATATATTGGCTATTTTACACTGAAGAATTAGTTTCATACATCATTATCAAAGATTCTGAAGATAAGTAAGCCATCGAGTGTCCCTTTGCAATGCTATTTTAACTCCATATGGTATAACTAAGGACATACTCCAAAGGTAAGGTACCCGACTTATCATTGTGAATAAGTAACTCTTAACATGCATTAATTTAGATTTATGGGAGGGACTGTGGAAATGTGTCTAAAACTCTGCCTGTGGATATACAATTGGTCTCTGAAAACACATCCTGTATGGAAAAAAGACAAAGAAAAGCATTAAACTGTGTGAGTGACAGCATAGTGCCTAGCTTTTTTGCTAGGATGGGCATTACCACTCACAAGGCTATACACATGTTTACAAGTATTTTTTCCCCTTCAATGAGCCATCTTTGACTGTCAGAAAAGTACGCCTCCCCTGGCTAGTGCCCTGGATTGCTCAGAGTTTTTTGGTACAGTCAGTTTGGAGACAAGAGAAAGTTACACTGTCTTAGGAGAACATAGCCACTGCCTCAGGTTCTGACATGCAAATTCTTAATGCAAAACTGCCACGAGGAAACTTGACCTTGATCTTGGGCTCAAAAAAAGGGGCTAAATAAAAAAGAACATAGCGACATTAATGGCACTCCCAGGTTAAGTACCACTGTTTCTTTCTTTACTAGGAAGCTGACAGAACCTCTTGCAGACATCTGATACCACTTAGGAAAGGAATAAGGCAAGTGCCAGAAAAGGAACAATATCATATTTGACATTCACATCAGTGTAACCACCAGACTGCTCAAAATTAATGGAACCATATGACAAGCCTACACTCTGATTACAGCCCAACTGTGCAAAATCAACACTAAGGATCAAGTTGAACTGTGAACTAGATTTAAGGAATAATTGTACAGGCTGATGAAAAAAGGTGAAAATTATAAGCCACCTCCCTGGAGTACCACTCTCCCGCCCAGAGAAGGTATAGTGGTTCTACTAACAAGCCAAATACATTTAGGGTCTGAGCAGTAGCAAAAATAGACCACCTCCAGTACAAGAAGCCTTGATTGCATCAGCATTTCACATGTGTTTCTTTGGTAGAACAAGAAACTGGAAAGGGCAATGATACTTCTAAACACAAGGTATGAATGAGTCCCAGTTGCCACCTATTCCTAGTTCCTGTAAGTCTGTAACAGAATTTTACTCTTTTCACAGTATTTTACACCCCAGCCTCTACTGAAAATAGGCAGAAGTTACAATTTTTAAAACATCCAAAGGAGCAAAAATCTAAATTTCTTTTGAACCAAAGTCAGATCCCAGCTTCCTGTAACTTCCTTCAAAAGACCCAGCCTGTGCTACTTTGGGAGTTTGAGGGAGATCTTAAAGATGATTCTTGTCTAAAGAGGCTTTACATTATTATGTTAAAAAACTATCATACTTACAATAAAACAGGGCACACATACACAAGCCTAAATGTACAATGCACACAGTACTGCAGTTCCTGTGCAAGAAAAAGTAAATCCGAATGGGAGGACATACTTGCAAGTTTTTGAATGAAACATCTTCCTGAACAGACACCATATAATACCCAGATTACCCTGATAATTTGCATTTGAAAAATGCCAAAATGCTTTTAAGCAAAGATGACAGCTGAAGAGAAATGGCAAATAGTGAACAAAAAAGCAGAATTTAAAGATATGTTGGAAGTGATTTTAAAGGTAGGCAGGCTGCAATGGCTGAATATGTCATCTACTAATAAAACCTACTACCATGTATCCTTTTATCCCCTTCCAGTTAGGCAGATGCTCTGATGTGATTAAAGAACTATCTCAGTTATTTTATACTTGACTTCGTTTCCTCCATCAGCCTGTAATTTGTGTGTCTAATGGGCTTGTTTCTGCATTACAGCCCTAGGCAAATTCTGCTTCTCAAAGTGCTTAAAGTTCCCATATGATTTAGGGAAATAGTTTCCGAGTGTTGAGACATGACTTGGTTTCTAGAAATAGAAAGGAAAGCTACTGATGAAACCAGCAAGGCAAGGGACCAACTGGCTTTTAAAAGAAGATAGCTAACTACATAAAATGAAAATTACTAAGTGTATGTTTTTAGTTTGGATGGCAGTATAGTGCACCCAACTGGATACAGCCATAGTTTCCTGCATAGCCCTGGGACCTATTCAGCAAATAGGTGCAAACTATAGAAGACCATGGGAAAACTCCCTCTGACTGCAGTGGAAGTCAGACTGAAACTTGATCTCCCTTCCATGTGGCTTCTCATCCTAGTAGCAGGCGCTACCCTAAGGTTTTTAGAAAGCCCGAGGGAGTTCAAATATGCACTCATTAGATTAAAAAAAGGGGGGGGGGGAATTTTACAACTGTCATAGCTTTAAGACTGAAAGTAAATGGAATTCCTATTTTGGCACAGATCTATTCAAAAATATCTAGAGGTTTACACTACTTCCCTCAATAAAACTGTACCTTGCTCATATTTTTCTATGGTGTTAATTACTAAGCATACCAATCAAGTTGGGCCTCCGTTTATTTCTGCTCCATACAACTCTCATTACTGCCAGCATCTGATATGAGAAATGCTGCCTCCAAATCTGAGACCGTAGAAAAAGTCACGTACCAAACGTTAAGGAAATACTCTCTCCCCTTATTTCAAGATGATCCTGCTGCCTCCACCACTGCAGTTGGAGGGTGCCTTGCCTAAGTAAGGGACTGCCTCTGAGAGTACTAGCAAGCCCCTGGCCAGAGGAGACTGTTCTATAGTGGTTACTCCACTTTTCAGCAACAAGCTGGAGATGTGCAGATGCAGCTGGGGCGTACAGTAAGTACAAACCATCCCACAGTGACAGAGACTCTCAGATGATAACAGCTTGGGCTCCTCGAAGATCTGAGCGTCTTCCCTAGCTTTGTTGTTTTCCCAAGCAGGGTCACAATCATAAACAGCTTGCATCCTTCGTTCAATAAAAACGTTCACTGACTAAATTGATTCATAAGGATAGAACTGACTGACCTATTTCCTTTTGACTTTTCTGGCCTCTGGAAACAACTATGAGAACTTACTTACAAGAGGATTGTGAATAAACTTTGGTGGAAAGTACACATGAAATTTTTACTGACTTCATTCTTTCCCTCCCTGCCCTGCTCCTATTTCTGACTACCTATGCAGACCATGGTTTGCCAGCTCTTCTTAGTGCGGATTTGAGTCAGAGAGGGCACAGGAGTCACAGTGAAGGTTCCAGTCAAGGGTTCCAATGGCTGGGCTGAACATAGACTTCTTTTTGCTCTGGCTCTCAGTTTAGGCACAGTCCGAAGAATTAACTCACAGGCCCATGCTCCTGGTAAAACAAGAACAAAGACAAGCTTCAATTCTACCTGATGGAAAACCAGACCTGAGCGAATGTCATTCTAGCAAAGACAAAGGTGAAATTTTACAGATGCAGCATCTTATCAGTACTGTATATGAACATAAATGAATGCATCGGAGCAAGACAAGCAAACCAGCCTGGACCTATTAACTACTGATGTTTGGTACAGGCAGGAAAAAGCTATGTTATGTATCTAGAAGCACACAACCAGCACCTGAAAATGAACCTGGCAGCCTTTAAATGAATCTACAACAGTGCTAAAATATCAGAGTGATGTTGTTGCAGCTTGCGAACCAGTTTCTGACCAAATCAGTAAACTGGCCAGGAGACCAGAAATATTTTGTGTGCAGTATTCCTCAAAGCCTTTGCTGAGTCACTTTGCATCTTTCTGTGTCTGTCAGAATATCAGTAGATACCAGAATTCAATTACTTATTCATACAGTTGTCCTGTGTGATTGTATAGCTCAGCATTTCCCAGACTTCTGAGCTTTTGTTGTTCGTCTGTAGGTCTGCCCTGCATTCATTCTGCTGCCTGCCTTATGTCATTAAATGGATTGGTATAATTGCCCAGCACAGTACTGCCCACCATGTCTCATTACCATTCTTTAATTACAGCAGGAGTGAATGGCATATCGTTTACTTGTAAAAGCTATTCACTGTATATTACAAATGTGATTATAAGCTAATCTCTAAGCTTTGGCTTCAGCTTGAACTTGACATTTTTATAGACCCCTATACTTCATTCTGGTAGTTCATGACAACAGATCCCCTTGACTAAGCTGTAGCCTGTTAATAAGCAATCTATCCAAATTCATTATCTCACACTTTATTAAGCTCAGGTAAACAAGGGTCTGAGAAATTCTTTTATTGCTCATTTGACTTCTTAATAAATGTTCACACTAATCTGAGCTAGTCCCCCTTTTAGTTTCTAATTGCTAATTCCAGTGACTGAAAATTACTTTTCAACTAAGGTTGTGTAAGTTTTATAGTACAAATATGAATTAATACACTTTGCCTCCATACCTGTCCCGCCTCCCCAGCCCCTTTATTCTAGGTCTCTACTTGTCCTTTCCCTTGGCAGAAAACGATGGCAGTGAAGCCTACCTGAAAAAAATTGCTTTTAGGCAATGCTGATTCTACTGGACATAGTGTTAGCAAACCTAGTGGGTCAGGGTTTTCAGGGACTCTGAGACAGAAGAGGCAAAACTACAGTTAAGAGAAAAGAACAAGGGAAGGGGAGAAGAGAAGGAGCAGGTTCTTACTGGAATTTTGATTCTGCTGAGCAGGTTTGGCAGATCATAATTTCAACTCCAAATACTTAAGACTCCCCTTCAGTCCAATTTTAGAGATCTGAGACCTTTTTTTGTTACTAGCTCTTTGTATAATCCTCTGCCAAGCAAGCCAGAAAACAGAACAAAGTTTTGCCTCACAGTACAAGGTGAATTGCTTGAAGACTGTGGCCTTAGTGAATGCTCTACAAGGAACCCTGTCATTGCTCTCTGCATAAATGCCAGCATCTTAGTTGATCAAAACTGGATTATATTTTTAGAGCAAAAAGGCTTAAATTCAAGAAATGTTTCAAGGTGATAGAAGTGGAACACATACTTCTCTGTATAAATGCAAATTCAAGATTTTCCAGCTTGATTTCTTACTGAAAGAAAGAAAAATTACTATGTCCTGTAGGGAGTATATAGCATTTTCTCTTTAGTTTGAGGAGAAATGCAGTTAGCCCCACTAATTGAATACAGAAAGCCTGAATATGAATTAGCTTCTCTCCACCACACTGAACAGTCATTTTTATACTGGATGAGGTGGGCAACATTAATGCATAATCACGATTTTAGTTTCATTTCTCTATAGGAGGTTCAGCACTTTAAATGAATGAAAAATACCACACCTGTGAAAGATAATTTTTTTTTTCTTTCTGGTAATATATGCTCCAGTTTATGACTGCTAGATTACTGCTAGAAAGAGCAGCTGAGAGAGGAGAAAACGTGACAAGCAAAAACACAGATGTTGTCTGGAGACAAGTGCATGTTCAAGAAAGGATGAAAGAAAATATTTACCAGAATATGGAGAAGTGAAGGCATAGTTCATTCACAGTGTTAGAGATACAGCTCTGGAGACCTGAAATTCTGCTTTTCCTCAACCACTTGCAGGGTTTCTTTGCCTCCTGCTCATCCTCCTGTCTCAGATGTTGGGCTAACAGCTGCTGCTCTGGTATTTAAAACCCCAGTCTCAAGGGCTAATGCATATATTTATTTTTTGTCATATTAGGCTCTTGAGTAATGATGTGGTTATGCAGTGGCAACAATTACATAAAGTGTCAGTTAATATACTCATTTTTTTAATGTTCTTAAATACCAACATAATATAAAATATTGCTACCTTGCTATAAATTGCCAAAATATTCTTACTGAATTACAATAAAACCTCAGTTCACCTCTATTCAGGCATAGATCCATAGTCTTATGTCCACTCAGGATAACTTGAAAAAAAGATTGCCTTTGATGTGAAGACTGCTCTGCAGAGCAGAAACTATGTTTTGCATGTCTGGACAGCATCTGGCTTGCAAATGTTATTACACCAAACATAAGTGATATAACCACAAGCAAAAGGACAAATTCAAGCTAGTCAGTGACACGTATGTCTTCAGGGCAGCCTTAGGACTAGGTTTTCCTTTCAGACTGTGTTCCCTTTTACACAGTCACCTTAAACTGGCATTAAATAGGCTGTATATTATGTAGCCAGCCTTAGATTATCAGTTAGAGGTTCCATATTTTTGCCCAAAAGCCTCCGGTGGGTGCAGACCATCTCCAGTCCCCCAGTTTCAGAGGTCCAACAGCCCATACCATTACATTCAAGGCGCAGGGGGCCCTACATTCTTAAAGCAACCCAATTTTTTCTCAAGGTTGTTCTCAAGAGGAAGCAATGGTTTGCTTCTAGCTGAACAAGAAATGCATAATTCATAAAAGATTCAATTAAACAAGGAAGCCAACAATTTCCAACCTTGTAATTATTATTTGTTGAGTTCACTCACAGTTCTTTTACGAAGAAGCAGGTTTCAGTTCCAGCTGCCTGTTGCAATGATGCACACTAGCAGATGTCAGAAAGCAAGGGAACTTAAGAAAGAAATGGACTACCTGGGCCAAAGAAATCAGAATAACTCTACTACTGGAAAATTGTTATTCTGTAGAGCAGTTTCCTTGGATTATAAAAATTAGAGGTTTTTAAACTGTATTTTACATATAAACCAAGATTGTGTTTACTATTTCATGCACCTTTTTGTAAAATTTTAAGCCAACAAACAAAAACAATTCTTGTGCTTGAAGACAGAGAACAATTACCTCACTGTCAAATTACATAAACACAGTACAATCTGGTAAGGAAGCTGCTATTAGTTGGGGCCAAGCAGGAGTCATCAGCTGAGTAATCTTACTCAGAAGCTATGTAAGACTCTGAGAAGTTAGGAAAAGAATCCAAGCATCCAGGCAGGGGTGAGGAAGTATCAATCTAAAAAACTCAAAACCTTGTTACTCTGAACCTTGTGGATGTGTTCATTCCACTGTAAAGAGCAGCAAACTTCCAGTTTAATCACAGTTTATAATCATGTCTTTGCAAAGTAATTCCTACTAGACATGACCAAAATCACATCCTTCTATCAGAGGATATCAGAAACTGCTTGCATGAACTTAGACAAGACTAAGACCATAAAACGTAGTGCGACTGTTATGAAGATCGCTATTGAAACAGTATGGCCTGTGAACTACAAGATTATCCTTTACTTAAGCTTCAACTAATAATAATGCAAGTCAACTAGCCTTTATATATTCAAATACCCTACCCTGAAAGTGAACTTCAGTTGCTGGAAAACACATTAAAGCAAACAGAAGACCACAGTTTTGAGATCCAGCTTTATTAAAACGAAGAAGGGATGTCAGCTTCCATGAAAATGGGATTTATGCACCATCAGAAAACCTTTAACCTATCAAAACCCTGTTTATCAAGTTAGTTGTATTCTGCCTTGCATGTGTTCTCTAACTAGCAGAAACATTTAAGGCAGTACAGTAAATCTGACAGTGATACAACATTCAAAAGGTGTGCTGCAAGAGAGGTTGAAGGAAAGCCATTCCACCAACACTAGTACACAGATGTAAAATGCTACACACTGGAGGTTCAAAAAACTAAACTACAGGATAACTGTTTTTTAGTCCAGTAAGAAGTATTTATAATGTCATCAGCACAAAGATTCAGCTTTCATAAGACTATTTTTTAAAATCTCAAATGAGCTTTTTTGTTCAAAAGCCACTTACTGTTGTCTCCATGTTTTTTGGCACTTAAATGACCTGATTTTTGTGCTTGGCACTTCTGAAAAATCAGGACACTTATGTTCATATATAACAATGCAGATGTTTGCTTCCTCACTTTCTTACAGGCAGAGGCACTCATCTGGAGCATGCAATGAAGTCTGGGGGCTGAGATTACCAGGCAACTATTAATCCTGCTCAGTATTAGACAAGCCATTCCCACCCACCCCCCTCCACTCCCCCACCACCTCCAAAAAAAGCCTTATTACTTTGGCAATAAGCAGATTGCAAAAGTGGATTCATTATCAACCCCTTGATTACTCTACAGATGTTTTAAATTTATTGCTACCTATCTTAATGTTCCCTAAATTAGCTATTTTCAAAGTCTTTACAAACACAGTTTAGCAATTATAAGACAGCATATAATTACTCTTTTTAATAAAAAATACATTTTAGAAGAGATTGTACTTTATTAAATAGAGCATGACTCAAAAGGAAGGCACTTTGTTTCAGTCAAAGAACTGAGATGTTCATTGGGTAAATTAAACTATTCAAATATTGTAACACGAAAATGTGTAAGATTTGAAGCAAGCCTAACTTCTTACATGAGTAAAGTACATTCTACCAGGCAACAAGCCTCCTTAAGTACTTGCTTAAGTACAAAACACAGCACATGCTTACACCCTCTGCAGCAATTTCTACCACACTGGTGTGTAGTTCACCAAAGCAAGCACTTACAATCTGGCATTAATGTAGCAGCAATCCACTGGAGCATGATACACTTGCCACACAAATACAAGGTTTAATTTCATGAGTTTTGCTGTAAGACTGCAGAATATTCTAAGCCCCACAAAGAACAATTACCTGTACCGTAGATTGCTAGGGCAACCACACTGATAACCTCAGCTAAAAGACCAGAGAATAAAATACAGAATGGTCTCTTTCAAAAGTATAGACAGATGGGAGGAAAAAAAGGTTAGGACAAATAGCCAGTGCAAGACACATACATGTTTTTTGAACAAGCTGAAGTCTTCCGTCCTTACCTCAAAAACCACATATTTCAGAAGCAATTAAATTTAAAACATCTGCAGCGTAATCACTGGGTTGATAACGAATCTACTTTTGCAATCCACTTATTGCCAAAGTAATAAGGGGGGGGGGGGGGGGGGAAATGGCCTTCCTAATACTGATATACAGATACACTATTCTCTTGAACATATCAAGCAATTAGTTAAAACAGGATTTCACATACCGCTTTCATGGAGAATTGAGGTTTTTCCTGAGGCAGGTACCCTATTTAAAGCTGTAAATGCAAACAATTTTCCAGCTACAGTGGCTCGTCACATCAACTACATGCTGAGCAACTGGGTTCCACTACAGTTCCTAACTGTCTGCCACTGTTGTCCGAAAAGCGGATTCGTTGCCCGGTGTGCAATGAGCCAATAATTACACACTCAGGAGAGACATTTGTTTATTTATTTCAGAGCTGCGCAAGCCTGGGTGCTCGGTGGTCTCCCACAAATCGAGCACACACACACCCCCAACTTTTCAGGTAGCATTTATACAATCAAATTTACCATATTTGTGACTTCCTTCCTCTTATTTGCCATATTTGTGACTTCCTTCCTCTTTTACACTGATTGGTTAATGATTTCTTCACATTTCCCTGGGTCCCACCCCTGCTTCTCAAGGTCCTGGTCAATTAATTAACACTGCCCCAGCTGGGTCAGTAGGTGTTATCTTCTAAGGCCCTGAGGAAGAAGACATAATCCAGACCCCTTAATCATCACTGTTTTAACAGTGAGAGGAAGCTTTTTGCTTCCCAAGGTCTTGGCGCCCAAACAGGCCTCATTTCTCAGCCTTGGCATCCTCCCTTTTGGAGAGTGGGGCACAGGAATGCAGACTGCTTGTAACTCCCTTATCTTTCCAGCCTGCACCAGCTCTGAGGCCTTTTCTTAACGAACTAGGAGCGCGGCCTAAGGCTTCAGCAAATTTAGCTACTTATGCTAAGCAAGTGTGCGGCTACTCATGCTAAGCAAATTCTATCTAAGATAGAAGTTATCCAAATCTACTTACTTCAAACATTCTTTCTGAGCTTCTCAGGGTTGTCTTGTAACACCACCACAGCAGTTAGAAGAAAAAGTTATAGATCTTTAGCTCCTGTTCCCAACATGTAAGTCACGGCACCTAGATGACAACTGCCCTTTCTAATTTTGTGTAAAGTGAATTTGAACGACTTCTTAAAAGTTGCAGCACCCTTCATGCATTGCTCCTCCATTCTTTCTTATTTCCAGTGGTTGCCTCAACTTGTTCTATTGCAAAAAACACCCAACTGAGAAGATCTTGGCACTCCCCTCTTCTTTTGTCCATCAGCAATCCTTAGGGCCATGATTCATTGCACTCCTTTGTTTCTTTGAGAAGTCATTCAATTCAACTCTGAAGATGGGTACCGTTATATCAGGAATGGTTGAAACTTGCTGAAAGAGGAAAGACACTTCACTGTATTTCCCTCTCCCCACTTCTTTGTTATGTTTTCTTCCAAAAATAGTACAATAATATATTATCAAGTAAAATTTGATATACAAAATCTAATAGACCTAGATTTGATGCACACAGGAAGTTCAATTAAAGATTTCTGCACTTCTAAAGCACTGGCATTTTTCAGCTAGTTTTACAAGTACTATTTCTAGCAGCCAAGGAAGAGTCTTGTTTATTTAATTTCAGTAGCAACACTGCCCTGGTGAAGTCTACAGATGACCTTTTATAGGATAAAAAGTGTAAGAACTGTGGAAGAAAAAATATGATCTGATCAGAGAGGGAAGCTTATTCAACTACAAACTCAAATAATTTGAATGCTTAATTCTAGCAGAAATGTATGTTCCTTGCTTTATTACAATTCTGCAAAATATTCACATACCATCAACATTTTATCATTTCATCTGTATGTAAACTACACTAGCCAATAGCAGGAAAAAGCTACTTTTAGCAAGTTAGATAGAAAGGGGAACTGAAGAAAGTACCCATTCCCACCCACTATTGGGCTGCTACAGGCATGCTGAAAGCAGAACAAACATTGGAAATCCCTGCATCAGCTCTAAGACACTGTCGCCGCCCGAAAGAAGTCGTTCAGGACGACCTCCCTCCCCTTGGGACCAACGACAAAGTTCGTGATGCCCCTGGACTGAATTAAGGTGAAACGACACCAGCCAACCAGTTTTAAGATTCATTAACACAAAGAGAAGGCATGTGGTCAAATAGGATCCACTTGCTAGACAAGTCCCATGTCACACGTTTCAAACAGATTGAGAGAGAGAGAGAGAGAGACAGACAGACAGACAGACAGAGAGAAAGATATCACCACCCGTGGATCCAGCAGCGTCCCGTTGGTCCTCTTCCTTTGGGAGTCTCGGTGGATGGGGGCGGGGGGGCTCCCATCTGTTGGTAGGTGGGTCTTCTTCACCCGCCACTCTGAGCCGATGATGTTCCGCTGACTCCGCTCCAGTTCTTCAGTCGTCGCAAGCAAGCCCCCCCTATTCACCCAGTCTGCAGTTTTTATAGGTTCTTGCCCCGCCTCAGGGAGGTGCTTCCTCACTTCCCATGCAGATTAGCTGTCGTGCGCAGTCCGCCCTCTCGGAACCTTCCAGAAACGGGCTGGGGGCATCTGGGGGTCTCCTGCTCATGCGCAGATGGCAAATGAGTACCTGCAGTTCATGCCAGACGTGTTATTCCGTGCCCTTTTTACCCCGTGCAGGTGCACGAGGTTGTTTACCTCGCAGACGGCTCCCGGGGGCGCCAGCGCGGCATTGCCCAATGCGCCTTGGCAGCGGCGGCTCTGCAGCAGCAGCAGCAATGTCGAGACAAAACCACATTTAGTACCGGTTCTCTACAGACACTTGAGCAGTAGGACTGTGACTGCAATTTTACTTACTGATAGGACTAGATTATGCTCCAGAACAAATTCTGTTGGCTGCAATTTGGGGGTCATTATCCACGTGTACAGAGCTGTGTGCATGCATGCCCATGCACAACGCTCCCTCCCAGAGTGAATTACCGATATCCTCAAATGTAATACAGGTTGCCCTTTTAGTTCATGATCCATTACTTGAGTATGTTCCTAATGCCTTAAGGACTGCATTGAGGACCCCACCACCACCAACAGCTCATCTTGCTGAGAAGCCCATTTGAAATTTTGTAAAACAAGTGAGAAACATGTCTCTATTGGAAAAAGTGCCATCTAGGAAGTTTCAAAGGTAAACGACAAACAATGGAAACATTAAAACTACAGAGTCGCCAGAGTCTTTAATGTAACAGAAAATATTCAGTAACCTAGGTTCAGCGGTTGTTACTGACTACTGCACAGTCATACTTAGAAGAATGACTTGGAGATTTAAACCTTTAGAAATTCAGTTCTTTCAGAGCAGTTTGGTACAGAACAAACCAATTTAATCTTGAAAGCACCATGAAGTGACACTACATATCAGCAAGCACAAAAAACAAGAACAGCATGGAACTTTACCATGTAAACTACACCTTGAACACCACACTAAGGCAGATTTACACTGCAGGCCAGAGCACAGCACAGAGGTACTCAAATTGACTCAGGTATTATTTGCCACTTAGCCCTGCATGCAATGTAGACATACCCTATATGTCTGAATATATCTCAATACGAATTAATTGAGCTTTGCAGCACGACATTTAGGCCCTCATTCTGCATCACCAAAATCAACAGTCATTTTCCACCAACTTCAGGAAGTGCAGGATCAGGCTTGTAATCACAAACATACTTGTACTAACAAAACATTTGTTTGGAACATACAGCTGTGTCAAGTTCAAACATGAGTCTTCAGGGCATGCAGACTACTTACAAATGTTTAAAAAGACTGGTTCTGAATCTTTCTTATATATACACACACAAGTCCATCTGTCACAGACAGGCAAATGTAACTCAGAATCATGAGCTTGCTCTCGTTTTTTGGTAGTGCCCTGCACGCTTCTGATAATTAAAAAATAAAAATAAAAAAATAGTTGCCACAATGGATTTTAGACCATTCCAACTTGCACATGGATATGATCTCTTCTTGCTGCATCCAGTATATGAAGTTTCACAGTTGCTTCTCGAAGGCAAACACCAAGTAAATACCTAAGAAGGAAAATGGAGTTTTTAAACTTTCAGTTTCCTCTGCCACTCATGTGAGTTTTCATTTTGAAAACAGGTTGATATTTTAGCCAAACAATCTATTAACAGATTACTGAAATAATAAAAATTTCTATGGTTTTTCTATGGTAATTTTTCTATGGTAATTCTAGCATTCAAACTCATAAAAGAGAATTCTAACATGACTCAGTTCAAACATTTCCAATTCAGTTTATAGGCATATTTTCAAGATGGAGCTAGCCATGCATAAAAACAAAATATTTTTAATATTATTAATATGGTTAATGTAACACTAACTTTGGTTAATGACACTACTGAAATGTGAATGCAATTCACAAATTAGCATGCAAGCATAACTATGCCATTCTACACATAATTAACATTCACTGGTGCATAAAAGGTCATATACAATTTTAAGTTGAAGACTCCTTTATACATGCATTAAAGGATAATTAAGTTTGGAATGATCAACATTTTTAATTAAAAAGTGAACAAACTCATGGTAAGAAATTTTGCTCTTTTAAAGTATCAGGGACAAAGAAGAAATGTTTATAAACACTAGATTGCATCTTTTCAAGTCTAAAATGTACATCATTCCAGAACTGTATATTCAGTCTACACCAGCACCCTTGGGAGATACTTACTTGGCATATAAACAGTGCCAGCCATGTCAGAGGCTCCTATGTTTCATACCAGTTAAGTTTAGCTAGTTTGTTAAGAGACCATGAGGCCAGTTTGACAGGTTTCCAGTTGAACCCGATCTTTGTTTTAATGGATAAGGTGCCATAGCTACACGGAAAACACATCTAGACAAGCCTGATGTACATTCTCCAGCAGTAAAGAAAAGTCATCCTTTACATCCTAACCATCAGAAGTACTGTACTCCAGAGCTCTCTAGAAAGAGACCACTTTTAAAAGATAAATGATTGCTGTATTTCCAAGGTATAAAAAGCCCCTTCCAACTAGATTCATGATTTAGGTAACACTTTTACATTGCTGGAACTAATGTCTACCTTTATGATTCACACCTTTTAAAAATTAGCTAATAATTTTCTATACCAGGAAAAAAAAAACAAAAAAACAAAAAAACACACACTTAACTATCTGTAAAAATGCAAATCTTGGTTGGCTACAGTTACAACAGAAGTCAGTAACCATCTCTCTGGGAGAAAGCTTTTACCCTTAGTCTTCGCAGCCTCTTATAGCTGTGTTTCATTAAATTTACAGTTGAAAAACCCAATGTCAAAAGTTTTCCATAACACATTTGCTTACAGCATTCAAAATGTATTTAACAATATCAAGTCCTTTTCAGTGTCTGAGGCAGACTTTTAATAAAAATAAAAAATAAAAATAAACACTAAATACCTTCTCACTAGCTATGCTTTAATTGCTTCTTTCTGAAGTGTATTAATCACCACAGGCAATGAGTAAAGCTTCAGTTCCTGTCTCCCCAATACAGACTTATGTTTTTGAAGAACATACATCCCACAGGAAGTTTGCTTTCTAGTTGAGTAGTAATGGCATAATACCCAAGTTTACCAAACAAAAGCACAGAAGTATTGTATTAAACCTTTTAATTCTGGCAAAATAATCCTTTAACTGTGGCATCTCCTTCTCCTACATTCTAAGTAATGCTTCCCAAAACTACATTTATACTCAAAAAGTTTGCATGCCAGAAGCTACTTAAGTATAGCAGTTTCAGTCTCTTTTATGCATTTCCCCCAATTTCTTGAAACATGCGCACTAAATAATCCATATTTGGGCATTTAAGTAACACACAAAATATCTCATTTTATTTAGAATTTGCAGCCTATATTTTTTAGAATTAACAGCCTATGTATTTTACATAGTTTTCATCCCAGTCATTCAGTCAACACTGAGTTTTCAAAACAATACTTACTTGTTGCTTCCCATTCAGATTTACTCAAGGTTCCCTAGAAGAGGACACAACAGGCAGTTTAAACAAGAGTATAAGGAAAAAAATAACACACAGATTTAACTCAGGGATAAATCAATCTTTCGCAGACCAGTTTCTAACCACTCACACTAGCTGCCTATTTAGGGACTAGATTAGCATTACTGTAGACCACATACGCTTGCAATCCCAATATCTAGGATGATAGGGGATTGGGATACCGTAGATCATGGAAAATACCTGCATTACATAAGTATAGCAAAATAAGCCAACAGTCTTGTGAAACTGCAACTCAGAGGCACTTTGCATCCATTGCAGCATGTCAGTGTGACTCCTACTGACTCAAGCCACTCTCCAGCTCTCCTTCCTAACACTCGTGCAGACATCAGGAAGAGACCATATGCCACAGGGCTACCCACCTTCCCCAGAAGTACTGCCTGCCTTGACCTAACATCTCCCTGCAGCCCACAAAAGCTCCTATTTGTAGGAGACCATCTCCCACCCCAGCTCAGACATTGTGAACAACAATCTGCCTTGCAGCCCCAAGAAACGTACTCCTAGCCCAGCCTTTCAGACACAAGCAGGGCAGCAAGGGAAGCACTCAAGATAAAAAGCTACTGCCATTTACCCTACCAGTAAAGAAACAGGAGGTAACAAACAAAGAGCTGATTTTCTGCTCTGGCCACTTCACCCCGTTTCCCCTGTGCCCCTGCTGGGGGCATGATTTAGCTCATAAACTATCCACTGGACAATCCTGACCATATAATTTATCTCTTAAAAAATTAGCAAAAAAAGGCCTGTTCAAGCAGGTTTCTTCTCTGCCAGGGGACATACCACTGTCTTACACTTCTTCCTAGGCAACATCTACTCACCAACTGTCAAAGAACAAAAATCAGGCAAAAGAAGTCTTTGGTCCAACTCAGCCATTCTCATGTTCTTAAGCACATTTCTTAAAAGCAGCAATTTGCTTCTTAGAACTACCAGGTTTCAAATACAGAGAGTGTATTTCTTTTCTCTTTTGATGTAGGATTTTTATATATACAGTAAAAGGCACCTATCTTCAGGAATTCAGAACATGAACAGTAAATAATCAATGGTTAAAAGAAGAAAGAAAAAAACCAATCCAAGTGAAAAATTTTGAGCTGATTTGCCTCATGCTATATCCATCACAATGAAGTAGGATGCTATCTTGGAGTAACTGCTTATGACTTTACTAAAACTGTAAGGCTCCAATTTGGGTTCTTTCTCGTCAAAGAACCTCAACACATGAAGACCTAAAGTTCAGACAAAAAGAGCCAACATTGCTTATCAAGAATGAACAGGCTGAACTAAGCCTCTGTAAGGTTTCCATCTGGCAAACACAACAATATGTACCTTGCGTACATAGCTAGTCTGGCTACAGATAGAGAGGCAACAGGCAAATAAATGGGTGCACCTCCTGGGGGGAACAGACACTGCCCCTTCTGCTCCCTTCCCAGGAACAGCAGCTGTGCGGGTGCCTGTCCATCCTGCACTCAACCAATTCTGAGACCAATACAAGAGAGTGAAGGGCTGGGAAAGGCCCAGCTGCCAGAGCTGGACCACTACAGCCACTTAAAAAACCTGAAATTCACAGAGCAGTCACACACATGAGATTTTCTGGGTTTGGGGAGTTTTGGGTCCCCTCACCCAAGGATGAGCACAAAGTGCTAGCACGCTCAACCTCACCTTCAACACTTCTACCCTAGTCTTACAAAATTCTCAGAAACTGACAGTCTTCCCAAGCAGACCACATAAGGAGGACACAGAGCTGGCTGAAAAGTCATAATCAAAGAGCAGCTTGTTCAATGTTTAACTGTGAGGATGTTAAAAATAGGGTCCAAGTGTTAAAAATAGGGCCAATGGACTCCAAGATTGTCATGTACTCCTAAGGACAATGGAAGAAAAAAATGCTTTATAAAAACATCTGAGAAAGACAAGCTCAGAAAGGTAGTGAGTACTCTTGAAGGCAGGACTAGAATTAGGGGGAAAAAAAAAAGATCTTATTACATCAGACAAATGATCTAAAATCTAGTACGACCTCCATTAAAGGTAGTTCATACTATCATAATTCTTTTATTTCTATAATCATAAACCAAGCGTAGACATTCAAACAGAGAAATAGTTGGCTAAATAGGAGAAAAGCACAAAAACATTTCCAGATTTCAAATACATACAACATTTTGAAGAAAATTTTCAACTGACCTATGTCAGAGGATTAAAAGAAGGAGGGAAAAAAAAAGCTTTAAATATGTAGTGTTAAGATTCAGAAACCAAAGAAAGTATTTCAAATTGAGGAGTGTTGGAGCAGTTGCCAAGAAAGATGGCAAAACATCCTTTCGCATTGTTACAAGTCTCTTTGCATTGTTACAAGTCTCTTAACAGCTAACAACTTAGTGAATGTAATTCTTTGAGAAAGGGGTACAGATTAGACAAACTCTTTAGCCTTGCAGTTGTGTAATTTTTCACATGCACAGAGACAATCACACCAATTTCTTTTTGTAGTCAAAATAAGAAGATACCAAAGGTCTGCAAGATTAGGACCTAAACTTTAAACACACTTTATTTGCATGAAGTAAGAAGGAACTTACCAATGGTAACTTTGCCTTGCCATCTTTGATAAACTCTTCTGCATGCTCATAATCATCAGGTTTATCAGAAACAAGCCTGGAATCACCAAAGGCTGAATATGGCTGAAGAACATAGGGGGGAAAAAAGAAAAAGAAAAAGAAAAAATGCTGATTAGGTAGTAAGATACACTGACCACATCAATCAAAGGTTTATCACAACATGGCCCAAAATGGAGGTCAGACCTTATAAGGAGGATGTTAAATGTATATGTCTCCTTTAAAGAACCTGTACGATTGGGTGTGATATTATCTACTTCCCAGAAAAAGTGACACTTGGGATTTATCAATTAAGTTCTAATTATGCCTCTGAAACAGGATAGTTAAAATAAGCTAGAAAAATTCTTCTCCATGTGGAGCTTATAATGAATATTATCTTCACGTAACTCTTCCAGAACAGCAGCTGAACAAAATGACATCTCTTAAGGAGAAGTACAGAGAACTGAGCCTTAGACAACTGTGAGATTTCAAGCAGAATGCTTAAAATGGCTAAATGAGACACTGGAGCTGTAAACAGAAGTATACATCTGATTCTTTTCAAGACTATATACAAGATCCCAGTTAGCACAAAATAGTCTCTACTCACCAATGCAGTCCTGGATAGTAAGTGGCCACTAATTTAAGACAATTCTCACTTTTCTAACAAGCTGGTAGGCAAGAGGCTGTGTCACTGTGCTACTGGCAATATAAGCCCATATAGAGCACCTTCCCTTTCAGAGTCAGAAAGGGCAGTCAAGTCCACCTGCAGCCCACACAACAAATGTTTAATATGACAACAGGTACCGAACTGAATAGTTTTATGCCAAAAACTCCTATCGTTTGAGGGAGGAGGGAAGCAGAGAGAAGTGCGAGTTAAAAAAAAAAAAAAAGTCTCAGAAATGTTTTTGGAAAGCTTCTCTAAACCTGCCAAAGTCATCCAGTATAAGAGCTTGAGGCACTGGACAAAAACATAAGCTCAGTTGCAATTAAGTGCCATTTTCTTATATGAAACCAGCCTATTTTTTATTCCTACTGAATTAGTTTCTGTCTTTCCAATCAATATTTCTTGCACAAAGATCCAGTTGTCAGTCTCCCTCTGATGAGGAAGGAATGGATTACAGTTATCACTGTGTAACATCAGGCATGATTCTTGGGTTGCCATATGAAAAATAGAAGCAAACATGCCTGGCCAAGTAAAAGCGAAAAATGCCTTCTTCTACCTACTATTTAATAAAAATGAAAATTTCCCTTACAACTGAAATTTTACCTACAAAACGGAACCGTGCTTTCAGCCATAGTTCTTCTACTGGTAGTCTTTAATTAACTGCAGAATGTTCACAATGAGAATTTCAATTGTTGCACAAATAATCAGCAAGACGTAAACCACTATTTAAATGAAACAAATTAACCCTGTATTTACCTCCAAGGCCTGCATTCTCCTTAACAACATTTTATGCTCCTCATTCTTGATCTTTTCTTCATAGAATTCCCGAAATGTCATTTTGTAGACTAATTTCATACCATGCTTCTTCGCCATTCTGACAAAATAATACGCTTAATTAGGGAATCCATAAAATTACTACAGTTTTATTTACAAAGGACCAGCTTTAAGCCACAGTGACATCTTATGGTATTCACTAGGATTACAATCTCTCTAGAATTTGTTTAGTAAAGGAACTTGGATGAAAAGAGCCTGCAGTACTACTGTAAATTGTACTTTTTAGAGTTATGTCAACAAATATCTTCAAAGAACTCAGTTCAAACATTTCAGCAGAAAAACATCTCTTCTCACAACGCATACAAGCTCATAAGTTCCATCTGAGTTTCCATATAAACAAAGTTATTGCCCCTGCAGTATCATCATCCTGCCACATCAGCTACTACAGAAATGTTAAGAGATCCACCTTCTACTAGATTTAGTGCCTTATATCTAAATTACACGTAAAGGCAGTGTGGTCAAGCAACACTGAAGTTACAAGCCACAGTGACAGATACTGATATTCTTCGTAGTGATCAAGAAATAAAGTGGGTGAAACGGTACAGGTTTGAAGAGAAAGCTCAGTGTTGGTATTACATCCATACTGAGCTTGGACAGTGAGGGGGGAGGAATACAACATGGAAACACCTGACTATACCTCAGAAGGAGGCAGGCTGGGAAGGCCAAATCTGAGTTCATGCAGAGGTAATAGCAAAATGCATGCTCACAGCCGAAGTAAATGCAGAGGAAGGAAAATAAAAATTGTAGGAAAAATCCTTCCTAAATATCCAAAAAAACTTGGAGAAGACAAGAAAGAGGTACCATGAGGAAGAGGATACACAAGAGGACTTCCTAAAGGACTAAAGAGAGGTAGAATGAAACCAAAAAAGTTAAGATTAAAGGAAGAGAAAGATGACTGTATTAAAGGCTGGCTGCATATCAAGTACAACAGGTACTGAAATTCCTATATGAAAGGTAGTGTAAGCCTTCACAGCTTCTGACCAGAGCACCTTCAATTGATTGCAATGGTCAGAAGCCAGATTACACAAACTGTTGGATAGAAGTGTGAGGAAATTAGAGCAACAACAAAAAATGAGGAAGGAGAGAAAAATATATTAAGAAAGCCAAAACATTTTTATTTTCTGACAGTATTGCGCAGTGATACACAAGCTAAACAACTGCTTATTCACATTTCACTGTTTTCATTATACAATGAATTAAAACTAACTTACTCTTCCAGCAATGGAAAATAAACCAAGAACTCAGGAACATCAACCACTTCTTCTAAGTGGAAGTCATACTTGCAGCCAAACAAGGGATATTCTCCCTTCTTTTCAAATTTTACATTGTAAACATCATTCCCAAATGAATTTGTTTCTGAAGCTTCAAGTCGTTTTCTATAAAATGAGACATAAACAAATAGTAACTGACTGACCAGATTTTAAATCTTACAGAGAGAAATAACCCATAAAAGACCTGAAAGTATTTTTCATAGTGCTATACAGGACAGAGTTCAGTGATCTCTGTACTTTCCCATCCCTCTTATTAAGTAAGACATGAAAGACATGAAGACATGAAAACAATGAAATAAAGCAAGGAGGCATACTAGGTTTTAACAGTTCATCATTCCTACACAATGTACCAAGGATTAAATAGACCTAGAAATTAACCTTCAGCTCAAGGAGTTTATATGGAAGAGCAAAACCCTAACCGTTATTTTCCAGTTTGTGGCTGTTTTGTTACTATATAAAGTCAATACAAGTCTATAATTGAGGATCTAGACTCACCCCGGAAGAGCCCTGGCTGCAAAAGACAAGGGTTAGTACAGCTTCACCTATTTGATCCAAGTTCATGAGTGAGATTTCCTTACTAGAAGCCAAAACCACTGCAAAAAAACTTGGGCTTATTTTGCACAAACATATCAGAGTACTGTAAGAATGACTATCAGTTAATAATGCTTCACACACTTTTGAAAGACTAATAGAAAATGAAAGTACTTACACGAGCTCAAAGCTATTTGGAGTTGTGCCAATAAAATACCCCCCAGGAGACAGGTTCCCACAAGCATTTTTAAGCATCATGTCAGCCTGCTCATATGTCTCAAAAGAATAATGGTAAACAAATTGACAGCTGCAAATGTCAAAGCGCATATGTGGATCATTGTATTTGGAAGACAGGAGATCCTGAAATGGATTTTAAAAAAAAAAAAAAAAAAAAAGTGCTAGAAGCTAAAGAAACAAGCATGATTCAGTTAATTCTTTGCAGTTTTTCCTTTCGGCCCCCACACTTTCACCCCTTCAACAAGGATATGATCAGAGATGAGACAAAGAAACCCAGTGCCACACAGAAAACCATGCACAACATTCGGGAGCAACAACAATACACATATTCATTTCAAAGTTACCATTTCCTCAACATTCTTTTAAAGTGGTCAAGTAACTGCATCTCCACACCTGAAAGGTCAAAACCAAAACTAATGGCTACTTAATAATCTCCAAAGATACTGTATTCTGCTGTTGAGGGTTTATAATCACATATAACGACCATTTAGCTGGAAGCAAATATCATAATAAAAGGAAATTTCTGTCTACCAAGTCTTTGTAATCAGAAGTGACATTTCTCTTGCTCAGAAAGTACCCATGAAATGTACAAGTGGGGGGGGAGGGGGTGTTTTAAATATAGCAGCTGGCCTGGCCTCCAAGTCATATTTGTTTTTATTTTCACATACACATGTACCCCCTTTCTTAATCTAAGTAACCAGTAAAGGTGAAGAACAAAGTGTTGGAATTTGTCAGGTTAAAGCTTGCCACACTTTGACCTTGTATTCCAGCAGTTCTCCAACCTTTTTGATCACACTTTCTTTTATACAATGCTTTGTAGGCACCATAAACAAAGGAGTACACAAATTTTCCCAAAAGTCCTTGATATACATTCAGTATTTATGTTTCATACCTAACTGTCCTACTTAAATTTCTCTTCTCTCCCAGACTTCCCATCCATCTATTTACTCCCAGCCTCAACCAGTTCACGCTGCATTCACCATTATGTATGCAGCAACTCAAAAACAGACACTTCGCATACCCATAGCAATTTTATCTGCTTGTTTACTCCTCCTCTACTGATTTATAAAGAGAGATGCAGGGAACTGGTATATGGAAGGGAGAAATTATGCAAACTGTGAGAGGGAAATTTTGCATGGCGTATATATAAAATAGAGGATAGAGATACAGCCAGGAAGATGAACCTGTGTGTGTACGAACAGACAGAACAGAGTGCACAACAGACAATATACTTGAATATAAGACCGAGCTGCACGAGCAATATTAAAATATCCCTTTTTTTCCTGTCCAAGGCTTTCTCCCCTTTCCCTGACTGCAATTTTCAGTCAAAGGAGAGATCATATGGAAGCCTGCAACTGACTGGATTCCTCAGAAGGGGAGGCAACCAAGAATTCAAGCCACAGACCCCTTCTGTAGGGCTGGGAAGAACAGGTTCAGCCTTTCCATTGACACACTGGCACCAGCCAACCTCTGTCCCTCAGCCTGTGACAGCAGGGCATGCTCAGACTTCATTTCCAGGAAGCAATGGCAGTGCCAGGTAGAAGACAGTCTCCCAAGCCTCAGCAATGTGTTCCATACCTGGTTCATACAGTCTAAGAAATCTGCTCTACCACACAAGTGTTAAGGATATGTATTATAGGAGTTAAAAGGCTACTAGAAAAATTACAGGGATAAGCAAAATGTACAAGTCAAATCACAAAATGTCCTTTATTCACTCCAGCATAAAAACACATTGACCAGTTGTCAACATCTCATGGTATATGCCAGAGCTCTGGAAATAAGTATTACTTCCCTTTCCTTTGTCAGGTGAAAGAAATTGAAAGCACCAGATTTGTTAACTGAAGTACACATTCCAGCTGCAAAACTGTTACACTGAAATACAATAAGCAGACACATTTAACTACACTTTATCGAACTATAAAATATGGTTGATTCTCCTGTTAGTACAACAATCTGAGCTTAAAACTGTACAACATACCCAAAACATCACAGCATTACAATCACTTCTTATACCTGCTTAAAATAAGAATGTCAAATATCCAAAGTATTATAAAACATGACAACTGTACCTTGGTACTATCCGCTTGTATAAATTCTGCATCAAAAATCCGTTCATTATAGCGACATCGTGCTGTCATGTCCTCATACCGTTGCTTGCACTGCTGCACAGAAATGTCAGCAATATCTATTAAAAACAAATAAATAAATATGAAAGCTTCTGCTCAAACAAGAAAACTGGAAAGATTATTGAACACAGCAGACACGCATGGATAAAAGTTATCTTCAGTTACACTCGGACATGAAGTTTTATTTACAACTTGCAGGAAATGAATTTAGTTTGGGACTGTAACTCTTTATGTAGTTTTCTGTCTTTATTTCAGACAAAAGTTATAGCTGAAAGATTTTAAAAAGCTCCCATCCTTAAAGGTGCAAAGAAAGCTCCCAAAATCTGAAGTGATAGATATTAGGTGATTAAGTGCAGTTAGCATTATCTAATATGAATTAGCTAGAACAGTTCAGTTCCCAGTTTCTCAAAACAGTACTGAAAGCTCTTCATACTCTTACAAATGTAAAAGATGTTGAAATGCAATCATTTGTGATATATGCTGATATATTCATGGAATTTTTTTTTTTCCTTTTTAAGACTGTTCCTATCTCAGGTGTTCATTTCACTGAATATTGACAGTTCAGATAATTTTAAAACTAACAGTGAGCAACTAATTTACAAAATAACTGTTGCTTCCCCAGACCACCCTTACAGAGCTTTTTTGCCTAGGGAGGGGAAGATGGTGTCTCCTTCCCAACATCTACACAATTCATTTAGGCAAAAGATTATTTCATCTGCTTTCAGCTCTTCCCCTTTCTGATTCTGAAAATTTTTAGTTGATGGTAGTATCCAAGACCACTGGTTTTTTTCATAACGCAGCATTTTTTTTTTTTTAACATAACTCTTCCATGTTTATTTTTAGAATGGTAAAAACATTGCAAAAGCTTAGACATGGGAGAAATGATATGGCAAAATACAAAAAGACAATCGCTGGCAATTGTGTTTTTTTACTTATACTAACTTTTATTTGAGTTGAACTGAATGCTGATTACACAGGAAAAAAAAAATCAATGGTTCATCTTATATTTATGTTGGCAATAAAGTTGATGTTTTCAGGTTAAAAGACTAACTGTCCCCCTCCAAAAAAACAGTAACAAAAAAAAACCTTTGCGACAAGAGGTATGTCACTGCATTTTTGGGCTTATTAACAAAGGAAGGAATAAAAGACCTGAGATGTGCTTGTTTTTTTCATAAAACACTGGTGTACTTTTCCTGGAAAGTTACTGTGTCTTCTTACCTATACAGACAAGTTTTTTAATTCTGCCTTTTTTCCATTTAAGTAAGTCTCCACCTTTGCCACATCCTAGATCCAAAACAGTTATATCATTCTTCTTCCGTCGTACCCGGTCTATAAATTCACCTACGGAAATAAAAAGAGAGAATGCATACGCAGGCCTCTGTAATTCACTTTTATTGTAGAGAGATCCCTAAATGGTCCTGTGTAGAGAACCCTAAAGGGTTCAAGAATTTTAAAATACCTCAGAACCTAATCTGCCTATAGGCCTTCTTGATATTACAGACTTAAATCTCTCTTTCTACAAATTACTAATGAAAACAACAACTACAAATTCCTAAAACTACAGAAAAGATAATGAACACTTTCCATACTAATGTGCTTTGCATGTAACGTGACTTGAGCTCTGAACTGTTTCCCTGCCAGAAAAAGGCAAAACTTTATACAGTTGCTTAACAGGAACATATGTGTGAGTAGAGAGTAGGGCTCTCTTTCACTATCCTTGTACTAAAGGCAGGTTTCACCTAAAAGTATAAGAAATCATTCTGCAGAAGAGAAAACACCAAGGAAACGTGAGCAAAACAACGTATCAGATGCAACTTTTTCTTGCTGCCACATTACAGATGTGCAGAATGTTCTCCACTCAATCTTTCCTAGGCCTTGCAATAACTAGATATTTCTTTGCTGTCTTTTCACCCTACATATACTAATTTCATTTTCTCTTCTATCTCCACTCTCTCTAGATATTTCTGCTCTGACTGATGTTGGCACGTTATGCAAAATGTATCAGCATGCTAGCAGCTTTTCTTCACAGTAAGAGACATGAAATATGTTTTGATACAAGCACTATAATGCTACATCATTTAAATTCACTATGACTAAAAGGCTTCAACACAGGCTTCATGAACGGCTTTATATAAACCTAAATATTGCCTCTATCTGCTCTGATGCCACACAGCAAAAAGCAGCACGCTAAGACAAATGGTACCAACATCTCCTGGCACAGCTCGCTCTTCATGAGTCTATGGTGCTCTGCCAATAACTCTCTTCTTTGTTTGGAGATATCTTACGGTTTTGTTTCCTCACTTTGGAATTAGATTTGTGGGATGGTAGACATTGTCTTTTATAAAAAGCTGCTATATCTTCTTCCTCAAGAACTGTATTCTCTAGTTTTTCATCTTTTTAAGCCATAGACTGCAGGTAACATACAAAATGTGTTCAAGTTTTCTGCTTAACCTGGTCCTGAAGACAAACTGCCTTGGGAAAAATGCTAAGAAATTATTTCAGATGGGTTTAAGTAAGAAGAACAGCTCAATCTGACACACACAAATTCTTTATGATCTAAAGCAAGCTGTCCCTTTCTTCTTTGAAAAAGGCAGAAAGAAGAACAATTTCCAGTATGAACTTCTTCCAGTTTTCAGGTCAGCTGATCTTTAAAACTTTAGGATTTATTTGGTATTCCAGCAATATAAGACACTATCACAAAGATGCAAAATAAAACTACATATATTTTATTCCACTTGAAGATCTTACTGTATTAACACACACAAAGTAAGTGTCAGAGTCAGCATCAGAGTGCAGAACATAGTTAGAATTTTGTACAAACATTAACTACATTTTGCTAAAGTCTAATGCAATCAGTTAAGGAACCTTACCAATTAGGACACTCTTTGTCCAGTTATTAAAGTTTCGGAGGTAGAATATACGACTCTGGCTGCGTTTTTCTAATCCAACTTCTTGAAGTTCATTATAATGTGCAGCTACAGCTTGGCCATGGCCTATCTCACGCTGTAGAAATGAGGAAGTGAACAGAATAAAACAGTGATTTCTTTTTATTTTTTTTTTCATTTAATCAAAAGACACATGTTCACTTTAAGGATTTAAGAAAATAAACAAGTAACGACATGAAGATCACCAGCTTTATTTGCATACAAACATCTCCCATATCTGCCCTGGTACTGACCTCAGCAGTTCAATCACAGCAGAGATGACTCCCTTAAAAATTTAATTTCATTTTCCATTGGTTCAAGTAATTTCTGAAGGATGATGCCTGGCATCATTCATTCACGGAAATACTTAAGTTTCAGATCTTCAATAATACTCCTATTACTCTCCAATAATTAGTTTTGTTCCTCCAAAAGCCAGGGATTCAAGAAGATGTACCGTCTCTAGGAACTCTTTCAGATTTAAGCTCTCTCAAAAATCCCGTATCTGAAATTCAGTATTTATATCTAACAGAAGTGTACATACTGCAAATATATCCAAAATGCCAACCTGCTGATTTTGTGTATTCAAAGCCATTAAGTGAGAGATCACAACATTAAAGCTTTGAACAGACCATTTGTAACTCCAGAGTCTGACTACCTTACTTTCTCCCCTTACCAACGTAAGCAATAGCTTAATGACAATACACCATTCAATACTTAACAGCCAGCTAGCTGTAGAAACATCTTCATTTTAGCCATATATGTAATCAGTCCAACAGATTTCTGCCCCATATGATATAGAGAAGCATTCTGTACCTGGGTATCACCCTCTTAAGACTTTCTCTCCTTTTAAATAATTGTCAGTTTTATGCATAGGATGAAAAAAAAAAAGTAAATTATGCATAAATTACAAAGTAACACAACACAGAGGACCAACACAAATTCTGTGAGGTGCACTAAAGGATCTGAAATAACAGTAGAAACATGAATGAAAGATTCTCATGAGTCAGAGCTCACAAACATCCCACAAAGCTCCAGACACTATCAGTTCACACAATTAAACAGTATTCCCAACAATAATCCACTAGACAAGTCAATATCCAGACACCTTATCATTAAAATAGCAGTTTCTCAACGGAAAAGAAGGTTTGACTAACTTTAGTATACTACATTCATTCCTCAGTGTCTCAGATAATTTTGGTAACATTCAGAACATACACAGGCATACTCCTCTGGAATAGCTATGATTCCCATTATCTCTTTATTACAGCTCTCACAGCTGAGTGATAGTAATGAGTATTCTGATTACTGCTAGTCTTTTAGTATAAGCACAGACAGTTCCCTGAATGGCCAATGAAGATGATTTAAGCTGGAAGAGCCGACTTTGACAAGTGTGGGAGACATTCGCACAATCCATGAACACACCTCAGCTGCTTCAAGCACAGTTGCAAAGAGCCATTAGCAATGACTTCTAGACCGCTGGCAGCTGTATCCAAAGTAATCACCTGTCTATGCCCTTAAGCTACACAAAAAACAATGTTTCTCTTGATCTTCTAAACCTGACCCCAAAACTGTTCTTTATTAGAAAGATGCAAGGTTTAATAATGCTTCAACCACAACAGATTATGTAGCCATAAATTAACATCCAGGAAAAATTCTGAAAAGAGAAGCAAAGCTTGAGATCAAATATATTTTCAAATTATACTTAAATATCCCAAAAGGTCAAAGTTAGAAATTGATGTTATAATGTCCAGTCCACAAGTGCATATATAATAAGGAATAGTCTTATACAAAACATTATTTCCCTTTTTCACCCTCCCAGTTAGAAGGACAAGTATTTTCAGTTGTTCTCACACAGCCTTAAACAAAACGAAACATCAGGTACCTGCAAAGCCTTCAGTCCTTCATCTTCTTAACAAATCATACTAAAGTTATACCACAGAAGATGCACTTTCTAGAGTTTCCTAAATTACACCTTATTCAGGAGATTAAGGACAAAATATCTTATGGAATAATCTTCCACGCACAGACAACTATACACAGGATGACTCAAAATACAAGATGTACTAATTCAGGATGCATGAGTTGGACAAAGACCAGTAAATCCCATGCCACACTACCAGACTGATACCACATAGAGGACAGAATGATAATTTTAGAATTAGACTTCATTTCCACCCCTAGCATGTCCTGAGATCAGATTTTTTAAACATTCTAATTACTACCCCTTTTTCTCTTTTGTTGAGTCCAACATAACTTCCGCATCTGTTATTTTGCTTGGAAGCTATCCACAGAATTAATTTTGACATTTGGTGGTTCACAGTGGTTCACATATGCTCAGTGCAAATATTTTCAACCTTTTCTCGGGCCAAAGCTTTGAAACAAGAATTTGAACATAGCTCGAAACAAATGATACTCACTATTTTCCTAGGAGCTTCATCTTCAGGATCTAATTTCCTCTTTTTTCCTCTGTTGTCCTGATTATCACTAGTAATTTCTTTTTCATTTTCAGTGGAGTGCCCTGTACCTGAAGTTGAGCTATTGCCTTCCAAGTTGACACCTGAATCTTCCTCTAAAGTATGAGATGTTCTCTCTGCTTCTTCAGACAAATTCTTCTCAACTTCCTGCTCCTCTATCTTGGTTAAATCAGCCATTTTTTGAGACGTTTATCTCCTTGTTTGTTGATCAGAACAGAAATCTACAGAAGAAAAAAAAATACTGTTTTTATTGTTGAATTTAACTGAGTCTCAGTTAATGTAATGATTTTCAATCATAATAATACCATTATGAAAAAATAAGATAGGCCTTTGGAATAGATAACATATAACACACATACTTCAAATTTAATAAAGATAGCCAAATAAAATAAATGGAATTTCAAAGTACTCTCATTATAACAAACCAGTGAAGATATATCTCTGTTCTTCATGTCTGAGTCTCTCATAGCTATCTTTATTTATGCACCTGCAAAGCTTTTTGTCTTTTCGAGTTTGCAATTTCCCTCCTTTTTTCCCCCCCAGTAAAATGTAACCTACAAATCACTTTCTGTTTAGAAGCACAAACTGCTAAAGTACCTCAAGTTCATCTTTTAACCTGGTATGTTTTCAAAGGGATGCCCTTAAACAAACAAACAGAAAAAAAAAATCAAGATTTTTTCATAGGAAATTTTCAAATCAATTCTGGATTTTCAAGTTTGCCAAGAATAACCACCATGTCTCAAGCTTCAGTAACACTAAGAGTCTTTAGCTGTAACTGCACTTCTGTTTCTCCACTTTATGAATATCTATACATTCTGTATGGCAGCAAACCACTGGTATGATGCTCATGTAGGCTCTAGTACATCCCAGCCTTCTTTCCACCATAATGGGGAAACAGGGCACCCACTTTTCAGCAGGGCATAGGAGGGGATAATTTGGCAATTCCATTTACAAAACAGTAGCCTATTTCAGTCTAACAAAGGACAGGCATGCTTCACTGTCTTCAGGCTTATGCCTCCCGACTACGGCCACAAGAGACCTATTAAGTGGGTCATAATGAGGCCTCAGAAAGGCTTTCCTCAAAACGCACCACTTCTAAGTACAATTCATAGAAATATTTTCTCACTGTAACACTGCATCTATTTCTAATGCTTTCCAAGAAACACATGCTTTCTTATCTTCACTTAGTTGTTGCATTATACCACATGCTTTCCTGGCCTTAATTCAGAAACAAGCAAAATTTTTAAAACTGCCAACAGGAAAACCAAGTGCCCACAGGCCTGCATCAGGCCCCATCAGAAGGAAAGCTGAAGGGCTCCAAACACCAAGAGAAACAACGGGGGAAAACTGCGCTCGCGGCCCGCAAAGTCGGATGGGGCAGAGAAGAGATGGCAGCCGCAAAGGTGCCCGCCCGCCCCGTTAACGGACTAGGCCCTGAAGCCTTTTAGCCGCGCTAGCGGGGGGCGGCTGTACAGAGCGAGGGAGCTGCCTCTGACGCGCAGCAAGCACACACCTTCCCCCAGGGAGCGATCGGGGCCGTTAACCGCTTCCCCCCTGCTTCGCCCCGCCAGCAACAGCAGAGGCGCGAGCCGCCGCAACGTCACGCAGCCAATTCCGGCGCTCCCGCCGCACATTGGCGGCGGGGTCTCCGCACAGCACGCGCCCCGCCCGCCCCGCCCCCCTCCTCTCCCCTCAGACCCCGCCCCCTCGTCCACGCGCCGCCCCGCCCACTTCAGGCGCCCGCGCTGCGGAGGCCCCGCGGTGCTACTCGCCTCGCGCGAGGGCCCGACGGCGGGTTGGGGTCCGCGCCGACTTGCCCGCGGCGCCGCCTCGCGCTCCGCGCGCCGTCAGGCCGGCCCCGCGCCCCGCAGCCTCGCCGCCAGGCCGTGCGGGAGGGCGCGCACCACTCACCGAGCGCAGCGCTCCGCCATCCTGTTTGCGGAAGTGGCGTTCCCTCAACGCGGCGGGAGGGCTGGGTGTGTCACATCCGGGGGAGGGGAGACAGAATACGACGCCGCGCACGCTTAGGACGTGCTGCGCTGCGCGCTCGGCCTCGGCCTGAGGCAGGACAAGACTACAACCCCCAGGAGGCCCTGCGCGGTCGGCGGTGGCGCGCGTGCGCAGTCGGGCCCCGCTGGGCCTCAAGGTGATGGTGGGGACGGGCGTTGCTGCACGTTGCCCTGACGAGCGAGTGCGCGGCAGCGGCAGCGGCAGCGGCACCGTTGGGTCAACCGCCGTCCGTTGCGTCTCCATGGCTCCGGGCCGTGAGGAAGAGCAGTAGCGTGGCCACAAGGTACCCGCTTGGCGTGGGAGGGGCCGCCGCCCCAAAGCGGGCGAAAAGCGGGTGCTGAGCGGGGCCGGGCGCCTCGCGGAGCCCCTCTGCGCGGCCGTCGGCGGCGGGGCCCGCCCGGGCTGCGCAGGCGCCGCCGGCGCTCGGGGGGCTGTGGCCTGGCGGCGGGGTGGGGGGTGGCAAGACCTGCACCTGTTGGGCAGGGGCCCCCCCCGCCGCACACGGGGTCCCGACGCCGTTCTTGCTCTCGCAGTGGCAGGGCATTGGGCCAGCTCTGACCTGTGGCTGCTGGTGTCCAGAGGGGACGGTCCTCTCGGAGGTGCCGGGCCCAGATGCGTGGTCGGAGTTCTGCGTCTTCCTCCTCGCTGTTTTCTCCTATTGCAGACTCTTGGGCTGCTTTGTCTTGCGTGAAAAATGTTGGCCGTGAGTCTCTTGACAGTTGTACTGTTAAAAGGCCCATAGTTAGCCTGCACTCCTTATGATGTTTCTCTCCCGAGACAGCTACACCTGCATATGTCTTGACTTTTTAGACTCTGCTTAAGGTGTTTATACAAAGATTTCGTGCTCTGATAAATGTTTTGCATGTTTCTTGGTCATTCACTTGTGGCATGTGACTAGTACAAGCAAAGGACTGCTTTCCCCCAATAGAGGAGCCTCAGATTTGAGAAATCTTGAAATTTTTGCTCCTCTTATCTGCTCATTAGTTGAATTCTCCTTTCCTGACCATCTCAAGCCTTCAGCACTTTCTTCTCTTACATTTTGCTGGACTAGCTTTGGAGGTCTCTGAATCCATAGGAGGCGGTGGGTGGCCAAACTAGGCAGAATCCTTTCTGCCAGCTTGCACAGCTTTAGGGTGTGCAGTATGAATCTGCTACTGGTAATTAGCTGGGGGAGTTATCCAGGGAATCAGATTGTTAGAAATCACAAGCCTTTATGATAAGACTGTTAGATCAGACAAGACATTTTTGACTTTTAGACAGGATGTGGATTTATGCCAGAGACTTGAAACAAAAGCCCTATGTGTTCAATGTCATTCACATCCGTTTCTGAAGTGCTTTCTACAGGCTGGCCCAAAAGAGAAACATAAACTTGGAAAGCAGCATGTTAAGTGTTGCAGCATTGCTTACCGAACCTAATCCTTAAGCAGACTCCAGCTGAAAGTATTACTTGACTTACCTAAACCCCAAGGTGTTACTGCTGTTATAAGTGTAAACTTTAAAATTTTGCCAAAATTACATGTTAGTTTAGGGAAATGCAGGGAGCAGGCTTCTAATTTAGTATATATATTGCTGCCTATGCCAATAGGTTTTTTTGACTTGCAGCTGCTTCTGTGTGGGGAAATGCATGCACAGAGGATATGTCCCCGCTGCCCATCTCCTCCAGTGAAGCTGACAGCAGGCGCTTACCTTCTTTTCTATTCAGAGTTGTTTGAGGTAAAAGGGACATGACTGCCCTCTCTGGCAGCACTGAAAAAGTGCACTCACTGCACTTTCAGAAGTATTTCCATCGAGGTGGAAAAATAATCATTCAGTGTTTTGGGTGGGTGGAGATCAGCTGGCTTGCACTTGGCAAAAACTGAGTAGGCAAATTCAGACTCTAATAGAGTATGTCAGGCATTTAAGAAGTTTAAAAAAGTTTGTCTATCCACGACTACCTACAAATCTGCTTCGCAGACCATAGTAGCTGGCAGGAAAAGATTTGATGTGATTTTTGTTTCTAAAAGGATCCATTTAATTTTGCTGCTGTAGTTGATTTCTTCTCCAGAGAAGCTGACGTGACTCTGTTTATGTGCACATTAAGAAACTGAGGTCTGTTTTTGTGAGACAGGGAATTCTTGATGTCCCTTTATCTCTAATAACTGGCCTCAGTTTGCATCTGTCATGTTCCTAGATGAAGCTCTGACTTCAGTGTTGGTCTTCAAGATAAGGACACAACTAGCACAATGGCAGAAGCAGAAAGATTATAGATTTTTAAAATGTCTGTGAAATTACTGGTTGAATCCATAACATTCCTTGCAGTCAGTCAGTTTTGCATTTTGGGAGGAAGATCCAACATAGAGTTCTAGTTGGTGTTGATACACGCTAAACCCAAATAGCTAAACTGAATGTATTTTGAAAATTAGATGCTGAAACAAATTCAACATCAACAAAACTTCAGTATTGAGAATGGAATAAAATTATTTAGACCTGGGTACAAAATATGATTGAAATCTTCCTGGACAGTAAGAATGCTTCAGAATTTGATAGGGCAAAAAACACACGTATATGCATGTTCAGTCCAACATGCCATCTCCTTACTAAGTCAAGAGTATATTGCTTCCAACCGTCAGGAGCATCCTGGTTTTAATGGATGTTAGCAGGCCAAATTGACTTGTCTAGGTATTTCAGTTCTCCCACCTTTTGTCTGTCTTGCTTAGTAAGCAGGCAGTTCAGGACAGAAATCGCCTCTCCTTTAAGGTACTGAGTTTATGCAGTAGGGCCTGGTTGGTGTCTAGATTCTTCTGCAGTGTAAACAGTAATGATCTGTGCTCTCATGAACTTTGTGTTCCCAAGAGATGTATTCCTCGTTCTCTCTCTGAACAGCTCCAATCCTTTCTTTCTACTCTGTCACTCAGTTCTCCCCCAGTCATCTTCAAGCTAGCTACCATAGTATGATTCAACAAAAAGTGAAAACTTCTTTATTATGCTTCCAGAGATGATGCTGCTTCTTCTAAACAAAGGCATTAAAATGTCTTGGCTGTTAGTGTGCACTGAAAAATAAAAGTGCCAGTTAGCTGGGCTGTATATTTCAATCCCATGGATCTGCTATTTGATCTTGTCCAAAACTGACCTTGACCATGCGTAACAGTTGTTACATAAACAAATAAAGCCAGAAGTTGCATAGTAGTGATTGTGGCTCTGGAGAGTTGTAACAGATAATCCTTCTTCTCTAAAACTACTTGGGTAGTCCGCTTTTGCAGCGGTGAGTCGGGGGAGGGAAGAGAACAGTGGTTATACAGTCAAATCCTCATGAACAAATTATGAGGAGCAACAGTAGGATTTTAGCTAGATGGGTTTTGTGGGTTTTAAGTAAAAACAAAATAAATACCTTTACAGCTGTTCTGTAAGTCTCTTCCAAAAGTAACTGATGGAAGAGTTGAATAAAATGTGAAGGCACTTTTATTTTTAACTGTTAAGGTAGTGCTTTGACCCAGGATTTGGCAGTCAGTTAACTGTCTGCTCTTCCTAACGTTTTGTGGATTTAAAAGCTGATTTTACTAATTGTAAGATTAGATGACATCTTTTTCTTCCCACTATCCCAGGCCATAGGATAATTCTTTCTGAAGAAGGATTTTTTTCTATATTGAAACACAAGCCTTGGCTTTTGTTGATTACAATTCCTAGAATGCAGTGTGCTTTCAAAGGATGCAGTGTCTCAGTCAAAGGATTCTTCCGAGTACAGTAACATGCTGAACTTGAACTTGTGTCTATGCCTCTTTCATATAGGATAGGCAAACATCTTTCAAGAGGTAGGTAAACGGTGGCTTCACCCTGCTTAATTCTTTTCTGTAATGCTGGTAGATCTTGTTGCTGTGTATAAAACATTCTGAGATTTATGTCTTTAGCATCATCCATATTGCTTTGATCTAGTCTTAAAATCTAGAATGGATAGTACAGGACTTGGAAAATTAATTTGCTTGCTGTTACTTCCCTTGAATGAAACGTGAGCAAATTTATTTAGGATTTGCTTCAAAAATATTTGTCATAGAATTTGGATTTACAGAGAACTCATTAAAAATAAACTTATGCAGTATGACTTTCCTCATTGAAAAGATAAACTTTTTATTCTGCTGTGCTGGTAGGTATACAGCTCTGCATAGTTTATGCTACCCTGTGATTGTAAATAATAAGGCATTTGAAAGTATCAGACAGCAGAGGTAGGTATGAAGTTGGATGGATAACAATTTTAATTTTGAGCATAATTTCCTAGGAACTTAAAGCCTATGGGGTCACCAGAGTTAGGAGGGAAAGTTGGGAGGAATGGGCAAGCAGATAATATTAAATAGTTTTGACAAAGGGGTAGAAATCACAGAATTTATGGATGCTATATGAAAGTAGTCAAGTAGAAGAAAGAGATCCTGTTGTGATGCTTCTGAAAAAATGTGTACAACTTAAATTCAGTCTTTAGCAAACAGATGAATATGCATGGCAGAGATATTGTGAATGCCCTAACTGCAGAAGGAACCCCACTTGAATTTCATGGATTTTTTGGACACCAGCATATTTAACCTTGTGACAAAAATCCATAGGAAGTTAATTTTCCTTCGTTCTGTTGTCAAGAATTCTTGCTCTTAAAGAGAGGGAGGGCAATATCTGAGACTAGCCATCTTCCTTGTTTCTGTCTTGCTAGTAAGTATTGCAGCAGACCAGACAAGGGCAAGAATAAGTTATTTTCCATAGCTACTAGGAATGATTTAAAAGAGGTGTTTTAGATACAGCAGATGCTGACTGGAAAGTCATCTTTTGGCTATATATTCATTCCTAAGCAATAGTAGTAGCAATATATAGGCCATGAACAGGGCTCATCAGCTTAAGCTCTGTTAGTCAGTTTGTGAATTCAGAGCTCCATGTTATGTACATGTTGTGTTTTTTAATAACTATCCAGTGCTTAGGGAGGTATCTCATAGTTTACATTCTACTGAAGGCTTCTCTACCCTGTCAGAAGTCTGCCATAACCTTCTAAGATGTCTCATACAAACAATAGTTCATTATGAAGTTAGATGATTTGGGTAGGTGTTACTGAGGAATTAATCCTGAGGACCCTATTCATGGTTTCATATTATGTACTCTTTCCTTGGCTCTGCAGTTAGAACTTTTTGAGGGCAAAAGGTAATGCCTGTCTTGGAATCATTAGCAGTTTTGTCCAAAATACAGGCTGACAGAGACCATGTCCTCTGAAGCTTGTACAGAGTTCACAGCCTGACTCTTATTTCTAGATTTGAACAGGTAGGTTTTCTGAATGGTGTGGAATCACTGATAGTGTCCTGTGCTAAACACGTGCCTGTTTTTCTCTTTAAAGTAAGTCCTCAAGCATATCAATAGAAGGAAATCCACTCACCATGAAGGTATTTCTGCTATTCATTATCAGGTTCTCTAAAAAATTCGATACTACTAGGATGGATAGAAAATCAAAACATCAAGTTATGTTTTTCTCTGTGGTTAATGATGATGTAATTTTTCTTAGCATTGCAGCTTGACTTCTATCCTCCTAGTTTATAAAAATCTTTTACTAGACTTTTAGGTTGGAGAAACTAATTCCTAGTTTTTAGAGCGGCATTACTATCTGCCTTTCCCACCTTGAAGGCAGTAAATATTTTTGCTGCTATAATTTGGTTTCCTTAGGACTCTCGTCCTGGTAGTGGCTCAAAGATTTGGTGTTACATGGGAAGGGACAAGTCAGAATGCTGCAGAGAGCCTTGCTGACTGCAAGGCTTCTGCTGGTACTTACATGATTGTCTGAGTTCTTTTGGGGCACCCCTTTGTAAGCTGAAAGGAAGCCCATGCAGGGGTTTGGTGGTATTCTCTCCTAAAAATACCTAGTCTGTTACTGAAGACCTGAGCAGGAGCCTTCCTGAGGTCCTATTATTGAAATTTTGTCAGAGTTCCTTCTGGCCTAAAGTCATTGCTCCGTGCATCTGGTGCTCTTTCAGACACTTGCAGTTTGTGTCATTTTGTCCTTTACATGGAGGGGGACATTAGCAACCATGTTCACCAAGCAAAGGATGCTGTAGAAGGAACTAAATTGAGTGGTGGGCAAGATTGTTTATCCACTCAGCGATCAAAAAATACCATTCCATGTAGAGAAGACCTTAGTAACAATAATGCTTTTTTCATAAGAACAGTCGCATTCACTTGTAGAAATGTTGGGAATAGCACTTACAAAACAATTAGATGAAGAGTGTGTTTTTGAGCATGTGTGCGTTCTGTAAATGTTATGATCGGCCTCTTCACACGTAATTTTTCAAGATTTTCTGATTGATACTACACATATTTCCCCATATGGGCAAGTCTGAATTCACAACAGAGAATTCAACACTGACTTTTGAATATTTAGAAAAGATTGATACTGGAAGTGGATTTCTGTCAACAGGATTCTGCTGAAAGCTGAACATTTTTTTGCTGAATAAATGACAGCTTTGCAGTGTTTGAAAATGTGAAATAAATGTAGTGAGGGAATAAAAGAAAATCTTGAATCTAATGCTTCCACTGTGAATTCTGTTCACATTGAAATTGATATTTTTGCAGTTTGGAGCTTTTATGTATATTGCTAGTTTGTCAGGCTTCAGGGTTTTTTTGTAAATGTGTTTTCTGAAAGTCTTAGAAGCACTTTTAGTGAATTTGAAAGGTTACTTGTTACTTCAAATATCTTGCATTTAAATTGTTACAAATCACTTAATGTAACAATTACATTACAATTAGTGCTATTGATTGCAATTAAATTATTGAGGGCAGGGACACAGAACTATGAGACAAGACAGTGTGCAAAGAGCTGAGGGAGCAAAATGACATTTACCAAGGCCAGAAAGTAAATGGTTTTGGAAGCCACAATGCAAAATGAGGGAGAAGGCTGCACAAAGTTGATACTGAGGTCTAAATTTAAGCATATTCCAAATTCTTTTGTTCAGCTTTACCTTCTAAAATTACTCAAGAGAAAGTATTTGAATACCTGTACTCTTATTTTATGGTCTGGTCAAAGGCTGAACTCTGTTAGGGTTAGCACAAATTGTTGTAGTAAAAGTTACAATATTCTCAATGTGTTTGCAGTTTTCATTACTCCTTGCAGGAATAAATGCTTGATTATAACTTCAAGAGCTGCTTAATTTAATTATTATAATCTAAATTTTATATGCCAGTGAAGTCTTAACTGATCGGAAATATTATGAATCCAAAAATGAGCTTGCATATTGGAATCCGAACTGTGAGCTCAAAAATAAGTTTGCAGGAAGTCTTGAGCAAGCTGGAGTTCAGTTTTGTCTGTAATCTTTTGACTGTTATTGATGGTTTTGTTGGTGAAAAGAGATGTGCATGGAAGTAGCAGAGCCTGAGAAAAGAATTATCTGAACCCTGAACATAGAAGTAATAGTCATGTTTCTAATGTTTTCCAGTGTGTGTTGAAGTGCAGAGTCAGAACTCTGTGAGATACTTGGTGAAAGTTGAAAGGTGTGAGGAATCTACCAGTTGACAGTTGGATGAAGTGTCTTGGAGACAGGTAAAACTGAAATCATAATCAGTTTTCAGTAATCATAATCTATTTCAGTAAAGTATAGAAAAGTGATATGTACTTGTTAGTCACCAGTTCTGATTGATTTTTTTTTTTTTTTTTTCCCTCCCAAGGGAGTTCAAAGCCATAGATAGGAAACTGCTGGCATTAGGCTTGCTTCTCTAAACTATCTTTTGCAGCCCTTCTGGGTTATTTAGTAGAAACTTCCCACTACTTTGCCAATTCTGCCCCCCATGTTAATGGTTGAAAACCCTCTGAACAAAAGCACTGGTGTTTTGAGGGGAATGAGCTGATGGTACGTTGGAAAATATAAGGATGAAAGAAGCTATTAGTGGTTGCTTGGGAAAACATACAACCAAAGAAGTGAGTGGAAAGGAGAGAGAACTTGATCTGGGAGGAACAGAGGATTTTATTATTATAAAGTAATAAACAGAAGGGCAAAATGATAAGTGAATGAGTACAGTCCCTCCTTTGAACTAACAAAGTAGTTTTTTTTAACCTTTTTAGCATAGATATGTTTGCCTGTTTTTGAGGAGGGCTTGATTAACCTCTAAAAGCATAACTTTCCAACTTGCTTCTTACAGTCACTTGTGTGTAGAGTGACAAATGGACAAAACCCCCAATTGAATGGCACTTTAAAAGGCAGGTTGTTTTGTTTGTAGATCTGTTTCCTTATCAGTGTTTCTCATATATTTGTTTCTTCTACTGAGAAAAAGAATGATATGTACAAATTTTTATAACTGAAAATAACATATGTACTGTTGCCCTGTCACCTTTCCCTCCCTGGCTGATCCCTGCTAGCGTAAAGCACCTATTACTTTGTTTAAAAATTAATTCAGGTTGTTAAGACTGATCTGCTTGGAAAATTGGTCACTTGTGTTAAGATCCATCCTTGGATTTTCCAGGATGATTTTTTTCCCCTCCCTCAACATCTGCCTTTTATGGAGCTGCAACCAAAGCAGATGATCATCCAGCAGATTTACACTTGTTGGGAGGAATGTTTGTGGTGAAAAGAGCTGCTAATTAGACCTTTGTAGTGTTAGTGTATGAGGTGTATTTATGTAAAAAAAACAGTAGAGGGCAGAATGAAACTTCTAAAGGAAAGAATCCAGCATAGATGTTCAATACTGCAAAGCTGGAATAGGGAGTTAATGAGGTAGACTAGCACCAGTCAATAAAAGTATAGTTCTGGAGAGCAGAAAGCGCTGTAAACAATTATGATGTTTTATTTTAGAAGAATTAGAGAGATAACATTCATAATTTTACATCACGCTCAATAGATGGAAGCTTGAGATCTGATGCCTTTCAAAAGAGAGAAAAAGGAGGATACCCCTGTCACATTTGATTGGAAGCAGGTTAGCTGTTAAGCCTCCTATTTAGCATTCCAGATCTCTAACTCAACACGTAGACATTACATAAGGTTTTCCTGCTCTATTTACCTTCTGAAACTGAACATTTAGGATTTTTAAAGCACTGCAAGAACTTTTCTTCTATTTAAAGCTACTTTTTGTTCTGCTTTCTAATATTTAAGTATCAGATCATAGTACTAAAGATTGCTGTGTACATAGGGACCATGTCTGAGGGTTTATTCTACTTTTGTGACCTCAGTAGGTTTATTTTACCAGAAATGTATGACTAAATTTTAGTAAAAATAAGAGTAGCTTAGATAAAATAAGGGTTAAAAGGTGGTTGTTACTACTGTTCTTGTATCCATACTGCACTGTAGTAATATCAGAAATTAAAAAGTAATAGCAGAGCATTTACTGAGTGAAGCTATTGTAAGATTAGACATGATGGAGGTGGAATGGGGCTAATGTTTCAGGATAATTTGTCTACAAGAGTTTATCCTTGCATTGTGTTTTGATGAGATGATTCTGACAAAGGTTTTAATAAATTTGCCATGATTTATTTTGCATTACTGCCTTTACCCTCAAATGTAGGGTGATAATTTTTGGGACTGCCCTGAATGGTTGACAAGATCAGACAGATAGTGGTACCAAAACTTCAGATTACAACCAATTTCATAGTTTAGAATAAATAACAGATTGTTCCAGGGACATTGCGGATGTAACTAAGGTCAAAACGTGAATTCTACATGTTCATTCAGATACTGTCGAGGTACCAATACAGAGAGTAAAAAGTGCAAATACACTACCTTTTCACATCCATAGAAAGTAACTGCATGCTATGCTGAACCATTTGAGTTACTAGGAGATTTATAGTTAGTTGTATTTTACACAGAATTTCAAAAAACAGTGATGCTTTGCATGTATTGCACTATTGTTAAGATGCTTTTAAAATGTGTTCTCAGCTTCTATGCAAGCCACGTATGTTTTCTGTTCAATTATGTCTACCTTGTTTTGTTTTATTAGCTTTACGTTTGGCAAGGTTTTTTTAAGACTATACTGTCAGTAAGTTCTTGAAAGGAACAAATTTAAGTATGACAGCAAGTTTTAAGGCTTTAAAAAAATTATACTTACTAAAACTTTGTAAACAAGCCCAGTTTATTAAGCTTTACAGAGTAGTTTAGATGAGATCTCTACTTTTTTTTTTTTTTTTTTTTTTTTTTTTTTTTTTTTTTTTACATCCTTTTCATGCAAAGGTGAGCTTAAACAGATTTCTGAAAACTTGGTTTGTGTCCTTCAAAATTGTATTGTATATGCCACACCCAAGCCTCAAAGTTTTCTTGTCATTTTTAGTGTAAAATCAAGCATGTAAATTAATTTTCTGATTTCATAGAATGGTGCCTTGGGAGTGGGAAAGGCTTATGGATTTTGAGTGGGAAATCTCCTGTGGTATAATTAATGTTTTCTTTTTAAATACTAGCAGAACAAATGAATCTGTTTTAAAACCATCCATATTTACATAGTGTATCCAGAGCGATTCTGATAAACTAAGATGAGAAAATAAAGCAGTACAGTTTACATATCCTCAATTCCCTCAGATGGTTTCTGACCTCTTTTTTTAGAAGAGAACTTAAAGATGGCAAAAACTTCAGTGTAAGTCTACCACCATTCATTCTGTCTTTCTCTTTCTCTCTTTTGTAGCTCAAAATTCGTTAATTGTAACAGGATAACTGTTTTTAAATAAATTACCCTGAGAAAGTTTCTTCTGACTGCATCTCTGGCATGACTTCTCTTTCCTACAGCAGATAGACTGTTCTAGGCTACACTACCTTCCACCTCTATTGGCCTGGCTTGTTACCTGTACATTTTCCAGTGATCTCATGTTTCTTTTTTGCTTGAATTGTTAGCACATATCCAAAATGATCAGTTTGTGATAATCACCAGGACCCACTCTGTGGCATGCTGACACTCTGTTGTCCTCAGGAGGAAAAGCAAGTCTAATCTCTACTTCCTAGTAGCGACTGGAATGCAAAGATCTAGCAGAACAAATGCAAGAGAGGGGATACTCCTGGAGTAATCAGTTTTATGCCAAAGCTGATCTAAATTAAAAGAGAAGTACAAAAGTTCCATAAACAAAACCTCTGGCATTGTAAGGAGAAGTTAAATTCTGCTTTTGTTCAAGAGGCCACTAGAGCACTTCCTTTATGTTAGAGGGCTTGTTAATAACTTGTCATGGAACAGACATGCCTTCAGAAACTAAATGGATATCCAAGAATCCCAACAAGGAGCATGCCCTGAACAGCAAAGATCTCTTCAGCTCAATTTACAGCCAGCTGGAGATACTAGTAAATAGTCAGCCAGAATATGACAGCACTGAAGAGGAAACCTTACCCCAGAAGTGTTATGTATTGTTTCATATTTTGTCCTAGTACATCTATTGAGTTACTGACCATGTGAGCAGAGAACAGCTATATCTGTCTTTAGTCCTCTCCATGTTGTGTGTGGTGGTTGGGTTTTTTTGGTTTGTTTTTTTTTTTTTTTTTTTTGGGGGGGGGGGGGGGATATTGAAGACAAACCTAATACAGAAATTGAAGACACTTTAAAACGGATTTTTTTTCCCACCCTAAAAATATTCTCGTGCCACAAAGCACCATTTTTTTTCCACCGTATTTTTTTAAGTTTCTAGTTTCAATCCTTTAGCTGCATCTGCAGCATCATACAAGAGCAGAAAAAAATTAAAATACACTAAAACATTTAAGAAATAACTTCTTAAAAGTGACTGGGTGCAATTGCAGATAACATTTAGGTTACTGTCTTGACTTCCTTAGAATTTGAGGGGTTTTTAACAACTAGAAGTTATATAGGCAATCATATGACTTGTATAACTCCAGTAATTTGCTGGAGAAAGTATTGTATTTAGAAAATAATATTATGCAACAAATTTGTAGACTGACAGTTTCTTCTGCTGCATGTGGGGAGCACAGGATACTAGGAACTTCCTTTCACTAATCCCAACTTAAAGGACAGATTGCTTCTGTGTTCTTCTCATGTTTTGGAAGGATGAAACAACTACAGTTTCATGTTTCTTGTGAGCTGCAGCCGCATTTGTGTACTTTGAGCTGTCTGCTCTGTTTAAGATTTTCTTGTAATGTTGAGCCAAGTAATTTTTTAAAAATTACAATTGAGCATCTGCACCCATCTCTTCTTAACAATATTCATTTCTAATAAAATCAGTTTACAAAGTACATGCTATGTTAATCTGTTACTTTAATCTGTTATTTTATTCATTTGCCTTTCCTACACTCTGCTGTCACCATTTTAAATATAACACTTTCTTTCTCTAGGTGCATAGTGCTATTCAGTAGTAGCACCCTCTCCAACTTGCTGACGTTTCAAAAGTTTCTCCTTTGTTCATTACAATGTGCAAAATAAAGCAAGTACCTGTAAAATACATTAGAATCTCTTGGAAATTTATAGTCTTGTTATGAAAAACCTGTTTTTGTTTGTTCTTCCATATGTAGCACTATCATTTTGGACTCATATTTTAACCTTTTCTTATCTATCAAGTATCTAGCAAAAAGCTTCCCAAAGCAGAGGAACAAGAGATAAGCTGATTCTCATAATAATAGCTAGAATCATACTATCATCTATGCTTCTAACATTCAGGATTTACCCCTGACAGCATCTTCCCTTTGACCAGCCAGGTCTTGCATCATGGAGAAATGCTTTAGTTAGAGTTTCAAGTCTATCTAGTGAGAAAGGAGCAAATAAATGGCGTGTCTTATCAGTGACCCTGGTAATGCCTCTACTTCAAAGCCATCAGTGACACTTTGATTATTGTTATGTTTCATGATATACTGCACTTAATTCTGTGAGCAAAGGCCTTGAAACTCATTTACCAATCACCAGTACGTTAGCTACTGACTAGTCAGTACTGAAGCGATAGTAATGTCCACCTGCTTCTTATTCTCTTACTTTTGGGGGAGTTCTGGAAGCCATTTCATATCCTAATGTTCTGCAGCAGTAGCAATTAATCAGAGGCTTGGTACAATGTTACCTTTGTGCCATCAAATAGATGCTGGACAGCAAAACCTAGAAGTAGTACTCTGAGAAACGCAAATGGTGGGAAAACTCAGATACAGCTGTTCAGTTTCCTTTTGCCTCTTGCCATCAATTTCTGTACACAGAATGACAGTGATAATTCTCACCTCCTTCTAAGGCTGTTGGAATGCAGAATCCTGTTAATAACAATAATGAAACAGAATCAGAGTGGTCAGCATCATTTCTTCCATGCTGTATGGTGACAGTTTTCAAAGCTTGTTTGGAACGGGTATTTTTGGATAGGATACCATCCACTGAAAGCGAGGTGAATTGTGAGATACAGTGGAAGTCTGACTCAGGAGCTCCTGAATTCCCATAGATGGGTAGTTATCCATGCTGAGTCTGCTGGCTGGGTATTGTGGATGCCTGTTTGGGGCAAATGCTCAGAATGCTGTGCACTACTAGCTGAGAGGGGAAAGTAATCCTCTGTGGAGAGTGTTATTCCCCAGGAAAGTAGTAAAAGTGGTAACAGTTGCTTTTTCCCAGTTTATTGTTATTTTTCTAAGTCAGTAAGGTGGTTGGTGCACAACAGCACCATCTTAACACTTTTATTTGAATGTTAGTATTTCCATCACTTTTTGTTTTGAAAAACAGTTGCATTTGAATCTAGGAACACAGCAAAAACCTCTGCTTCTCATAAAATCAGAAATACAACAGGCAGTTTCTACTTCTAGTGAATTCTTGCAGGTACCTTGGCACAGACTGACTTGCTGAGAGGCAGTACCTCTAGTTGATTTACTGCTTTATAAGCAGCAGTACTCCTTGGCACCCACTGAGTTTATAATTCAGCAGGAGTCAGTAACAGCTTCCTTACATAGAGACAAGAGGCCACTTCCACCTACATGAGGCAATACCTTCTCTGTTGGTGTGAATTCAGCAAAAGTGGGTGTCTGTGCTTCACACGCAGAATAGAGAGGTTTCTGGGGAGTCCAGAACCATTCTTCCAGTCTTTTCCCCCACATCAAACATCGCAGTTATAGCGTAATGGTTGCAACAAATATATCTATAAAACATAGGTAGAAATTTTCCAACAGACTGCTTTTGGATTATACAGCTTTTATCACTTGGAAAGAGGCAGTAGTTCACAGTTAAGGAACTTTAAGCTACCCAGAAAAACTCTGTCATTAGCCTGCTAGTATCCAAAGGGGAAATTACACTGATGCCCTTTTCAGGAAGCAAGGTTTCAGACTGACCAAAAATCTTCTCAGTACTTTTTTGCTGTTTTGTCTGTTCCTGTTTCTCTAAATGTGCCTTTTTTTCTACTTTGGCAGAGTCTTCAATATGTTCAAGAAATACATTTGAAAGGTGGGGAATTAGCAGAAGAAGAAAAAGTTTTCGAAGATCAAAAACTTATACGTCTTCTGTTGTATATCTTTAAAGTAATAAAGGGTGTGTAAGATTTTATATTTTTTGAAAATTGTTTACATTATGAAGAATTTATCTTTTTCAACAGCCTAGACAAATTCACTATCGAAACACTTGACTGACATATAGCTAAGGCTATTGCTGAAGGGGAAGGCAGATATGAAGATCATAGTGGAGTTGAATTTAAACTTGAATGATTTCTAGTTTGGATGAGGAATTGTTATGGTAATAAAAGATCTAAAAACATCAGAAAGATTGAAAGTTGTAAGGTAACTAACTTAGCTGGCCCTTGTGACACAAAATCAGTCAGTGGTGCTTTTCTTGGAGGGAAGGAAATGTAGTAGTTCTGTAACTTGTGGTCATTGTATAAATGAGAGAGAGTTAGCATTGTGTTCATTAGTTCATAGTTTGCCAATATGTGGAAGAAAAAACTTCTCTATCTATACATGCCAAACAAAATTCTTTTCTCTGTTTTGTGTGAAATATGGTTCTTTTGAACTTTCAGAAATAAGTTAGGTATTCAAAATCAGAAGGCTATCAGGGCTGTCCACAGTTTTAAAATAATCTTTTCATTGTTATATTTCTGAAATTGCAGTGTAGATTTGCTCTTGTTAATACTTGATATGCCACAGCACCATCCCCATGCTTTGCAGGCTGTTGTCGTTAGGTTTGTTACTGTTAAGACTCCATTGATTTTACTGTGTGAATTTTTACTCTTACAGTTCAGAACAGTATAGAATATTAAAAAGAATACTGAATCTAAGAATGCATTGACACCAAAATATAGTTTTAATTATATTACAGATACTATTCTCTCTTCAAGAGCATCCCATAATTACTAAAACAATTTAGTGAGGTCACGCTACATTTATTTAGGCTGGAAGTATCACTTGAACTCTCAGTTGCCACTAAAAGTGGAGCTTCAAGGGTAACTCTTCAACAACTGTACCAGATTAAGCAGATGAAAGCAATGCTTACCACTGAACATCTAAACATGGCTTTAGAGAGCAGAATGAGCATTTAACTGTGAAGGGCAGAGTGTGTTAAGTAAAAGGGGCCATTTTAATTCAGAATACTGAAGAAGTGAGATCTGAAATGATTTGCTTAATCCTAGAAGATAAGAAACTGAGAATTTCTGTAAAGCAAGATAAGGGAAACCTTTTAAAATAGCTGAAGAATTAGCGCTGCTTGCCCTGAAATAGAAAGCAATTTAAATTTGGGGGATATTTTAGTAGTATTAGTAGTAGTACAAGTAGTATTGAAGCAATTACAAATAAGATTATTGAAATGCAATTTGTTCACTCTGTCCCTCTTGTTTTCTTTCTGTAGGAACCTCAGGCACACTTCATCAAAATGCAGAGGAGCGTATTACAAACAGCATCGCAGCTGGCACATGGGACATGTTTGTTTTTTTCCCCCACTAATATCTTTCAGTGCTTAAAAGAACAATCAGTCTCATCTAAGGTTGGATGCAAAGTGATTTTGGCACTGGGCCCTCCTAAACGAAGTCACCATGCAGGTGCAGCACTGTTTGCCTCAAAGAAAAGTGTATTTTCATCCCAGCCAGCAAACACTCCTCACAAATTACCAGAAGACAGAAATGCTTTGACTTCAGCCAATGATATACCCAAACAGAGCCCTGTAGAATCAGACTCTTCAGACCCTGATCCATTACAAGACAAATCAATTAGTCTTTTTCAGCGATTCAAGAAGACTTTTAAACAGTATGGAAAAGTCATGATTCCAGTGCATCTTTTGACTTCCACTGTATGGTTTGGATCCTTTTACTATGCAGCCATGAAGTAAGTTGATGTTTTGTTGCAGTGCCCAATACTGCTGTTAAATTAAGACCTACTTTCATAGGTGAAAAGCAAGAATTTCTGCAATATAAATTGTTATTACATGTCAGAAAGTGCCTCTATATGTAATAGGGGAAGGAGGCTGCATTTTTAACTAAAGCCCAGGATTGATATTCAAAATATATAAGATTCGTGAGTGTCATGTAAGTACTATTAACATGCAGTTATTGCTGTATACCAAATACTTTGTTAACATTTGAAGGAATGCAAATCTCCCCAAAATAGACGTGGATGTAAAGAGTGTGGAACTGATCAGTAATCTGTCACAAGGTAAAGGTAGTGGTTTGTACTTGTGATTATGAATTGCTAGATGAGATCTGTGTTCTTTTTTGGTTTTGGACTTCAAAGGTATATCATCACTTCCTCCCCTCTAACCTCAGTCTGCCTCCATCACTGGTCTTTCAAATCTTTCACTTCACTCTGAGTTCTTTTCACTAGCCATGTGGTTTTTTTCCTTTTTTATTTCTGTTTCCTGTCTTTCCTGCTATGCCACTGAAGAAGTTACTACTGTGGGCCACACTTTTGAATTGAAAAATATTTTTTTGCCAGATATTTAGTTATGTATATTACATAGTTCTAATTTTAGTTTCTTTCTTTCAGCTATAGTGTGTGCCAGATGCCGTTTTGGAAAATGGCATTTATTAGAAAAAAGAACTACAACAGCTATGAGCTGTTATTTCAGATGAAAGAGCTTTTATCCATCTGCAAATGGTTTGCAAAATCTGAGTAAATGTTTATCTCTGGATTGCTAGTGTTGTATATTTAATAATAGAAAGCATGAAACAATGGCAGTTTGTGGTGGCAAGGATGGGGCTTTGATATCAGAATGCCTTACCACACAAGTGTTTGTTTTAGTTACTCTAACCAGCTGGCATAATTGCCCTTTCTAGGAGCTATAGATCCAAATGTCATTCTAAATTTAGCTCCTATCAGAGGAATAAAGGTCTCGAGCTATTAAAATATTTTACTTTAGGTGAATCCAAGTTTATGCTCACATCCAGACATTCCAGATTGAGTATAGTTTGGTTTTCTTGAAATACTTTAGCTGCTAAAATACATATTTGACAAATGAAAGCAACTGAAATAATTGGAAACTAATTATAACAAAGCTTCAATGTGTCACACTGGAGGAGCAGCACCTCTTGAAGTGAAAAATAACTTTCAGAATAACTGCTCATGATACAAGATTAAACCCTGGTTGTTTATTTAATAACACTGAATAATGCTGTCTTTCAGATTTTATTAGGTTTTATTTTATTTTCTGCTCTGAGGACAGACATCTAGCTTGTAGATTATGTAGCTATTAATAAATTACTGCCCATTGTTGTTCCTGATAATAAAGTGATCACATGCACAGAAGACTAAAATGCTTAAAATATTTGCTAGAAACAGATAGTAATACAACATTCCTGAATATTGGAAAGTCAGGTCTTCCATAACTGCATGTAGCTTTCCCCTGTAATGTAAAGAAGGACTCTTTTTCTTCAGTGTTCCTGTTGGTTTCCCTGGTTTTCAAGTAGAAAGAAACTGTGATACGAGCCCCCTTGGCCCATCTTGCTCCCTTGTATTGACCAGGTAGAACAGATGGGCAAAAAAGCCCTGAAGTCTTGTGAATATAGCAGTCCCTTCCTTTCCTTTGCCAGATTCCATTTGTTCAATATATTTAAAAGGGAATGGAAGACTCTGGGTTCTAGACTTCTGGGCATGCTGCAGATTAGTCCAAAACTTAAAAAGAAAGAGAAAAGTTCTTTTAAGGCAAAACATATTTTGTTCACACCAAGTTTAACCTGCACAACGGGAACCAAAGTAGCTGTCTTCCCACCACTGTATCTACTTACCTCCAAACATAGTAGGCTGGGACACAAGTTATGCTAGCAGCTGCTCAGCCCAACAGTGATAATGTGAATGGCTCATTGCTAGGGGTAATGCTGAAAAAATATTGATTTATCTATATGACCAAGAATATAAAGCTTGTAAGTGTATTGTTTAGATGAAAAAAAATTTTGCTATCAAATTACAAAGTTTGTATGACTGAATATAAGAATGTAAATGGTACTGTAAATCACTGTTCAAGTTTCAAATGACACCCTATTCATTTTCAATTTTTTTTCTCTTTGATAGAGGAGTGAATGTTGTTCCATTCCTAGAATTGATTGGCTTACCAGACAGCATAGTAAACATCCTGAAAAATTCCCAAAGTGGAAATGCACTAACTGCATATGCATTGTATAAAGTAAGTATAATAATAGCTTGTAAATAAACTCCATCTTGCCTGGTGAACTAAACAGGGTTTATTTGTTTAGATCAGAAAGAATTAATGCTGTTTTCTCCATTTCATAGTTATAAATATTTCAGTATTCATTCTTGTAGTAAAAATAGTCACATGCAAGTTGATATGGGCTCTGTATAACTTTAAGGAGCCCATCTGTATTTTTAAAATAACTGTTTCATTTGCTGCCAAATGGTTGTCTGCCCTCAGAGATTTAATTACAATTAAGTTTTTCCTCTATATCCCTTACGTATAAGCAGGGGTAAAGAGGTACATTTTAAATACTTCGTGATTTTTCAGATAAAAGTACAGGTATTTTTTTCCTCGAGGATTCTTTAGTTTGTCTTTCTGCCTTAGTTCTTGATTGTTGTTGAGGACTTTCACTGTCCACTTGATTTAATTACTTGCAGTCAGGTTTGGGTATCATTTTGGCTTTACGTGTGCACAGTCCATGCTTGGGAAACTTTAAAATGTCAGACGTTATGCAACAAAATGAAATGCTGTCTCCACTTGCAATACATCCTGATTGGTGTCTGAAATGTGATGTTCTTCTTATCCGTTATTTATAGGGGTTATTTTCCCAAACAAAATGCGAAAGCACTAATTTTGCCAATTGTTCCTATGCCTAAAGGAAACCAATATATACATGTGGTTAAATGTAAAGATTTTATTATAGCTGGGAGATCTGGCAATATTGAAAGAAACTTTCAAGATGGGGAAGCAGTAGAAGAGGCTGCAAAGGAAAGATTGTGCAGGCTTTATCTTTGAAGTTCTGAAAGAACTGGTTAGTCTAATCTATCTGGAGTAACAAACCTGGTTCACTGTGTTCAGATTGGCTGACCTCTCAAGGTCTCTTTTAGCTTTAGTTTTCTATATGCAGTTCCTATATTTGGACCCAAAGTTAGATGCCTGTACTCTTATGAATTTTGGAATTTAAAGCATATCCTGTTGTCAGTATTTCCTGTTTGCTTAGATGGCTTAATGTTCACAGGCTGCCTGTTCTGAATTGCGTTCTGAGACACCTAATGCTCTTTCCACAAGCTGCAGAGGGAGTTTTTTTAAAAAAAGAAAGCATAATGCCTGCATTAGTTTTTTCAGAAGGATACATTCTCCAGAAACACATACCTTTTATTTAAAGTACTGTAAATCGGTTTATTTCCTTTTGAATTGAATTTGTAGTATGTGACATTGCTGGCCAAAACAAAATCCTAATATTAAAAATACCTTTTCTGAGATACTTTCCTGTTTTTTTTCATATGGTGTGTTCTTTGGTTTCTTTAAGATTGCAACTCCTGCCAGATACACTGTGACTTTAGGAGGAACATCCATCACTGTCAAATATCTACGTAAAAGTGGCTACCTGTCCACACCACCACCAGTAAAGGAGTATCTGCAAGATAGGATGGAAGAAACAAAAGATAAAATTACAGAGAAGATGGAGGAAACAAAGGACAAAATTACAGAGAAGATACAGGAAACCAAAGATAAAGTTTCATTTAAAAAAATAAAGGACTAGGAAAGATGCTTAATTTTTGGATATATCAAGCTTAGCACTTTAACCCTTTGAGGCAGGAGCTACAAAGTGCACTTCTGAGCTTTCATTTTTATTGTCTGGAGACTACAATTGCTCTGTGGATTAAAAATTTCTGTACATTCACCAAGGCTAAAGTTCACTGTGAGAGGATAGTTGTAAGAAAACTTTTCATTTATGAAAGCAAAAATGAATCTCAGACTAGAAGTTCATCTGTCCATTGGTTAATGCTGTCAATACTTCTTCCCCATTTTTTCCTGAAAAATGAAGACGTGTCTTCCACAAGCCACCTTTCTACTCTTGCCCCATTTTAATGCATAATTATTATTCCATCAGAATTAATCTTCCATTACACAAGAATGAAGATTTATCTACTGGGGAAGACAATATATTTTGGGTTTCAGAGTATGTGTAGCCAGGCCTCTTTAGCCGTTGTCATCTCTCAACTCAGAGACAGACCATTATCACAAATACTGCACATGAAGGAATCAGTGGATTAGCTACTGTGGCTGTATAAATTGTAACAACTACATTGACTTCAGCTGAGCTTTGACAGTTTACAGGTTGAAGATATAAACCTTTGCTGGAAAGTGTCTTTTCAGAAATCTCTCAACTGAAAGGGATAGGAAGATGAGTAAATCACAATAGCCATATTGTCAGGTATACTTTTTTTTCCCCTAAAGTTGATTTACAATAGAAGCTTATTAAATAAAATGAATCAATAATTGTATATTAAAAACTAGATTTTTTTAAATTATATTAAAGCTTACAAAACTGTTCTATTTCATGGTAGCCCTACACCAATAAAAAATACTCAAAAGGAGAACTTGACTTACTTTACTTGATTAACTGGTATTCTAATGGGTTCTTTAAAAAGAATTCTATTCTTTTTAAAAACATGAAAAGTTAGAGCTAAACACAAAAGTTCCCCCTCCTAGTCAAGAATCCCCTAGACTTCAGAAGAACAGTTTACCTAAAATAAGCATAACTTCTGTGAGACAGTGATCACAGTCTGCCAGACTTTTTCCCTCTAGATGTTCTTAGGAAAAGCAAATACTTTCATTCAGAGCTGAAGGTTGAAATGCTGTATCAGACATAAACGACTAAAGCTGAAACTGCTCTATTGACTTGTGCAGGCAAACTTCTCTTGTTTTTATTCGAATTTAGGCTGAATTAACTTTTTTTTTTCCTATTTCTATTACAGACCTCACTTTCTAACAAATCTCTGCATGCTTTTTTAGAAGGGTTTTTTTGCAGGGTGATACGGGGGATCAACAGGGTTGGACCTTAGAGTTGTCACTGACTAAAATAAAAGAACATAGCTGATCAAATATCAGCTTTGCCCCAGTCCTGTGCTTTCAGATGAGTCATTGAGGGCCTGTGCATGTTTAAGTGGGTTGAAATTTGTTAACTTAATTGTGCAAGATTGATTACATACTTGTCTGCTGCTGTCCATGTCAAATGGTAACTGCAATCTAATGCCTACCTCACAGGGATGTTGTGAGGAATAATCATTGTATGTTCAGTGCCCTGAAGATAAAAAGTGCCATGTTTCTTTAGAATATTAAAAAATAATTCTCTCTAACGGTGAACTCTTATGCTGTTGAGATAAGCACTACTATCAGATTGGAGTTAATCAGATGTTTTTTCTCCTATTTTAGTATCTTAAATTTTTGAAGTAATGCTCAGACACTGAAAATGTTAACTTACAGTCATGTATTGCTGCAGAGTTAACTTATCTTACCATCTGAACTGTTGGAGTTCCCTGCATAAAAGCCTCTTACGCAAATCGAGTCCTGTGCATTGGAGTAGTCATATTAAGCTGAGTTGATGTAGGAGTGAGACTTTAGTGGACTAGTAACCTACTCTCTTTACAGGCAGGAAAATAGAGTAACCCACCTTGTCTTCCACTTGTTTTTGTTTTCTGCCTACCAGGGATGATGAACCAAATCTCATCCAGTTTTCTAAGCAAGAATCCTGAGCTCACTTACCTTAATACAACACTGAGGGACATATAACAGTGATTTTGGCAATGAGGAAGATTCTGTCTACCATGTGGCAGCTAACAGCTTATAAAGAGTGTGGCAGATTTATCGACTTTGGGATTCACGTCTGTTTTGCTTTTTGTTCTTCTAGCACTGTGGCATGTTTGGCTCAAGTCAATGCAATGTTAAATCCTACATGTGTTTCCTGATTTCCTTAAAAAAAAAAAAAACTTTCAGAGCTCAGTTTCCTAGTCCAAGTCATAGCATTGGGGGGGGGGGGGGGGAAGGAAGGTGAACTACAGTGCAGAGGTGGGAGCAAGCAGAGGGGTCAGGAACCACTTTAAAGAGGTACTTCAATGCTAGCTTCTAGTGTTTCCCTCTAAGTCTAAGCCACTGTTGCCACTGAATTCTGTATAACGTGAAGCTATAGCCTAACCGAATGCTTCAGGCTTTAAACAGTTAAAAATAAGGCCTTTGGAAAGCTAATCTTTAAGCATAGAATACAGGCAATGAATTTGGAAGCTAAGTATGAGTGAACGTATTTGGCAGGTCTTCCTAAACAAAAATACAAATCTGACATACTAGGAAATAATAGCCCCTCCTGCTGCATGTATTTTTTTGCCTGAGAATTAACTTCAGGCAAAAAGCATTTGTTTGGTTTAATGTAATGTTTTAACTGATTTTAAAAAAATTAAATACTACTCCTTAAAAGAAAGAAGTATCATTAAGCCTATTTGCTCTATTCTTGTCTGAAATTTTCAGGAGCCAGCTTCTCACTGAGTTGCAGCACTTCAAACACAGTGGAATCATGCCATGATGTCTCCAGGCTGATAGCAAATAGGCAAAAAATGTTTTTCATTCTGTGACTTCTCTGTCAGATTTTTTGACTGGCCTAAGTAGTATAATGACAATGTTCTTATCTAAGATAAGAAGCAACAGGTGGTGTTTGGAGCAAGGGGAAGTCCTGCACCTACTGGCCCTTGCATGTGCCACTTGCCCCAAAAGTCCTGCCCCTCTTTTGCTCATGTGGGCTGGGTACTCACCTCGGCTGGCACCAGCCTGCACTCATAATGGGCTTACAGGTATTGTAAGAGCCCCCACAGCTGTGGATGAAGGGAGCACCCACCTTGCCCAAAGCACTGGGCTTCTCTGTGTGACAGTTATGTCAAAGTGCAATTTCTTAGTCATAGGGCCATTGACCAGTTCTTCTGGGTCACATGGGCTTTTGGGGGGCTAGTGCTAGTAGGGGCAACCCACCTCTCTTGGTAGCTTGGCATCCCCATGGGACAGGGCTGTCCCTTTCCCTGTCCCCCATCCATTGGGGGGGGGGGGCACTCCTGATCTTCGCAAAGCCTTCAGAGATCTAGTGAGACTGGGACTAAGGCATCCACAACCACATGGGTAGCATGGAAATTGCTGCTTTGGTGACTGACTTACCCCACTTCTGCCTGCTCCCTGCCTTGTGCGTAATGAGACTGGCTGGCATCACTTTGGCTGTGCCTCTGAGACAGGCAAAGGCATGTCTGCCTCCCCTGCTGGGTCTCTGCATGTGAAAGAAAAGGTCACAAGTCCCCTCTGCCGTCAGCATAAGGCAGCTCCAGGACGTCCTACCTTCGAGCTGGTCCAGAACAAGCAGCACAGAGACCCAGAGAGGTGGGAGCCTTTTCAGGGTGTGCTGTGGCCTGGGAAGGCACTGACTGAGGGTACCCTACAGAGGGATTGGAGAGTCCCACAGAGCTGGCCTACTGGGCCATGCTGTGCTGAGCAGATGCCAATGCTGGCATAGACGAGGTGAGCCTGAGCCGAGTGCAGGAAAGGGTCTCCGGGAGGTGTGTGTGCTGGCTCTGCTCAGAGGAGGAGCTGACACCAACAGAGCTCTTGGGATGGGGTTTCCCAGAGGCACAGACTGAGGTGCACTCCCACACCATGATCCTGCTGGGTTGGGGATGGCGATCACAGGCAGCTGGGCTGGGGTGCCAGGGGAAAGCTGAGGGCAGCCCCAGGAAAACTCAGCAGGCAATTCTCATGGCTGCAGAGACCATCCTTCTAGCTTTTTTGCCCATAAATATCAGGGTCAGCATCTGCCCAGTGACAGCCCACACGCTGGCAGAGGGAGAGCAAATGCAACAGCCATTGAGCACCTCTCTGTCCTTGGGCTTTTCCCTTCAAGGGACCACTCTGTCCCTGCCTTGCTGGGTGACAGGCAGGGCTGGAGTGGCAGGAAGGGTACTTTGTGGCTTTAGAAAGAAAGGTGGCAGTGCAGAAATGTGTCACAACAGGTGTCCATGCACGTTTTGGGCAGGAGTGATGAGAGTGTCTGGGCAAGGCTGTCTCTGGGTATCAGAAGTCAGAGTGCATCCCCACACTGCTTGGGGCGTTGCTTTCACAGCCAGTCACAGAATCAGAATAGTTGAGGTTGGAAGGCACCTCTGGAGATCATCTGGTCCAAACCCGCTGCTCAAGCAGGGTCTCCTAAAGCATGTTGCCCAGGTCTCTATCCAGATGGCTTTTGAATATCTCCAAGGATGGAGACTCCACAACCTGTCTGGGCAACCTGTTCCAGTGCTCAGCCAACCTCACAGTGAAAGTGTTTGCTGATGTTCAGATGAAATTTCCTGTGTTTAAATTTGTGCCCATTGCCTCTTTTCCTGTCACTGGGCACCACTGAGGAGAGTCTGGCTCCATCCTCTTTACATCCTCCCATCAGTTATTTGTATACTGATGATCCCCCCCAAGCCTTCTCTGCTCTTGGCTGAATAGGCCCAGCTCTCTCAGCCTCTCCTTGTATGAGAGATGCTTCTGTCCCTTAATCACCTTCGTGGCTTTTTGCTGGACTTGATCCAGCATGCCCATGTCTCTGTTGTACTGGGGGGTCTCAGCACTCCAAATGTGGCCTCATCAGTATTGAGTACAGGGGGAGGATCACCTCCCTCGGCCTGCTGGCAAGGCTCTGCCTAATGCAGCCCAGGATACCATTGGCCTTCTTGGCCACAAGGGTACATTGCCGGCTCATGGTCACCCTGCAGTTCACGAGGACCCCCATGCCCTTCTCTGCAAAGCTGCTCTCCAGCCGGTTGGCCCCCACCCTATACTTCCTCCTCTGGTGCAGGACTTTGCACTCCTTTTTGACAGGCTGCAGAGATGGGCAGAGAGGAACCTCATGAAGTTCAGCAAAGTCCCTCCGAATGGCAGCATAGCCCTCTGGTGGATCAGCCACTCCTTCCTGTTTTGCATCATCTGCAAACGTGCTGAGGGAGATAATGGGACCAAATGCTATGTCATTAATGAAGGTGTTAAACAATATTGGCCCTGGTATCAGCCCCTGGGGGGGTACCACTAGTGACTGGCGTCCGGATGGACTTCGTGCTGCAGCTCACAACCCTTTGAGCCTGGCAGTTCAGCCAGCTTTCAGTGCCCCTCGATGACCACTCATCTATCCCAAACTTCACCAGTTTGTCTGTGAGGATATTATGGGCGACAGTGTCAAAAGCCTTGCTAAAGTCAAGGTAAACAGTATCGATTGCTCACCCTTATCCGCCAGGCCAGTCGTATCGTACAAGGCTGCCGGGCTGGTTAAACAGCCCCTGTATGCCCCACAGCACACCCTGCTTCTGCAGAAATCCCCTCCTCTTGCCAGATCCTGCCCCCACTGCTCCCAGCCAGCCCCACACTGACCCAGAGGAAGGCCTGCCCAGGCGGCTGGGAAGCTCCTGCCTCCCCACCACTGCCAGTCGTGGCTGCGCACGGGGCACCCCAAACCCCTGGCTGGGAGCTGCAGGGTTGCTTTGCTCTCACCCTCCTCCCTCGGTTGGGGACCTTCACCTTCACTGCCAATGCCACAAAGGCCAACCGTGAGTCCTGTGGTCCCGCCAGGATTTCTCCTCCGGACGCTCCTCCACCTCCCCCAGGGCTCTCCAAGCCCTCAGCAAAGCCTGTGGGTCTCCACACACCCCTGGGGGGCCGGGAGTGGGGCTGCTGGTCCTGCTGCAGCCCTCCTTATACCCCCATGCCGCACGTGTCACAGACCACCATGGTGACACGCCACCGCCACGTCACAGACCACCACGGTGTCACAGACTACCTGGGACCAGGGCCACACCCGCCGTCCCTGCACAGCCTGGCGGCGGGTGGCATTTGCCCCAGGGCATCAACTCGGGCGAGCAGGCGGTCCCCTTCCTCCCGCGTCGCTCACCGTCGGCAACAGTCATCGCTAGAGACTCACAGCCGTCCCCGGGCGGCTGTCTGGCTGTTTTGATGAAGACGATCTTCTGAGTAGAAGGAATACGTCTTGATTTCATGTGCCTGCAGGGGAACATGTAGCTTTAAGTTTGTTTTTGTTTTTGTTTTTTTGTTTGATGAATTGATGGGACAATCGGGGAGGAGAGAACTCAGGGGAGGCACTGCACACATGGTTAGGAATGAAAAAGCAGGGGGAAAAAAAAAAGCAGACCTAATTTAACAGGGGAAGGATTTCAGAAAGAGACATAATTAAAGAAAGATTTCTAATTAGTCCTGTGTTCGGCCAAGTGGCGGAAGAGACTAAACCACCACTTGAGAACCTGCCCCAGCTGAAAATTCTTCATCATTGTTTTTATAATGTTTTCTTAAAACGCAGTGGGCAAAACCTGTGCTGCTCAGCGCCTGGCCCCCCATGGCAAATGCCCCCAGCACCCACGCTCCTCACAGGGCACAGCAGCCAAAGCAGCCGTGGTGGCCATGTTGGTGATCATCATTGAAGGTCAAGCCCAGTTTTCCTAAACCTGGTTGTTTACAAAAAAAGAAGAGTCCTACCTGGAAAAGCAGAGGTTTGAGCAACCTCCTGCATCCCGGCTCTCCCTGAGAAAGCAGCATGCAGATGGGCTCTGGGAGAGGGCAAAGGATCCTGCTGGCAAGGCCTCACTTTGCAGGCTCTGGCCTTCAGCATTGCCTTAGGAGTAACTCATCAGCTGTGCAGCAATATTGCTATGGCGGTTGCTTCATGCTGCAGTAGCTAAAAGGTTAGGCTAGGACTGTTCTGGTAGTGTTGGTTTGCCAACATGCTAAATGCAGCTCTAGTACACGTAGCGCCAGCTCACATGCGCCGTGGCTCCTGCCACGAAGCATGCCACAGCGTAAGTTCACATTGCTGGCTCAAATGTGGTACAGTTTTTAAGTCAACTCCGCTTGCAGGCTCACTGCTGGATCAATTATTCGGTGTCCTCATTCTGCTATCTTATGCTGAATCAAGGATCTTATGTTCTCTTGCAGTCGGAATAAAGTTGTAAAACTGACATGATTTCCACTTCAGCTGCTCTGTCAGATCCATCTGAGATGCAGTTGTGATTCTGCACCTAACCTGAACCAAAACCGCACTGCCAGGTGCTTAGCAATGGAGCTGAGCCAGCGCTGACCGCTTGGGATGATGTCTGGGCAGATGACATCTGCGCAGCCTCCGCGCAGTAAAGCAGCCAGGAGAGGCAGTGCAGGCGCCTTGCAAACTCTACCTGTAGCCGGCCTCTCCTTTGCCCGGCAGCACCCACCCCACCTGGGTGGTGAGCAGGTGGTGAGAGAGCACAGATCGACTGCTAGGTTGTAGATACACAGGCTGCAGTTTACCGCATGCTATTTTTTATCATTTCATATGGATATGCCTATATGTGCTGAACAAGATTGTGAGGCCCTGGATCCATGAGACCCAAGGAGTTACAGATGAGAAGTAGCACTGCAGCTACACTTCATGCTTAATAGGCTCAGCGGTGAGTGGTGTGAAGTGCCCTCAGCTGGCACCGACTAGCGCTTCCCGCTAGCGCGTTCACACCTATGGCACTGTGCTTCATCCAAGCACTTTGTAATGCTGACTAAGAACATCGTTGCCTAAAAAGCAGGTGTGAACACATACACAACGTTCAGACACATTGGAGATGTGTCACTATTGTTTCAATGCACAAGGAGACACCTTCAAGAGTTTAGTGGAGGGTGGGATTGCTCACTGTTGGCTGGCAGGTGGCTGATGCCTTGGTTCATCAGAGATACGTGGGTTTAACTTTTATCATGGTTTAGAGCAGAAAAGTCATGAAAATCAAGATAGATACTACAGTATAGTTTTATATAAGGAGTACTTGGAGTTCTGCATAATGTCACTAACTGTGTATTTTACATTGCGTAAGTGTTGTCCTGTAGTCTTCTATTTAAGCAATTTGCATATATCTGCACAATATGTCCCTGCACACAATCTACTTTAAAAAAGAAAGTAAAACTGTCAATGCACAAGCAGCACTTAAATGATAGCTGCAGTTTACTTTCACAAGAGTACAGTTTTACCACGTACAGGCACTTTATTTCTTCTGTGCTACTTGTCAGATGGTGATTTTAGTGTATCTAATGTCATTTTCGTGACAGAGCATAACTTTACATTAGATGAAAGTGTCTGCTTCCCATAGCATATGGCTACAGCTAGGATGCATATTTTCATATCTATAGGCATAATATCAGCAGAGTATAGTGCATAATTTACAAAGGTGAGGGGGATTGCATATTGAGAAGCTAATGTAGTTATCACTCAGCCGTATGGCTTTTAACATGCACCAGCGCACCTCTTACTGAGCAACTGTGTCATCTAATACAGCACCAGCAACTCTTCAAAACAAACAGTTAAACTTTTGAGTACAGCCTTTCATCTGCAGAAGAAATGGGGCCAAACGAACTGGATTCACTTTGCGGTAAGTCAAGCCTTACCGGTTACGGTTTTCCTGGCAAAACACCAGGGAAAGCCACCAACTCATCAGTATTTTCTGAGAGCTATAAAGTTTGCAGTTGCAAGCAAATTTGATAGCACTTACAACCCTAACCCCGTTGTCAGAAAAGCAGTAACTCCTATATATTCTGCTGGTGCCATAAACCCTGCTGAAAGGCTATGCAAACACATTAATGCTTTTATATTTGAAAGGTATCAAGACTTATACAGCTTCTGCATCAAGTAAAACCAACTAGAGCAAACCTGGCTCAGCCCATGAAGTATTCACAGAATTGTAACATAGTGCCACGTGTGTGTGTATAAACGTACAGACATGTAATAAACTGGAATGAAATACTCACTGCTTTGAGAAAAAAAATAGTTTTTTATTGGTCCCCCCCCCCCCCCCCCGCCCGGCCCAAGAGCTTCCTGCCACGCAGGGTTAAATGTAGGTCAAGCTGTCTGAGCCCAGGTCCATGGCACACAGAGCGGGATTAAACCGGAATTTTCCACTCTACTGTCAATCACCGAAATGTCTGCAAATGTTAAATTAATCTGGAGTGAGCTGGTGCTGGCACGGATGGGAGCTGCTGGAGCTCAAGGATGGCATTTTGGCCTCCATGAAAAAAAAAAACCCACCCTTTTTCTCTGGGCAAGGGATGGCTGCGTCCCAACGGCTCACTTAAAACCCTGCAACTATCAGCGAGATGCAGAAAAGTAGCTCCGCACAAGACAGCAGTATGTGCATGTTCGAAGTGAGCAGGGAAGAAATATGCCTCAAGGTCTGAGGGACTGAGAGTCATGGTGACGGGCAGGTTATTCCCAGCATAGCCGTAGACAGCACAGAGATCTGCTCTACCCTCCTTCATGCAGGTTTCCTCATCTTTAAAACAGTATTAGCACCTATTAGCGCTCCATGGTGAAAACCATTACAGAAAACAAAATATGGATCTTTTGTGTTACAAATGGTCCCTCTGCCCAGGAAAACAAGCCTTCAACCTGCTCCCCTCTATGAGTAGTTACTGCATCCGCAGGGATCCCAGCAAACTTGCCTTCAGCTGGGTATATTATGGGCATCACTGGGACGGATCATGCAGTCCTGCCAACTTCATTAATATATTAAGGGCAATTTGGAAGACCTAAGGTAAGCAGAAATACTCAGTTAACGAGTAGTAAATGTAGCACTTAATTTGTCCCTTACATTTTGACATATTCTGGGGACAACTAATGCTACTGACGATATAGTGAAACTCGGTCAAACTTAGCTCACCAGTTTCACCGCATTTAAAAAAAAATAGATATCTCCACTCCAACCCCCGCTTTCAGGAGCAAACATTTGGCAGTCGATCTGGAAAAAAAACGTAGAAAACAAGCAAAAAAAAAATCGTGCAAGTTTTTACATTAACCGGCGCTAGAGATCTGTACAAGTGGCACAGTGCAAACCGAACAAAAGCAGGACGTTCCTGCAGCAGAAGCGAGCTATTAGAATAGGCTTCAGCAGTAAGGTTTTTAAAATGTGCATTTTAATTAGAACTCATTTAAAGCACAACCGATCAAAACAGTGATAATGAGAGAAGCCTAATTAATTTATGTCTAAGTAGTGAAGTCTCATTATAAAGTGGTCTTTGGAAGAAAAGGATTTGGGATGTTAAAAACATGGTGTTTGTAATGAGAATCAATACTGTCGGGAGCCTGGAAGCGAGACCTAAAGGTTTCACAGGACTACAGCAGCCACTGTATTAATCTTTTAACAGGAAAAAGTAACCCTACTGAGATGAGACATCCCATTTACAGTTCAGTTCTGACTAGCTACCATTGGCAAAGATATTAAAACACAATCAAACAGAATGGTGTATTATAAAACAAATATAAATACAATTAAAACCAGATTAAGTAAAAGATCAAAGCTGTCTCAAAAAAGGCAGTTTCCAGGGAGTTCAGGGTTCAGACAGCAGAGGAGGAGCAGAAGCATGGAGATTTGGAGCACTTCTAAGCGCTGAGGAACCAGCTAGGTCCCAAGCATCGATGAAGAATTAAAATGCTGGAGCAGGGGGAGAGCTAACGCAAGGCGGTTACAGAAAAGGAAAATTGTGACTTTTGAACAAAACCAGTAACGTAACATTTAAATAACCAAGCCATTTGAAAAGAAGAGCAGCAAGTGTAACACTCCCTTGGGTCCTATTTGAGAAGTAATGGCTGCTCCATAAGCAGGTGCTCTAAGTAGGCCGGGAATGGGGCTACCCCAGGGGACCTCTCTTTCCAGAAAGACCAGCAATAAAGCCTCAGGTTTGCATTACTACCTCCCTCTAACCATCATATCTCAATAACAGAGAGACCAAACTCTAGCAAACACACATAAAAAAAACCTAACACAAGTGAACAATGCTGAATGAAGCATCACTTTATATGTGCCTTGGTACATATGCATAAATAGAAATTAACTGCTCTGAAAAAACTTTCCTAATTTTTTTAAGCTTTCTCATCACAGAGCGACAGACACCACCCATGGACACAATTGGATCTGTATTACCAAAGATGAATGTTTTTCCTAAGATCCTTGTGTCTAATCTCTTGCAAACCGCATCATCTTTGTGTCCCCCCCTCCCCCTCCATTCTATGCCATGATTACTCTTAATGCCATAGCATTACCCAGGTTACTTAAATGAGAGGGGAGTGAGGGGTTACCCATGAACCATAGCCTGAAATTTCATTTTTGAATCAAATTTTTCAACTCAAGAACTCGGGGCCATTGCTAATCAACCACATGGTCAGTCTACTCTGATACCATGTCAGAGACGGTCACCAACATCCAGCACTCTAAATGAGACTGAGGTGAGGTTCTTATCTTAAAGGAACTGACAGTCATTAATGGCTCAGATTAATAGTCTAGACTGTTAACTACCATGAGTGACAGGCAAGGGCTCTGACACTGCTGTCTTCTCTACCAGGAACCATCCTCTGGCAGAGAGAGAGGGCAGAAACCTCTGAAGTCGTCCCTGTGCTAATCACCAGAGACTGAAAGTCAGAACATGGATGGAATATCCTCATCAGACGTTCGTTTCTGGGCGCTCTCCCAGGTACTTAAAGCACTGATTCTGTCCTCTGACTCCTAATGATCGGCAACCTGGTTGCCAGCAGCAAACCGATGAGGAAGAAAGACAAGTAAGTACTTGTCGTCTTACAGGTGGCCACCCTTGTGTTTCACCTTCATTTTGTTTTTCTCAGTTCAAAGAGAAAATAAATTCAACAGGAGACAAATGTATTTCATGGTTTTTAATAATTTTGTGCTATGGTTTAACCACAGCATATTAAGAACAAGCATAAAATCTGTATTTAAAACTAACAACAGCACTTAGAGCAACATCTTCCTTTAAAAGTATTGCAATAACAGACCTTAGGTCTAAAAACTAGGACACCACCATTTGCTCAGTTAAAAGAGTCAGATACACAACAGTTGAAATCTTTTCCTGTATATAACTGGGAGTTACAGTGGAAAATAAGCAACAAATTAATCATGTTAAAAGGAAAATAAAAAATTCTTTTTAAAGCAAACCAGGTTTGTCATAGCTTCACATGAACAGCTACTGAGAAATTCCAATACAGTTGTAAAAAGACTTATTATTTTAATGGATTTGTTTTTACAACAATAAAATTAAAAAGAAAGATTAAATATTCTTGATAGTGCTGTACATATTTCAGAATAACTTGAAACAAAATGGACAAAAAATAAGAGATGTTGGAAATGTGATCTTGAAAGCCACAATGTTGGAAATAGAAAAAAATCCATACAGCAATAAAGCACTGTACACTGTAAAATAACTAGCAAGAAACAACAAAGAAAGGGTCAACACTCTGAAAACGGGCATTCGATGGTAAATTTTAGGTATAACAGCCCGACTGATGTACGTGCCATCCTGAAATGCTCTGAGCACAGCAGCACTGGGCAGTTGATAGCTATACAAAGATCAAATCCCTAACAACGCTCATGTCGTCTTTGTACTGTAAGTAGAAAAAGGCTGTTAAAGAATATTAAGGTGAGTGTTTTTATTTTATTTTTGCTGTCCAAGCTCTATGCTGCCTGAGGCTCTCATAACTTCTGGTTTTATTTTTTTTTTTAAATCGTGGTTACCTGCTGTGCTTTGTAGTAAACTGAAAAGTGTGAACACACAGCTGTGAATACGCTTAATAGATATTCTGCTCTTTCCACTGCAGCTTCAAAGCAAATTAGTGCCTTTCTAGGGAAACATCCTCGTGTTTGGTCCACTCAGTATGCACGGTTTGTTATTATGAATCATATCCTAGACTGCTCCGGCACAAGGTTTACTCTGTAAAGATTCATCCTAGTCAAGGCCTGGGGTTTTTTGTTTGTTTTTCTTCCTTCACGCACAGAAGCTGTACTGCAGTGCAAACAGAAACGTGAAAATGGCCAGCAAGGCAGACTTTCCAAACAATCACTCTATGCCCTGACAAACAACAAACAACTTAACAAATGACAGTCATAAAATATGCATATTCGACTATGGTACATGCTTACTAATAAAACAGCACAATATAGAGAGGGATGGATACAAGCTACCTGTAAGGGCTTGATGATGTAGAACTGGCCATAAAACTCACACATTTCTTTAAAACAAAGAAAACAAAACTACCATGATCAACGTTCAGATACAGGATGCCTATGAGGGCTTTTAAAAAGATATTTACAGACAAATGTATAGCTGAAGTTTCGGGTCAACAGAGAAGTCACCAGAGGCTAGGAAAGGACTGTGCTCCGAGTCCCGATCCTCGCAGGTTACGGACCGGATCGAAAGCCCACTGAAACCAGAGGAAGTCTTGCCATTGACTTCACTGGGCCCTGGATAAGGCCCCCTGAGTTTTAGCTTAGCATTTAGCTAGTCATCTGAAAACCGAACAAAAATGCCATCTCAACCATATCCCAACACGTTGCTACGTTACATCTGTGGTTAAAGCCTGACAAGTATAAAAAAGCTACATATAGACGAGAGTATCTATGAAAGATTAGTCAGCATCCATTCGAGAGAGGATTATTCTGTCTTGGACTGATAAACTTTTATACCACCTACTGTCCTGGGATAGTTAGAACAAACAGTTTAGAAAAATAAGTACAGTATCTGCAATTCTCTAAACTAGAACTTCATGTTTAGTTTTCCTGAGGTATTTGCTTTACCGAACAAACCACACCGAGAGCGGGCGCGGGGCACGGGAACAGACAGCCAAACACGTGGAGACGCTGGGGGAGAATCAAACCACCGAGGAAAGCTGGCCGTGCCAACAGAGTCTGCCGAGCCACTTTGCTTTCCTGTCTCAGCTTTGAGAAAACCACAGCTCCCACCCCAACCTCAAAATCCAAACGGTGAGAGCCGCCATGCGGGAGGAAGATCTGCTGGCGCAGCCGCAGCAGCATGGCCGCCCAGCACGGCCGCAGTCAGCAGGGCAGAAGTGCCTTCGCTGGCAACATCGGTACTGTTTCCCTGCACAGAGGGAGTGACGCAGGCAAAAGCACTTTGCTGCAGATGTAGCTGCAGGGACGCTGGGCGCTCTGCACCTCCAGCAACGCCACCAAAACGAATCAGCTCCCAAACTGACGCTACCATACCAGCGGACATTTGAAGTGCCAAATTGCGTGGGTCTGAATAGGTTTAGGCCTTTTCCGAAATCTTTTATTAACCTTGGCTCAGCCATCGCTGTCAGCAATCAATGTGACAGCAGTGCTGCTGCCCCAAAGCACAGGCAAAGCAAGCTGCGGTTTGAACCCTGTATCCAGCTTACTGCAAATTGCAGCTTTTCTGGTCTACCCTTCAGCCTTGCACCCCAGCAGCTACCCAGACCTTCAGTGACTCCCAGCTACCGACCAACTCTTAAGAACAACTGGGTGGGAGATTATGCACCTCAGTGTAGTAGGCATAAAACAAGAGATGGTTGTTTTTACAAAACTCTTGTTGGCCTGTTTTTGATTTTGTGGGGATGGTTTGGGTCAGTTCCCACTTGTCTGAGCTTCACTTCAAGCCTAGGCTGTGGACAAAGAGATTTGAAGGGATTTCACCCATTTCTAGGTTAAAAAACCAAAAAAGGTAATTGAGGATAAGAATAAATAATGTATCTGCTGGAGAAGTAGTAACTAATACTGGTCCAGCTCAGCAAGAGCGAGGCAACAACCCATAACAGAAGCATCTAGTTGCAAGGTTAAAGCTGCGGAGGTTTTGTTTGTTTTGTTTTGCTTTCCTTTTTCTTAAAGTGACACATTAAAAAAAAGAACAAATCTTCACAGCAAAGATGCATCAAACAACCACTTGCTATACACAGGCTAGTCAAAAAGGATTTGTTCAAACTTTTTCCCTTATGATATTATATTGATATTTAATAGGAAAATAAAATACATAGACTTTTTGTCATTTGTATGCATTCATTTGCAAATTTTCTTACAAAAAAGGACCAAGCACAGAAGTTGGCATTCACAAAGTCTATGCCATTTTTGTGTTAAAATTGGTATTATCTATACATTATTTTACAGTATTAACAACATCTATTTGTTTTTGTATGTTTGTTTGTTCTACCCATTGGGTAGGATATGTGCATAATATATTCAAGTTATACACAGCACCATACAAAGGAAAAAAAAACAGAAGAAAAGACAGACAACTGAAAAAGCACCATTTTAAGTGAGGCACAACAAAGGTGGGAGCGAAAGGCCAGACCTAAAGCCCAGCGCAGTTGGCGAGAGCCTTCCTGCCGACTTCACTGGGCTCTGGATCAGGCCCTGCAGAGTGCAAGGGGATTCCTATCTGCTCAGACCTGAACATGAGGCACCTTAGTTGCTTACAAACTACTGACATGCAAACCTCCTCAAAATTATACCTAACACATAGGTGTATAATTTATTAATAACCCTACCACAGCAGACAGACAAGCACAAACCAAGGAGGGAAAGGAGGAAGAAAAGAAAGACAGCTTTGTCACCCACAAGATCCTACACATACCACACTGTTTCAGAAAGCTCACATACCAAACCGTTTAAAACAGCAGCAACAGCAGCAGCAGCAGCAATATAGCAAAGAAATGACAGCATCATCTCTGGCAGTAAATCACACGGAGGGAGGCTGTCGGGGGAGAGGGGGGAGGTATCTATGTTACGTGTTTGTTTCTCTCTTTATCATTAAACCAACATAAAAAGGTAAGCTCTTCCAGCATTAAAGCGCTACTAGCGATACCCGGGTTGCTTTTGTTCAGTTGAAAAATGGAACATAGGCTAGAGCAAGGCAGAAGTGAAAGCCAGGAGAGTTTGTGACACTTCAGTACAAAGCCATGCTTACTTTTCCTTTTGAAAGCAGGAGAAATAAGGTGAGTGGTTACAAAAATGGCATTAGTGGCTCTAGAATACATTTACTGTAAAAAATTTGTGATTCTCAAGAAAACACCAGTGCACGCCTACATTTGTGTGTCAGTGGTACTTACTGGTGTGTTAAAGCACTTCACTGAAACTGAGCCATCATCTACACTTGAAAGAGTTTTTTTGGGAAGAGGCAGTGGGAGCCTGATGCTGCCAACAGAGGCTGAACTTAACTGATGTAGCTTCTGCTAATTCCTCAAACAGAGCTGTACCAACAAAATGGCCTTTTTGCTGGTGTAAGTGTGCCCCATGGGGCTTTTGCCAGCATAGGCAATGGCAACCAGAGGTGGGTCAAAAGGTAACTTCTACCCCTGACTAACAAACACAGACTGGAAAACTTTTAAGTATAAAAAAACTTATTAACCAACACTTTCAGCTGGGCCATTCTCAAAAACTTAAATTTCCTAGTGAAACATACAGAATAAAGGAAATTCAGTAAGAGAAATTCAGAGGCTTTGGCAGGGCAACCTCTGTAACTTCAATATATCATCCTAAGAGATTTTTCTATGTTCCAGAGGGCCTCAATAGGTCTTAAACAATTCTATCAGTGCCTCTTTACAGGGATTTAAAATATTTTGGGTTGTTTTAGGAGAGCAGTTATAATTGCACTGGTTGGCAAGCAGGCAACACAATAAGGGGAAAGGCCAGTACATGTACGTAAATTCTTTATAATGCCTCTAGACTAAAGAAAAAAAAAAGATGTAATCAAAAGCCAACCTTCATCTGAATGCACTATTCAAATGGATCGCTTGGCTGTTAGGATCCGCTAGATTTAAAATAACATGCTTCTGAGATTTGAAAAGCACATTTCCTTCTGTACATCAATACATGAGGTCCACATGAGGGCTTTCCCAAAAGCATGGGGATTTTTTGAAGCCCAGCCTGAAAAACAGAGCTGCTGGATGGAAGATGCACTAGTGCACTAGGTCACAGGTAAGAAGTTGCACAGCAAGAAACTCCCCAGCTGATAAAAACAGGGCATGACATCTGCAGAAGCAAAAGCCAAATCCTCCTCATACCTTCAGCTGTTTGACAAATGACCTGTCATTGTTCCCGAGAGCACAATCTATAGCCACCTAGCATTTCTGGAAAGTGCTTATGGAATAGTAACTAACAGATAAATAATCAAGAGACAGGACACAGGCACATATTTGCATGCTGGCATGTATACACACATGCGCACATGGACATGACTCAATGGTAATGACAAGAGAGAGCTTGGGGACAATCCTAAATATCTAAATATTTTCAAATATACCAGCAAGCGTATTGCTTATCCTTGAAAAGAATTGCAAAGAACAATTTTGGAACATCTATTTTCACCAGCACTACTACTTGCTTTTTCTTTGCCAGTGAAGCCAGGTTGCCTTAGTTACTGAAAGTGTTCAGGGCTCAGAGTCAGAGAAAGGTTAGTAATCAATCTCCCCTAAAACATTCAAACATTCCTTACAAATCAGGGTGTCAGTGTCAAGGTTCAATATCTCACTACCTGGCAGGGTTAGAAATGAAGGTTTCAGAGAGCACGGTTCCAGAAAGCCTACATGCCAGATTCTTTAGCAGGACAAAGCCATTTCCCCTACTCCAAAGAAAGTGCATTTCTTCAAGAACAATGTAATTTCACTCCCTGCTCTTCCCTGAAACCACATTCACAGTAAAAGAAATGTGTCTAATGCAACACAAAAATTCAGAAGTTTGGGATATAAGAAGCAGCCTTCAGCTGGGACAAACTGGTGGGAGATAGTGGGGGGAGTGGGGCAGGCAATAAAAGGAGTAAAATGAGCACAATTTGATCCATGGTTCCAGTGGATCCCATGACTGCAGGAACAGAAATACCTTCCTCCCTAGCTATCAAGACTTGTACACAGGGCATGTGTCTGAGTTTTCATACTTGCAAGAAAAAACATGCTGTAGTAAGTTCACATCAGCCTGAAGCTGTATTAAGTGCTATGTTCATCAATGACAAGAGTAGGAGCAGTTTAAAGAAGTCCTCCCTGACAAAACCGTCTTATCACACCGCAGTATCATGTATCCTGCATGTGCCACACACGCTACAGAGAAGTGATCTTAACACTGCTCAGTTGAATAGGAGTAGTTTTCCTAGTCCTTATTCATATCTTAAAAGAAGGTGCTTCATATACAAAGAGCCTAATCGTACAGCATTGAGACAAACCCAACCACAGTCAGGCTGAAACTACATCCAGGATTAGAGTTAAGTGCTAAGTACTCCATTGGGAAAGCAGGAGGGAAACCTCTTATTCTACGTCTAAAAACCCTACCTTTTCTAGCCCTGGAAGATTATAGGACAAGACAGTGAAGAAGGGGCATACTTCTGAGCAGGAAATGACCCATGTCAAGTAACTTTTGGAAAAAGGATCTTTTGTGGTAGGTAAAAGAGAGGTCATCATGCCTTATTTCTTAAAGGCACATTTTAAAAAGGTTTTTTAGCTTGAAAATTGCTAAAATGGGGACAGCACTGGACTGACTCTAGGGAAGATGCATTATTGGGCAAAGATTAGGAGAAGCAACCAGAATTCAGGCTAATACGATTCATTACATAGAAAACTCCACATGTGTTATGTAGTTTTTGCGCATGATACACCTAAAACAAAACACATCGTCCATATGATTAACTCTACAATATTTAGAGAAATCTTTAATAATTTACAAAGCTGCATTTGAGCGGCTCTGGAACACAGTTTATTAATCCTTGATATTTTAAAAAGGGAATTTTGCAGAAATACCTCATAGAATTACCGCACTTAAGAGAATACTAGTTTTTAAGCCTGTGCAGATTGACAGTGATGTCTATTTCATTTTCTTTTAGCTTTCTGTCCTGTTAGCAAGTATGTTCTCTCTCAGCATCATAAAAAAATGAAAGAGAAAGAGAACACAGGCTTTTGTAATGGTACATTGTTAACAGTGTTCCTACCAGAGATCACTAATATGTATTAGAAAATACCATGTTTACTACATTAATAGCTGACCCTGTCCAAATGAATGGACTGCAAGCTCCCCTACAGCAAGCAACAGATGACTGTGCTTTCTGAGCAGACAGGTTAACGGTTGCCCATTAGCTTTGGCTGGCAGAATCAGAGGAGAGGGTGCAGGTGTAGGAAGAATCGCAAGCATTATGTGAGCAAATACAGTACTATCTTTTAAAGTTTTTTAAACAAATCTTCCTGCAGAACTGGTAAAACGGGTTAGTTTTTCCATACAGTTTTTAACCCTCAGTCAAGGCAAGTTACAAGACAACCCTGCACATGCATCATACCCAACAAGGTTAATGGGATGTGTGCAAATTCACTGGTACACAGAGGTGGCAAAGGGCTGTCTTCAAAGAAAGCATATTCCCAAGAGGTGACTCTGAAGGTAAGTTCAAAGCTCACTCCTGTGAGAGCTGTACATGGGGGGAAATTAGTATTCAGCTGGTCCGGTGCCAGGGCCTAGTCCAGGTGTGCTCTGACAACATGACAACTGAGTTCCAGTTGTTCTTTGCCCTAAAGGCCTCCCAGCTGAATAATCCATACTTAGGCAACAGCAAAGTATCTGCATAGGCACACGCATTGTCTGACTAAAGGCTCACTTCTAAAGGACAGCAAAGTCACTGAAGACCAAAAACAACATCTTGCGTTTTTTTCACTACAGATTATGCTCATAGGTTGTCTGCAAAAATCTAATTTCAAAACTTTTACTCCCAGGAACTAGACGTGACAAGAGCCCTAGTTCACACATAGCCACCTAGTCCTCTCCTAAACTCCTGTCCTGTGGGTCTGAGTGAAAAAAAGTAAATGAATCCAGTCATATAATCTCTAACCTCTCCCTTCAAATACAACATAAATTAAACGGCAGCTTTACTCCGCATTATCAGAGTGATTCAGACCAAGAAACAATTACAGTGACAAATGGGGCTGCATATGCAGACTAACAGTTATTCAAATGTTTTCTAAACTAAAATATGACCAAATTAGCTTATGAAGGAAATCATCTACAGAGACCCACAAAACGCACACACGCGCGCACATGCGCACACAAACACACACACACACACACACTGTTTTGGCATTAAAACTCTGCATAGATCAAGGATTCAGTTCAGTTATCAGAGCCTCCGGTGCGCAGAAACCATGCAGAAACCCAACCTCTGGCGAGCGGGACAGGCGCTACCGTACAGCGCTCCTCTGCGGCACTCACCCGCTGCTGTTGTTAACCAAGCGCAAGGCTTACAAACATAGAAAAAGTGAAAGATCTTAAAGTGAAAAATCTATCTCACACACACACATGCATACACACACACACACACACACGCAAACACACACACACACACACACACACAGATATATTAGAAACTATTCAAACTAAGACTCTAAAGGTTTTAACTTTAAGTCTGTTTCCGAAATGCATTTTAAGTGCAAGTTGTGCTTTTTCATGTGCTTGTGATGCCACTATCACCATTTTTCAACTGCCTTCCAGTGCTGCACTTGCTTCCACACAAAACTAGCCAAGGAAGAAATAGTCTACATGCCATTTTACAGGTAGGTAAAATCTTCCAACTACTTTTAAGACCAGTGTGACAAAACCAGGGCTTACATACACTTAGTTAATGTGTAAGTAATCTTTACCCATGGGCACAGTCCTGCTGGCATCAATGGGATGACGTGCACAGAGGAGGGTTGGTACGACAGGGCCCATAGCAAAATGCCAATGGTTTGCTGTGAGGTTAACTGATGCTCCCAAGTCACCTCCAGCGATGCTGCAGAAGCCAGCACTGCTTTCACCGGCGCTCCCAGTACCGCTGCAGAAACTGCATGGGGGGTTATAACTACCAAAGTCCATTCACTTCAACACAATAGATCTCCAGGGCTGAACTGTAGTATCTAAAAGACAAAATGGGGAGTGAAAAGCACAACAGTCTCATATATTTTAACAGCATTGCAGGGGGGAAAAACCCCACCTTGCATTTTTAAACAATTTATTGCATAATGCCATGATATGTGACTAAATACATTTCAGACTACAGTGAGGACAGAAACTTCTAAAACCTTAAGTACTGATGATACTGCATTATGAAAAGGAAAAGAATGGCAGCACTTAGTTAGAATCCATATAAATTAGCACATCTGGGATTTTGTTTTGCCTTTTATGAAACAAATAGTCTAAACCACATAATAGCTAAACCCTAATTGATGGAAAATGCTGGGATTTCATATTTGTCTCCTTCCAGCCAAAAGTCTCCAAGACACTTCACTGATGCACTGTTATGCAGTTTGAATGCAAATTATTGCAAAGACAAGTTAAATGTCCCTGTATTTCTTGATTTGTGTAAGTCAGTCAAGAGATGTTAGACTAAATCCTGTCCCCTTTCTCTAGCAAACCCGGGGGGGAGGGGGGTAAACTCCTCCAGATTACTTCTGGGGCTCAATCATTATTCCACAGGTGAAAAGACAACATATAGAAGAACTTCACATAAAACAGTTCCCTCATATATATTTTTTTAAACATTAAGATAGTGCAACTTTTTAAAACACATTTATCACAACACAAATTAATTCCTTGCATTCACCTAAGTTCTCAACTTTATACCTTGGCACACAAAACAGGAATTTTGTTTCATATTAAAAAAATCCACACCCTGGGAGAACAAAAAAGCAAACTGGCCAATTCTTCCCCCATTTATCTAGTAAAACCTTCTTCTTCTTCCTTCTGCCATTCAGTGAGTATAAAACAGGCTGTACAAGCCTCATTTCTGTGCTAAGTTTACTTTTAGAATTAAATAATTGAAATAGTTTATTAAAAAAAAATATATAGCCCCCTCTCTCCCCTGAAACACTGCTCGTAGACAAACTGAATGGAAGTTTGTATTTATCTGATTTGCATCATGCAATTCCCCTGAAAGGAATCAGAAACAAAGAACTGGTTTGCACGTTTGGTTTTACTGAGTTGTACCACGTGAAACGTAACAACACTGTGCACCGGAGCATGGGGGTTTTCCTCCGCCGCCCTGCTCAAATCTCTCATCTTCAGTTCAAATGCACCTGGGAGAGGAACTTAGACCAGGTTTCCTGGTTTCCTGTCTTGGCCTTTGCTAGGGACTATTGTGCTCTCTGAATTGTTCTGCTGAAACTGAAGTCTGCTCCCCCTCTGCGAGGAAGGAGGCGCATTGCTGTGCTGGTGATGGAAAAAAGAGGAGCCCGGGAAATGCCCCATGACCTCGCTGTACGTCGGGGGTGGTCCTTCCATCCTTCCATTACTGCTATAGTTGGTTGCACTTATGCCCGAATTGCTGCTTGGTGGGCAGGGGCCCCCATTGTACATTGAAATATCTATCAAGTCGCTATCAAAAATGGTTCGGTTGGGCGGTGCCCTGACAGACTCCCGATTGAGCTCCATCTGCTGTTCTGGGTCCCGGAGCTGCAGCGTGCACGGGCCTTGGTACGGCGGCGGCTCTTCTCCATCAGAGAGGGAGATGGTTGGAGGAAGGTCAATCTCATGCTGCATGTAAGGATAAGTGGGCTGGAAGCGACTGAAACGGTCCCGCTGCATAAAAGACGGGGCGGTAAACCTGTCCCTGGACCTTGGAGCATACATAATCTGAAACGGGAAGAGAGAAACATGTGACTCCACATCTGAGCAAAGCACTGAGGGCACTCCCGTGAAGAACTGACAAAATGGAAAATGGTTCTTCTTGCCACCTATCTTAGAGATTAAATTCAGCAGATATTGTGCACGTGGGCTCCCACATATATGGGCATGACAACAAAAGGCAAGAGTTGGAGGAAGGACAAGACATTTGAGAACAGCCTCAAGAAGGAAGATGAAGACCCCACACAGCTCCTTCTGATGTTATTAAACCATGCAGAATGGAGAGAAAAAAATCTTTATCTGTACATAGCAAAACACTCCAGGCTAGTTTTCTCTCCAGTTTTGAAAATTAATTAGTTTCATGAAAATATCCCAATACTGAATTTCAATTGCAGTCTGAGTCTCCCCCTCCTACTTGAAGTTCATGTAATACCCCGCATTACCAAAGAATTCAGATGGTCATTTTAGTACATTTATAGAAAGGTCAAGCATACCTCACACCTTCACTATGATGGCATATCAGCTGTCCTCCCCCCCTCCAGTTCTTAGTCAGAGCTCAGCCTCCCAGGGGGATCTGAAAGGCTCTTATACTGTGAGTGGGAAAAAAATGTATCTGGCATATTTAAGCCCTGAAGAAGGGCAGGATTTACCAGAGGAAGAGTTCAGGAGACTGTGAAGAGCTTCTGCTCCTCACTCAGTCTATTCTAGACATACAGAGATATCCCAGGTTCTCAGATCTAAACCTATCAAATTGCTGTTCTCATTTTCAGGTCCATGCAGGGTCTTTAGCCCCTGGCCCTGCCGCCAGGAAGATTCCCTGTTTAATTAAGGAGAACTGGGTAGCTCAGAACAAAGTACCCACAAATGAGCATGTGGAGCAGGGAGCTCTATTAGCTTGGACGATAGGAAATACCGGGGATAGAATATGTGCTGTAAACCCTGCCCATGTCCAGGGCTGACTGCTGTTACTTAACCTTTATATTCCTGGGAGTTATGTCCCCTCTCTCTCTTGAGATTTGCCCTGTAAGAGCTTCTCTAGGCAGCTAGGACGAAGGAGAACACCATTCCTTTCTTTGAAAGCCTGGTGCATGGAAGAATGCAGGAAGGAGATTAGAAGGAGGTAGCAAAAGTAGCAATAGCACACCCCACCTTCTTGTAGTAAGCCTAGCAGCTGGAGGACTTACCCAGACGGTATAAGAAATTCTTTCAATTTTTACATTAGCTGAAGGGGTTCCAACCCATACTTCAGGCTTCTTAGTGGCCTGCTGCTGTCTGTTTTCAAGATGCTACCATTTTGTGGGGTCGAGGGTCAGTCACTCCTGCCTTTGGAAGCTATTCTTTTTGCATCTCTACTGTAAACACTCACGGGGCAAGGGCAAGAGGGTGCTTGTTTGCCGAACCCTACTAATTACAGCACTCACCTAGAGGAGAGAAGACTCTGTATGCATTTTATATTAAAATTAGTTGGGCCACAGAGAAAGAGAAATTAGGAGTCTTTAACCTAGTGGGCAAGTTACTCATAAGAGGAAAAACACAGGCAGAAGAGTAACTGGTCTCCCAGATTCCACTGAATAATCACATTACTGAGCCACTGCATGAAAGACAGGCACCTCCACTACTTACCTGTGCATGCCTACTATGATACAGGGAGCTGCTGATGGAGGAGAGACATAAGGTAGGTGCCTTAATGAAAAAGTCTGAGACATTTATGAAATGTGAGTTAAGACAGGCTCAGATGTTCACGTGATCCTGGCTCTTGACACATGCTGATAAAGCTTTATTTACTAAATAGCGGGTATGTTTTCAAAAGGGGGCAAATACACATAATGGGAAACAGGAAAGCACATTGCTGAAGATCAACAAGAAAACTGTCTGTACCTCTGAAGCACCCTGGCGAGAAACCGAGCTTTCTGAAGGCCACAAGCACCCTTCCTGGAATGTAGAAAAAACAACAAAAGAGAAAAATTAATATATTACATGACCACCTACCTCAATACTACAACTTGTTTAAGAGCAGTCAGCTTGTAACAACTGGTTACCTCCATCTAAAGAAAGGTGATTAACATGTCATCCTTGACCACACTCCGAACACAGAGCAAACAGCAGCTCTGTATTCAAGCAAATCAAGCTCAGTCTGCTCGGAAAGTGCTGCAATGCCAGCCACAGCATCCAGTCTCACAAGCCATTAGGATATGGCAAGCGAGTCATGGCTATAAGCGTTTGGCAACATGCAGGGACAACAGCATTTCAGCACTTCCATGTTGAGCTGGTACCTGTCATCTCCTAATGTGACGAGGCCACATCAGAAAGGTCAGTAGGTCTGATGGAGCTGTGCTGCCAGCCAGGATCCCAATTACACAAACAAGTCCAACAATTACAGCAAAACCTAATTTTTGTAATCTCATTGAGATGACATTCTTCTGCACCCAGGAACAGTCTTGTCAAAACTGTCAGTTGCCCAATTCCCACCATACACAGCAATTAAGCAACTGAGGTTTCAGCCACCAATTCCCCTCTTCAACCGCTTCCCCAACTATCTTCTCAGGCTGAAGTATTTTCTCTCTTGTGGCTTGAAAGCCTGTTCTGACACTTTACCAACACTCAGGGCAGAGTAAAAGGGCAAAGCAGAACATGTCAATAAGGGAAAACAGCTTAAGGTACTTTTATTTTTTCTTTTCAATAATTTCTTAGAGTAGCAATAACTACCGCAAAGGTTTTATTTTACTTGAAAACTTCAAACCTGAAAGGAACACATCAGAAAAGCTATAAAGCACAGAAATTCAATCTTAGTGCAGAAAACTCAAAACATTATATGGCCATGACCATTTTCTTGGAGCTAAGTCAAGTTTTATGATTTTATAGACATAAGAACAGGAAGGAAAATGCATACTGTCCCAAAAGGTGTTACCCTGTATAGACTGATGTCAAATCCTGCTCTCTTGCTTTTTCTCACTGTAGGACCTCTCAGTGCATTTCAGAAGTAAAAATTGACCAAACTAGATGATCATCATGACAGAGCAAGACCAAAAGCCTCTGTGATCTTGTCAAGAGGGTCCACCACAGAGGAAAGCTGCTCCAAGAGGAATCTCCCACAGGATTCAGCTGTTAAGGGAAATGCTTTGAATAACAAAGCTGGCCAATTACTTCTTTTCTGTAGCCTTAGAAAGCAGATACAGAAGGAGGCTGACCACTGTGATTATTTCCAACTTCCCTTTGCAAACATCCTCATTTGGAAAAACCTGATATGAAGGACAACTCTTAGGCAGATTCACATACTGCTGTGGCTATATTAAGTTTCGTCTGCAGCAGAAATAATAATTGTTTAACTACAGTGGCTCAAGTTATACTGGCACCCACCTTCCTTTCCACCACTCCATCACACAGATACCCTCATTTTGAAATATCTGAGGGCATATTTGCACAATTAAAGACAACCAAGTTATCAGTAGCTGACCAAGCAGGCTCCCAACCTGTTGCAATTGTTAAGTAAAACATATTAGTCAAAGCTAAAGCGCCCAATCAACAGCTCATGAGCTACAGGCCACATGTAGTCCAGCAGCAGATTCCTCTGGGTGGTGGTTTGAAAAATATGGCAGTGTGTAGCTTTACGTTCAATGCAACCGACTCGATCTCAGTTCAGGCTCAAAACAGCGGAAAGTCGAAAACAACGACCCAGCCCAGAAAGGAAGGCTATCCACCAGCAACACTGCTGTTATTTAAGACTCTCTTAAGAAAGAGAGTTGCTGATGCAGAAGTAGAAACGACGATTCCCAGCCTAAGACCCACCTCACCTAAAGCAGGAGAGTAATAAGGGCTGAGAGAGACAACGAGGTATCTGGGGAACAGCTCCCCGCGCTGAGATGGCACTGGATCGGTGTGCTGACCCTGGGCCTGCAGACCTGACAATAAGACCTTCTACCAGACATGTCCAACAGAAACAGCCTCCTGCTAGATGAGCTCAGTTACCAGTTTTGACCACTGACATCTGAATCCCAGTACAAGAAAAGACCTTGCCTGGAGGTACTGCAGGGACCCCACAGTGTGTGATTGGGGTGCTGGGATACCTGGGCCAAGACTACGGAGCCCAAGACAAGGAGCCCAAGACACTCCCACTCAAGGTTAACTACATAAGGAGGCAGAAGGCTTAAGAAGCAGCTGAACTCCAGGCTGCGAGATCCTTAGGACACGAAGCTGAACGATAGCAACTTGGTTCTTTCAACAAAGCAAATATGCTTCTCTCACCAAGCAATTTATTAAAAATACATTTCTAAAATATGGTGTTATCCTTAAAGAAAGGAATTACAATCTTGAATACATCAGCCAATACCGCTCTGTCCTTCGATTCCTGCCTCAGCCTGCCAACCCACAGGAGCACGATGGCCTACAGGAAGCACATCTCCCCGAGGAGAGCAGACGTGACTGTGTGAGGTTCAGTTTTCTTTTACTTCTGCACCAAGGGCAGGTGATGGCAGCTGTGTCCCTTCAGAGGTGAGGCAAGTTTGTCATTCTCTCTGAAGGAAATCTCTCGCCCAATATGGTGTCACTGAGGAGCCATAAGAAATCTGTATCTCCTGAAGCTTCTCGCCTCTGTGTAGTGTATGTTAGTGCCTCTTGGCATGCTCTTGTCGTAATAAAACCAGGAATGAAATCAGTACTAAAAGAAAGAGCAGATCACTGCTTTTCTGCTCTTACAGTTTAAGCAGCAGAGCGAGACAGATCTGCAAAGACCGCTTAGCTAGAATGCAAGAGACGTACCTCAGACCGGCCATACCAGGGTATACGGGAGGTGAAGGCCTGGCACCCCAGAAGCAGTGGCCTTGCGGTCCCTCACCACTGTTACAGAGCCACTTCCCATCCTGCGAGCAGGGCAATACCAGGCCTGGGCAATACAGCACAGCACGATGCTGGAGCAGCTCCCAGCCCTGGCGCAAGCTCGCAGTCCCTGTGCTGCTCTGCCTGGCATGGTGCCGACAGGCGTTTTCAGCTAACAAATCCAGAGCGGGTGGTCCTGGACGCGCCGTCAAAACAAGTACCCAGGGATTTGTACAAGCAGTTCTCAGTTATGTACAGCCAAGGATAAACCCAAGTAAATGGAATTCACCCATTTTTCTTGTGGGCAATATATCATTTACCTGCTTCTTATATGTACCCAACAGCTAACCTTACCTACTTCAATCTCTTCTGTCTAGAACAGACCAAAGGTGTTCAGGCCTAAGTTTTAATATTTATAATTAAAGGCAAGAGAGAGTATACATATTTGTCCTATCAACTGGATTCATTTTCAACAGTGTTACGTTTTGGAAGGAAAAAGGGTATCAGTCTTCATGGTAAATACTAGCCCTATAAATAATACCAAAGGAAGAAAAATCTTAGGGTTCCAGCTAGGTCTTTTGCTGCCCTTTAGATGCTCCTAGGTTTGAGGATAATTTATGGAAATAATTTTGGGGATTAGTTTTTGAAATAACAGTAGCATTTGATAAATCACGTTGGGTGATTACTTAATTATCTTAAGTAATGATTATTTAAGTCAAGGTTTAAAACTTATGAGATGATAAACTTAAGCTAATTTGCTTAATTTGTATTTTACAAAGATTTAAAGCTTACAGAATTAAATAGTTTAGGAAGGTGACTTTTCAAGGCCATTTGTGCTTCCTAGAGCATGCGGTGCCATCCAGCTAACTTGGTTCAGGAAGAAAAAGATTTGCTGGAAGACAAATTTTGATGTTTTTAACTCAAGATAAATTATGAAAAAAATTTTATGCTCAGTAAGAAAAACTCCTCAAACTGTAATGAAGTGAAAGCAACCTATATGATCCAAATTCCAAATAAGTCTATTATTTTCTGATCAAGTGTATCTTCCAGTCCTTGGGTGGTTTAGAAACCCCTAACTGATTTAGGATGGGTTTGATTTTCAATTGCCAGCCTCCTCTGGGTCTGTACATATATTCTGTGTTTACTTTGCTTATTTACTGACTTTCTTGAGGGAATTTCTCTCCATTTTTAAGTTTCTGACAAATAGAACTGCCTTAAATTACATTACCTGAGAAGCAGAAGCTAATTTTTCATTTACTGAAATGCACTGGAGGTACTAATTTGTTCCTTTTTTTTTCATCTGTTTTCAAATAGAAGGTACCTCTTTTGCCCTTGATTATATTTGTTTGTTTTTTATTATACCCCTGCCTTTTCCAGATGAAGTGTTTCAGGTGTAGTTTCTGATTTTGGCTCTAGGTGGCAGTAATATATTATACCAGGTTAAAGCAGTGGGTCACTTAAAATACTCTGAGAAGACAACACAGGCAGGTTCCTTCCTCTCTACTTGTTTTTAGGTTATACAGACCATCACAGCTCTCAAGATCATAACATCTTCCGTCTGAACATAAGCAAAGCAAAACTGTTGTGTATGCCCTAACAGAATGAGAAGTAAGACAAGCAAGATTGCCCTTTCCCTTAAAAGCTGTATTTCCCAAGGGCAGGGAAGGTTACAGCGTCTGGCAGAATGGTGCACAGTATCAAAGAGGAGAGATAAGAAAAAGAGAGAAATAATTATGGAGAGAACCAAACCTCTCACTTGTCTTCCGCCTCCCTAGTGTTGTAGTGATTATTTCTGCTGCTTAATGCTTTAAAGCCTTTATTTCTCCAACTTCACAGAGTTTTACCATACAATCTTAAGTATTCTTCACTTTATTATCTCTCCTCCTTTCTTTGGAGATGAAGTAACTTGCCAAAGGTGACACAGTGAGTCAGTAGCAACCAGAAGCAGGAGCTCCTAGCTAGACCTACCTTCAGATTTCATAGATTGTGCTGCCCTTATTAAAGCCATTCTGCCTTTACTGCGGTAGGCTTCAAACAGCAGCCATCAGCACATGCTGTCCCGGCCAGCAGCACACCTTGCGGAGAGGCAAGCCTCTGCATTCCTTGCGCGGGCAGCAGGAGAGCATGGCGCATGTCCAACGCCTGCAAACGGCTGCCCGGTAGGAAGGAAAAGGGGTTGGCAAGCTGGCTCATCTGTATGGTTACTCACCCGCTTACACTCTCTCCTGGCTATAGACTGGGTTCTTGTTCCCACCAGGACTGATTTCTTGTTTTGCACATTGATATAATAAAACGAGAATGAGCAAGGCAGGGATGCCAGCAGGGAACAGAACTAATAATGCTAATACTGGTGGGACATAATTTTAAAGGGCAACAGGCAAGGCCAACCCTTGAAATCACCAACAAATCCCTGGAGTGATCAATATCATTGAGTATTTTCTGTCATCCTCCTGATTTTTCCCATTTTTATTCCAAAATAGCTGTTCGGCTAAATTCAGGAAAGAGCACAGTATTTTTACAACTGCTCTCCTGGAACGCGGCATTAGAGAGGGGCGTTATCAGCGCTCGTCCTAATGAAAGCTGACGCGCTCCTGCAGCGACGCTGCCCACCGAGGTGGAGGCCAGGAGGCCGGGGCCAGGCGGGCTAACCACCTGGCATGGTGCTTGCAGGATCTTTTGCTGCCAGGAGCGGGCCTAGGGCAGTCGGCTGTTCAGTACTCTTTCAACGTCCATTTTAGAAGAGAAAAAGACACAAAGAGACAAGCGGCCAGGACAGGGAGAAGGAATCAATACAGGAACATCAGAAGCTCATTAAACATTTCCCCGTGAGTCACTTTTCAGATCTGCTTTCCCTCAATGTCCTCCTGGAAATCACCAGTGATGACACTAAGTTAATCATCAGAAAGCAAGATTTATCTCGGTTTTGCCCCAGCAAACAGGACGGTAGCGTGGCAGTCACTCGGCCAGCATTACCTACGTTCCAGCAGAATCATTTTGGTTACCAAGAACGCTGTCCTCCCTATAAAATGTCAGTCCTTGCAAGCCACAGCCAGCAACTCTTCAGCACGCATCTCCCCCGAGGTGTCAGACGTACCCTGTGCACTGCCACGTCTCTCCAAGGAGAGGTTGTGCTTAAGTGGTGAAGCAGCAGCAGGTCCATGCATGGTATACATGGCGCTGTACGGCCTCCACCTGCCCCTCAGCTCCTCTGCAAAGCTGGGCTGCCTCACTCCCAGCTGCAAACCCAAACACTCCTTCGGGATCCTCCAGCAGGGGAAAACGTTTAATATTTTATTCATTGTGATATGGACACCATTCAGCACTGTATGTGCTCGCTTCAGATTGCCTTTCGTGTCAACATGGCTGTCACTCAGCACCATTTGATCCCTCACACTTCATGTCGCCAAAACATGCATTTCTGCTAATGTTAAAGCCATGATTAAATTCCACCTGAACTGACAGAGCGAATAGGGTTTGCAGGTTTTAATATCCCCGGGTAGAAGACAGCACGGAGTGAGGTTTGCCATGCAGGGCTGGGAGGAATCCTCAGCAAAACCACTGTAGGAAAATGCAGTATTTCTGAGCACTCAGATCGCCCTGCCCAGTGTCTCAGCGCACTAATCAAGGTAATTAAAAAAAAAAAAAAAAGACAGACCAAGGAAAATTTTGGAACATGATAAAACTCCAGAAGGGATAAAAAGGAAGGGGGAAAAAAAAAGAAAAAAAGGTAAAGATCTGATCACAAAGAAAAGTATATTCGCAGTACGAGAATAACAACTACTTTTCAGCATGCATTTGCCATAGAGCAGTGAGATTTTTTCTGGGATCAGTCCCTTTTCCGGGGTCTTTGAGTGTTACTGACGCTTGTGAGTCTAACGATATTTGGTGTTCTTTTAACACTCTAATTTCTGGACTCAGAAGACTATGAGAATTTCAAATTCCACACTTTTTTTTTTTTAAACATGAAGGAAGTTTAGCCAGACACAGAAGAAGCCCATATGCACAGCTTTTTTTTCATTATTTTGGAGGCCTGACTCCATGAGTTTTAGAGGCGCGAGTTTGGTTATAAAGCTGGTAGAGAACTCACTTGTCTACTTCCATTACATTTTTTGAAAGAGCCAGCGTAAAAAAGATCAGCTGTTGGATACTGGGTCTTTACGGCACCAGAAATCTGTGCAACTCAGCTAAAGTTCAGCTGTTGGAACACATGATTATCTAGAAATAGGACTGCCTTGAGAAAAAGGATCAAAATTGAACATAATGCATGCATGGAAAAAATGGCCCACCGAATCAGGGAGGTCAGATTCTGTCTCTTGATACACCCTTGCAACCAACATGAAGGGTGTTTCACTTCCTACTCAACTACAGGAACTGGCCAACAGCCAGTTCATTTACTTTGTTATTTTCTCTTAAGCAGTACTGCTAACTTCCTCTATTTTCATTCACCATTTCTCAAACAACAAAAGGCCTGAGTCAGAATGGTATTTTCTTTAGACACTAGCAGTTAATAAACCTTTAAATCTGTTTTCAGAATCTATATACCATAAAAACCTGTTCCCTGGGAAGCATCCCACTTACCAACAGCATTCATGCACCGAACAAAGCCTGCCTGGTTAAAACATGAATATATTTTAGAAGTGTATAATCTAACTTGTATTTTTCTACTCATGCTATCTATTTACCCTGTGCAATTCACTCAGCTTTGGACAATGAAATAGACTGGTCATTTCCAGTTTCACTTCACAGAATAAATGCTTTCATTTCCTGATTCTCATGCATTGTACACTGCTTTTAGTATTTGCACTGTGAATAACACATAATTAGTTTCCATCAGAATTTCCTTCTAACACCTAAGACAAAGGAAAAAATCAAACATATGACATCTGATCTCAGAGACCACTGAAGTCCTGTTCTGCATATGACTGTCTTTTAAGAACAGTTTGGGCTTATCAGAAACCCAGATGAGTAACAGTGATGACAAACCTATACCAGAAAGTCTTCAGAAGAATTAGTAACCGGTTCTTGCCAACCAATCATCAATTCCTATGAAATGCTCACTTGACTATGATTATCATTACTTACAAGGGTGCCATCAAAATGAAACTGAGTCAATGTTTTAAAAATGATTTAAGAGCAGTTTTGGATACTAAAGCAGCTCCTGAGTCCCCACTGTCTAATCGCATGTCCTTAATCACATAAAGATGATGTTTCCTCCCTTGCTTCCAAGAGAAAGGCCCAATTCACTCTAATAACAGACAATACTAATGAACCATACAAAGAAAATAATAGGTTACTTCATGCATTTGACAGCTTACTGCAGTTTTAAAAGATTTCCAAAGATGAAAATACGTTTCCTTTATCTCATATTATTTCATTCTAGGCACTACTTGTAGCAATTATAGCTAACATTTTTCAGACAGCAGTGTGGTTCTTGAATTACTGTGTCCATTTCAAAGAAATTCTCAAATTAATCCAACCAATTTTTCCAGCTCAGAAGTCCACAAGGTTAAAGTTTCACAAGCCCTAATTTCATTTGTAACCAAATTAGTACTAAGTGTTTGTGAATTACCAGAGTGATAGGGAACGAGTCCACCTTCTCTCAAGGAGACAACTCCTTTCCTTCCAATGCAGCCTCTGAGGTGCGAGCGCTATTCCCACCAGCAGCAGAGTTGCAGGTGACATGTTAAATGAGAGCTTTGAGGGCTCTAGATTTGCTGTGTTTTACAGCTGCCTTTCAGGACAAGGTTGCGTAGAGAGCAACTTCGTGGCAGCAGTTCAGGGTAAATCCTGGTGCCACCATTCCTGCCTTCTCCTGTGCCAGCAGTGTTACGCTTGTGCCCATGCCCTTCGCTCATTCAGGGAGCTGATCTGGTTGAAATATAACTGGGCCAAAAAAGCAATTAGTTTTCAGCCAGATGAGCTCCCTGAAGCCGCTCACCGTGTCATCACCAGCTCCCCAAGGAGCGCACACAAAGATATGGGAACACATGACAGAGGCAGAAAGAAGGGTGAGACAGTGGACTTAGCTAGGTTTAAACTATTATGGGACTGTGCCTTCCAGTCAAAATTATATGATTTTTTTTGACAGTGAAGCAAAATGAAGCAGTGAACCCAGTAGTGTTGCCAGGCATTCAAAGCATCACAAAAGCTACCCTCACAAACGGCCCTGCAGCCGTATCAGTCAGCAAAGAGGCCAGGAGCAGCACTCTGAGGATATCGAAGAGCACATCAGAAAGGATCTCCCTGCAACAGCATGGGATACTCTGTGGCACTATGAGCTTGGGGAGATATATCAAGGTCAGAGATACTCTGTGGTTAACCCAAACAAGACAGCAATGCATCCTAACTGGTAAACATCTGGCTCGCAAGCCAAGTTAACTGGGTTGGCTGGGGACAGCCTTTACCACAAGACTTGACTCAGATTCAATCTTAAGCCTTCGGCTCTGTAACAAGGCATCTTAACCACCCCAATTCCTTGGGGAGAGATCATTTGCCTATTTTCTTCATATTTTCTTGCTGCTGGAGTAAGACAGATAAAATGCTATATTTTCCTGGGCCATTACTGGACTACTGTTTTGGATCCAGCAATCTGTTATTGCAGTTTCACAAAACAGTAATAGTGGTAAAACTCCAGGATGGTACTAGTAAATATACAGAAGGTCACAGCAACACATATTTAACTCTTCACACTCCGGGTGGTCTCCATTCACTGCCCTCCACTCCCCTTCAAACTGCAGCAGCGTCAGTGAACAGGATTTCATATTTGAGCCTCCAAACACAAAATGAAGAAAAGCTACACAAAACAAAGCAGGTCCTAAAAATAATCACAGGCAGTACATTTTAAACTCATTTTTTCAATTTTAGTCTACTGATAAATACGATATCAGCAACAAACCTAACTACAGGGAGTGGCAGAAATCAGAAGTTTTCCAGACAGCTGCCCATATAAGAGCATCTCAGGAGCCTCTGATACAGACCAGTACAGCATGAGGAGAAGGAAGCTGGTACAGGGAGCTCATACTCACCGTCTGCAGAGTTTCTTCCTGCCTTCTGCTTTGGCTCTGTCGGTTGATAAAGGAGCGTGTCGAGAGTTTGTAATGGTTCAACAAGCAGATGATCACTACCACCATAACAGTTATAACCACAATTATAATGATGATTTGAACAAACTCCAGTTCAGCTGCAACAAGGAAAAAGAGAAAAAAGAAAAATGTCAATCGCACACAGAATGTCAGTAATCAAAGCAATAATTTGAAAGCACTCACTACTTCATCAAAACTGATCCAGATTAAGACATTTACTGGTGTCCCTTTTGCAAATAAATCTGTGTCCTAAAAAAAATGAATTTTTTAAAATTTTTTAGCAGTGCCGATCAATCAAAACTGAGTGGCTGCAAGTCAAAGGTAAGAAACTTCCCAGTGATCCTTCACTGCAGCCCTCACAGGTAATATAAACTCTTCAGCAGAAACACCAAGGATGATCCTTTGGATAATACAACAATTCCACTTTAAAAAATAAAAGCTATATTAGTAGCCACCTCCAATGCCAACAAAAGCTAAGAGGGCTCCATAAGCTTCAAAGCAGAGGTCACAGAGAGAGGAATCGGGACACTGTATGCAGTATTTCAATGATTAACGTTCTGCTGTTAGACTCTATCTACCAAAAAGGAAGGAAGACTATGAGGGAGAGTACCCTTAATTTTAATCAGCTACATAGTGTGAAGCAATGAACAGCCTTAACTTCACATTATCCAAGTCAAGCTGAAATCAAACTTTTGTCCTAGTGAACTTATAGTAGTGTTTTCTTCAGTTACTTACTCCCCTCCAACTAGAGCAAATTTAACTTTTTAGTACATTGCTATACATTTAAAAGTTTAAAAAGACTTCTGGTGCTCTAAACCAAGACAGGTTCCTTTAAGGTTAAAAATGACATCAGGACGTACTTGTTGCAAGATATACAATACAATGAACACCATAAAAGCTCATCATTTTATCAAAAATCCTGCCTGTACGACAAATATAAAGTATATTTAGAATCAAATCACTTGCAGTCACTCTCGTACCCTTTCAGCTATAGCGGAGCAGCATGGATGAGCAAGCTAAGAGAAGATATTGCCCTCTGGAGTTACACAGTTGCTGGTATTTCTATGGAAACTGCATTGCTCACAGGGGACACTCTCATCTTGAAAGACAACCTCCAGTTAGCGGGAGGAGGTCTTTGGTTGCTGGGAAGGTAAAAAGGAGCGAAGTGGTGAGAGTTGCTCAGTTCTCAGCAATTTTCAAAAATGACACAACTTTTGGGTGCCAAATTGTGACTTTAGGAACTCGATAGTCAACTCCGGTTTTCGAAAAAGCCAATGACGAAAAAAAGATACCAAAAGTTAAAAAAACAAAAGGACAAAGCAAATACACTGGAGAGAATAAGCTTTTTCACTTATCTCTTTCATTTGTAGTCATCCTCACCCTTCTGTGCAATAACAGTAACTGAAGCTTACACAAACACAATATGACTGTGAAGCTGAGCTAGGAAAGTACTGCTCACACTCAAAGTCAAAATGTCCTGTGGTGGAACTAAGGGAAACCCAAGTTTGTTTCGTTATTCTAAGATCTCTTCCAAACAAAACCTCAGTCTTCAAGACCTGGGAGGGTGCTGGTGCTTGGGAGAGGCTGGCTCCGGATGAGCTAACACCAGCTTGTGCCCCCAAGTCCAGCAATGTGCCCCAAGTTTGCAATGGGCAGGAGCGCACCAAGATCTAAGCACTGAACTTCTGCGACCCTCACAACATGAGTAGCTGAACTTATTCAAAGCTGCAGAAAGATTAAAGGGGCCCTTAATGATGCAACAATATGTCTATCATTTAATTTCTCTTTTCTGTTAAGTACTATCCATTCATTAGTAACACCGTCAACACTTATGAATAGTTTCATTAGTCAGTGTTTTGCAGCCTCCCTCTGCTTTTGCTATCAATCCCATATGCAGCAGCCTATGTGCTATTTTTTGTCCTGAGGCACTGGAAGCTAATGATGTCAGCACTAAAAGATCCAAAAGCAGCAAGCACAGAAATTAATTAAAAAACAAAACAAAACAAAACAAAACACAACATGTTTAAGTATACAGTCAATTTTTTCTTGGGTCAAAAGTGCAGGGGACAGACTCGACACAGACCACAAATGCTGCAATTCAGATTCTGTGAATACTAAGTATCGAAGGGTTTCTTTACCCCAAACTCCCCCCCCCCTCCCCGCCCAGAACCATGTAATATTTTATGACTGGAAATTGAGAGACTGTTGCTAAAGGGCAACATGCAAAACAAGCAATGTTGATTTAGGCTTTCCTAGAATGCAAAGATCACTGGAATGACATGTTGATTCTATATCTGCCAAGGGTAGAGTCGTCTAAATTTACCAAGGCCCCGGCGTTTCAGGGGCAGGGGACAGCTCCTCTCCTCTACAAATCAATGATTAGGATTGGGAGCATTTCCCTTCTGGGGCGAAGATCACTTGAAAACAAATGACTGAAATGCGACCTTATCACAAAATCACAGCACACCATTTTCCAAGTTCAGCTTTATGTTACAATCAGTAAAACGTCCCAAAACTTCCCACTGATGTTCAAGAGGATTTCCTTGCTGGAGAGGGGAGGAAAAAGGAAGGGGAGGGAGGCATTTAACATTTTCTTGCTCCTGACTAGTCCTGCTCCTAATCACTAGGTTATTAATAGGCAAAAGAAAGAGAAAAAGATGAGAACAGAAGCAGTCTCTAGTTACTGCCAGCACTCAAGGCAATGCGAACAGCTTCTGACGGTTGCTGACACACACTTAGTCACTTCGGTCCCTCACCCCCCGCCTGCCTCCTGCCCCTCTGATGAAGCCCGCGGCACGTGGCCGCGTGCGTGAAAAGCCCTGGCACGCGGGGCGCTCTGCTCCCTGAACGTGTAGTCCTTAACATGGATTTTTTTCCATGAATTAAGCGGGGAAGAACATGGAGGGAGAAAGAAATGATTCACTTTTACCTCCCCCTGTCTCTCTCCCCCCCACACACACATATTTCTTCACATGCAGGAAATAAAATTTATACTACGTTTTTCCCAGAACATTTTTCCTCATGCATGCACAGCGGGAAAAAGGCAATTATGTATTTAATGCAAACACCTTCACAGAAAAATAAGAAAAGAAGAAGTAATTTCTTATCCTGTCAATAATCACACAAGTGAAAATGTCTGGATCAACATCCTCAGTTACCCTTTGAAAACAAACTCTCCCCCAAGCAATACAAGTCCTCCTTGACGTCCTAGGGCTCTGGCTGCAAGGAGCTCTCCGAGGCGAGCCGACGGGATTATAAGCGGGATTTCGCTTTGCTCCGCTCAGACAGAACTCAGGGACTAAACTCACAGTAATCCTAGTCATGCAAATTAAATAAATAAAATGGGAGTACCTCTTTCCAATAACAGGTCTTTTAACCGTGCATCCTTCACCGCTGTACTGTTAAGCTGCTCACTGGACATAATCGTGTCCTCTGGAAAAGGGATTCGAGCCTTTCCGTGAACCCCCCGAGCGGGCGCCGCATCACCGGGCAGCCTCCGGCTCCGTGCTGCAGGGAAATCGCGTCTCGCGGCCGCTCGCGCGGAGCTACACAGGTACAGCCAGCCTGTCTGTCTGTCTGTCTGTCTGTCTGTCTCTCTCTCTCTCTCTCTCTCTCTCTCTCTCTCTCTCCAGTATAGCAGCAGGGCCCAGCCCAGGCGCTAGACAAAATGCTGTGGCTCAGACCGCAGACTGTGGCTACCAATTATCAACTGCCATCAGCAGAGAGCAAGTTGCAAAGTAGCAGGAACCCGGCGGTGCCGTGGAAACCGATAGAGTCCAGGTCTCCTATCTTCAGACCAGCTGAAGCAGACTTTCACTCTTGTTTACCCAAAAAAACGTACATACATATGCTGCCAGTGTGCACACACGCACACAGACGCACCAAGGCAGCAGAGATGTACGTTTAAACTCTTAACAACACAATCTTTCTAGGCTTTGTCTGGAACAAAACAAACAACAAAAAAAATTAATCAACGAGAGGAAAAAATATCCATAAAGCTCGACTAAAATCCTTCTCTCTTGATCCCTGCCGCAAGACTTTAGGCTTGCGTGTCGGTGGATAGCGAAAGAGAGAGCGAGAGAAAGAGAAAAGTAAAAGAAAGATGCATATCTTACCCACGCCACATGCGAAACGGCCTCGTCGCTCGGCTGCGTTGCTCTTTAAACTGAGACCAGTTGACACTCAGAGGCTCCTAATTCTTCCGCATTTCTGATCCAGCCCAATGTGCGTCATTCCCGGCCCCAAGCCCCGCGCTCACTCCTTTAGTCAAGCCTGCGCTATGCTCCCTCCCTCCAGCTCGTCCTGCCAGGAGGCTCCGGCTGCGGGAGCTGCTCGCACACGCTCCTCCGCCTCGCCTGGGCACTGGCGAGCGCCGCGAGGGCACCGGGAGGCTCTCACGCGCCCAGCCGCGGGGCGCCGTGCATGGTGCCGCTCGCCGCAGCTCGCCGCAGCCGGTCCTCTGAGCCGCTGCTCGGGCAGCGCTGCAAATCAGAGCCGGGCTCCGGCAAAATGCAGAAAGCGGCTCCCCGGGATGGGGCGGGGGGGGACGCAGCCGGTATCAAGTGTCACACGTACACTTTGGGCTCGGGGATCTTGTTGTAGCTGAATTACAGATACTGGGAGTTTTGCGCTGTATTTGCAAAGCAGGGCTTAGTTTACAAACGCCAGTTGTGCTAAAAGGATCAATCACCCTCTGAAGCAATAAACTTTTCCAAATTATTTAACAGTCCGGGCTGTTCTCTGCCTACTCCTTCCCCATTAACTTAAAAAGGTATCGGTAAGGGAATTTTATCCCCAATTCCTCATCGCTCATCTTTCCCGTGTTGCACGTATACAGCCATTAAAAGTGACCAGAGAAACCATAAGAATTTGAAGTTGCAAATTTATTATGAAACATTTTAGGGAGAGTCATAGGGTTTACAATATTAGGGTGACACATCCTGGTATAATATTGCAGAACAATAAGCACCAGGAGAAATAATCCACGTAACCTCAAGCAATCTAGACTCAGAAACTTAGAAAGGAAAAAGTGAGGGGGAGGGGAAGGAAAAACTACCAGAGTGAGTTTTTTGAGACTCGGGCTCCAGTTTCGTGTGCATCTCTTTGGCAAAATTCCCAGCTCGAGCCGTATCCGCTTCCCTTTACCCACTCTGCTCGCCCCAGCCCCGTCAGGGAGGCAACTCTTCCCGCCTGGCTGTTCTTCAGCCAGATGGGCTGCCCCCTTGCCAGCCTCTCCTGGTGGTGGGGCCACCGCACCGCGCGGCAGGGCAGCAGCCGCGCACAGGGGCTGCCCGGGCAGATGGGACCGACCAAGCTCGCCCCGCTGCCAAGCACTGTTTGTGTGGGCTGCCTTTGGCTCCGCAGCTCGCCAGGACCTTCCCCCCATACCTGTTCAACCAGTGCAGCCAAGCCTTCTCCCGGTTATGAGCTGTTTCTCTGCAATTTGGTAGCACCCCAAAGCACCGCCTGCGACCATCTCTCCACTCGAAGGCGAGGAGCAAAGGCCAGGAGGCAGCGCAGGCTCAGGGCAGTGGGCCAGCTCGCGGCCACACACGTTGGGCTAGCGGCACCAGGACCCTTCCCCTGTCCTTGCAGTCTCGCCCCCTCGTCAAGGTTTATTAAACCACGGTTGATGTGCAGCTGAATGCTGCTAGGTCCAAGGCCCCCATTCAAATAATACGGTCGGGTTGGGGGACAGCGATTGCGGATGACAAATAAAAATCCTTCTGAGGTGTTATGAGAAGAGGAGAAGCAGTATAAATTACATGTTGAGTAAAATTGGGTATTACCGACTACAGCACTGTTACTAGCAGAGGGAAATACCTGAGAACAGGTAACAGATGTGCAGCACCTTCAGGACAACAATCTTATCGCTCTTGCACAACTTGGGAAACAATTAACTCTACAGACTGTGTTTTTATACGTCGCTGTTGTGTGGATCTGACCTACTTCATGCACACCGGGTCGCTACCGAGGCTGATTACCTTCCTGTTGTAAATTCGCCATTCCCAAGGCTTCAGGGCTGAAGGGTAAAACAAAATTTCTCTGAGCCAAAAACTGACTCACCTATATCATTCCCAGACTTCATGTTTAAAATGAGAAGTTGGTTTCAGAGAAGCCCAGTTTAAAGACTGTAAGTAGAAAACAGAATAAAATCAATGTGGCAGTTTTAGTGCTCTCCTTTACTTCGTCCTCTTACAATCAGGAAACATCCCTGAATGTTTAGACGCTTTTTCAGCTCTTAAAGGGCATCAACTTAGAGCATAAAATGATTGCTTTGGCACGAGCAGCATTCTCTGCACAGAAAGGCATATACATGACACACTGCTCCCTCCGCAGCTCACTACTTCCCGACCCACCAAACATTTGTTTAATGATGTATTATTGTACAAGTGCAGGCCCTGTGAGTCACAAACGGTTACAGACTGCCGTATCCATAAACAGCACACACAGAGCATCCTCAAGAACACCCTTGGAACAATATTAGGATCGTTACCTATTCATTAAGAATTTACCATCAAGTTTTCTTTGTGAATCAAGCCCTTCAGGAGTCAACTGTGTGGCAAGTGCCAACCGCCTCAGCAAAGCTGCTCTTCCAACGAGGACAGCGACCTGCTTCCTCCTAAAATTCCCCTCCTTAGAGCCGAGATTCTGGGGAAACAAATTCTTTCTGGAGCCCGCAAGAATAAAACCTGCTTTTTTATTTTACTAATACTTAAAGATGTTAGTAGTTTCCCACTTACACTGCTTCCTATCCCTTTCTTTGCTTCTCTGGGGACATGACTGACTTTGGCCAGGCTCTCAGCCCACCCTAAAAGGTAAGAAGCTCCTAATAAAGCTTTATTAACAAAGATTGTTAAAAAGTAAGAAAAAAAAACCCTTGAAATCAGTATATATAAGGGGATGTTTTTTCCTGTTTGCAGTTCACCCTGCTAGTTGGATCACCATGAATCTGGCTGGTGCACTGAACCTCTGCACAGAGGTGCTTCTCCCTTTCATGTGCTGAGAAACAGCCTTAAGCACCTTCAGCCCAGAAAATCACCTGAGATCAGCACAAATATACAACCATTAATGCTTTGTGCACCGTCACGCATAGTTATGCACCTTCTTCATCCAGGCACGAGAACAATGCTTCACGGGCTAAGCCATTTTTTGGCAGCGGGTGCCTTTCGTGGAGGATTCATCCTCCCACGCCGCCAGGCAGGGCGGTGAACACCACCACGAAGCCAGCACCCCGCAGGGGCTGGAAATGGTCCCCGCAGCAGCCCCATGGATCTTCAAGAATATCCTGATAATCGCCTCCTCCTGCTGCGATTGTAGCCCTGCTTCCACCTCCCAGCAGCGCAGGCTGGGTCTGAGGGCGGCCGCCCCGACGTTGCCACCTTCTTCCAGCTGCCTTCCTTGCACCCGCAGCAGCGCAGGTACCAGAGCAAGTGATTTGGCTGAGTTACAGACCTGCTTGCAGCTGGATCAGCTCTGCCCAGATGAAAACCAATCTAAAATTCAAGGGCTTGCTCTGTAGCTGGGTGAATGCTGATGCCGGCACCAAAGGAGGCAGGAACAAGGAGGTGAGGGACAGGCGGGCAACCAGGACCACCCCCTCTCCATCCGTCTGCCCTGAGCTTAGCTTCCAGTGACCCCAGGCTCCCACGCTGACAGCCCCATGTCCCCACCTGTCAACCTTTGCCCCTTTCCAGGGGTGAATTTGCACCTTCCTGGTTAAGTTTGGCTCTCAAAGGTTAGGTTTGTCAGAAAAAGGTACCACGAAATGATACCATAACCAGGGAAAAGTGCTTTCCTCATTTACAGTGAATTCAGGTAGCTTATTTGCCAGCCCATGCATATCTAGATATATTATTTTGTTGTGTTTGTTTTCATGTGATTAGGTGCAAGCAACCAAACAGATGGGAGCAGTGTGGAGATTAGTGACAAAGCAGCAAGTTTTGAGGAGGGATTTAATGCAGAAGATGACAGCATTTAGGCCTCTAAATTAACTTCTTGTTAAAGCTGTTCTTTACTCTGCATTAATAGGAAGGATTGTGAAATTGATTTCTGATTTTTTTTTTAAATTACCCTTCGCAATCCTCAGTTAAAGAGCTCCCTCCAAATCCTGTTTCCTAGAAAAACAGTGGTCCTTGATCTGTAGCGTTACCCAGCCCACATGGTCCATGCACTGGCCAGCATGTGGTAGTTTGTTTTCCTGCACTGGAAAGCGGGTTCAGCCTGGGACACAGAATTATAACATGCTGTTTTAAAAGTAATCAACATTTCAGACCTGACTAGCCCTAGCTCTGTTTACACTGGCTAGTGAGAAAATCCACTCATGAATTATCCTCACTGCAGCTCTGTTAGTCATTGCACGCAGGCTGGACCCAGGTAATTTACAGATGTCTCCTCTGGCAGGGTTAAATGGCACAGCGATAACAGCACCCCGGCCCTGTTTACCCTGGAGATTACACTGCTGCTAACTTCGGTGCTCCCTTGCCCCTGCTGAAAAACAGGTACAGAATTTCCTAGCGCTGATGCATAAGGAATGAGAAACACCAGGCACGGAAAAGCAGCTGTAAATCTGAGGGTGATAATCAAGCCCAGGCTACTTGGACTGGGAAAACATCCCTAAAGAGGCAAAGTAACTGAGGGCTGAGAAGCAAAATTGTGTGCAGGTATCTGTTACCTTAAACACTGGTATACAGTGACTTCCACTTAATTTAATCACTGACTAATTCAATCCTCCATTTAATTCTATTAAAAACTCGGGAACAAAATCAACTGCACTGAAAATAGTACAACCCTTTCCATCCTTTATTTTGATCATATTTCGTAGCTTTTGGCTTACTTGATGTTCTAAACTAATCATTGGTTGTAAAAACAAGCCGTTTAAGTAAGAGAAAATGCTAAGTTAAGGTAAGAAAGGACTACAATCATAAAAAGAAATCCCATTTTTATTCAGTTTTCCCAACAGTAAATGCAATAGAGTACCTCGTCCTGGACTCCGTGGAGTCTCAGTGGTTGAGGCATCACTACCCTAAGTTCGTCTGGGTTTCCAGGCAGGGTGTTTTTTTGTTTGATTTTTTTTTTTGTTTGGTTTTGTGTGTTTTGGGTGTCTTTCTTCTTTTCCTTTTTTTTTCCCCCAGTCTATTCAAACAGGAGCTAGAATACATGCACTAAGGACCACATTAAAAGTCTGAGAGAGAAAGTCATACGTTATCCTACCATAGAAACAGGCAAAAGTGAAATGAGGGACAGAATTAGCATGGGTGCTAGAATCTATGCATATTCAAGAATCCACCTCCAGTACAAAACTGAATGCCCTGTTGTAGAAATACAGGTTGCTAAATAAGCTATTAATGGTATTTTACACACAAAAAGGAATGTTCATTCTTCCACTAAAGCATACTCTTTGGAGTTACAGAGAGTCTCCTGCCAGGTGGATTATTCGCTCCATAAATCTCAATTGCCAGCAAACTCCCTGGCAGCCAGGAAAAGAAAATAATGGGCAGTTCAGTTGACTGCAGATTAACAGACTATCAAGACATTTTAGTACTTTCTGGCTAAGGTGTACAGAAAGGCTTCACAAAGCTGGACAGTGTAGAAACCTTTTAAAATCACAAAAACTCCAGCAATCTATTAAAAAAAAACAGTGGAATAAAAAAAAAAGAAAAAAAGGGTAAGACAGAACCAAGATACAGAGGGAAAACAGAACCAAGATTAAAATAAGGTACAGAAAATATGAGCAGAAGATGCTGAACTGTGTCTTATTTCTGACATGAATATAATCAACTGGTTTAGGGATATGAAACTCTACCCCACTGATGGTGCTGTCTAGTGACTGAATAACTCCAAGTAAAGGATGAAGAGAGAAATTTGGAAAAACTGGTATCCAAAAGGGTATGGGGGAGAACGGGAATAAACATAATCCACCATTTGAGGTCAGAAGAAAAAAGTTTTAAAAACTACAATGCCATTATAAGTTACTCTTAACATTTAATTTAAGAAGTGAAGAAGTAGATTGATACCGATAAATGCATCTACAAGCAAAATGAAGGAATTAATTTCTGAATAATATTCTACATTTTTACCCTATGGTTTTGTTATCATTTGTCTTGCAGTATTTACATACATACTGTCTGGATGAGTACTCATAAGGGAAATTAACCTTGGATAACCCCATGCTAGAGCACATTTACAGAAATTGCTGAGGAGAAAACAACTCTAGGAATAAACTGGGGATGTGGGGACCAATGGAAACCAAGTGAGTCACAGACATGACAGGTCTGAAGGATGGGAAAATCTCTTTATAAGAACATGCCATTAAACATTACAATCAAACATAAAATTGCTCTGCCACAGTAATTTGTTTTATTTGCATTGTTAAATTTCCTCTCCTAACAATAATGGATAGTTTATAGCATTAATGATTTACACAAAAGGAGATGCGTAAATGAATCCCAAATGGGCTGCTGCTTTCCTAAGAATTGTAGACTTAGTTCCCTTCAGCTTGATCACAAATCAGTGACTCACACAAATTTCACACCTGCCTCAGGATACAATGGCGCAGCTTCTAACGAGGTTTCATGATGGATTAAGTTCCTATGGCGCAAGAAAGGTGCAAAAACTTATGCAAATTAAAAAAAACATACTGCATATCCACAAATGTCCATGGTGCAATAACTGTAGATGCTCTGCCATTAACAACTGAAAACACTGAATCCTGTAGGACTGTTCTACAAAAATGAGTTCATTACTCCTGGCTTCTGCTGCCCTGCTTAAAAGAAAATACATCTATATACAATTCAGGTATGTCCATGCACACACACACTAAAAGTTTTTTCCTCCACTAATAAATCCATCTGGGGTCACAGAGACACAATTTAAATGCACTTGCACTGCACCCAAGAAAAAGATGTGGATTTGGATTACAGGTTATACTCCATGTTACCATATAACAGAGTATGTTACTACCAACCCCTAGCGTTTAAAAGCCATGTGTCAGGTCCCCTCAAATTAGAAAAGTAGCATCAAACAACACTGTTGGATGGACTTTGTTCACATCTTTCCAGCTTTTTCTGACCTTTAAGTCAAAATGGAGATACTTGTGAGCTCCCTTGATTCCAGCAGCTGAAGCTTTAAGAAAGCCACTCAACTTGCAGGAAAATCATGAGAAAAAACACCACGAGGAGTAAGAATCAGAACCTACTCAAGGCTTCTTCTGCAGATATAACATGTTCAGCTCACGGGAAGCATAGGGGAGTTCCTCACAACGCACTTCTTTTCTGACTAAGGCCTAAGTAAGTGTGTACACAATAATCCTCGCGTAGGAGATGTGAGGCCAGAGAGGGGAGAAAAAGTCCACAGAGCGCGTCGGTCTCAGGATCCTTCCTGTCGTTCCCCCACAACCACTAACCAGGTCCAAACAAGCAAAGGTAGGACACTGCCTTCTAACTTGCACTGCCTTTACAATAGGAAGGGGAAGGGATGCACAGGCTACCTTTCATTAAATAGCTGGGAAATTATCAGAGGGGGTGCAAATATCTACAAAAGAGCACTGTTCTACACATGCATTATGTTTTAACGTACCATCACAGGCATTCCTCAGCAAACAGCAACATTTCTACCGCTTCTTTCAGACGGGCAAAGGAGTAAGACTTCCCAAGAACATGTTGTATATAAAAGCAGGAAGTAGGAGAGAGAGCTCAGTGCTCAGCGGGAATCACATACCTCACCTCTGCTTGCATAAAGTACACCTTTGGGCAGATAACCAGGAAAATGACAACCGTGTTGCAGAAGCTACTAGGTTATTTTTGCCAAAGCAGACTATGTTATCTTTTCATTTTGTATAAAGGCAATAAAAATTCATCAGATTCCTTTAAACGAAATAGCTTGGTAATACAGCATTCGCACCACATGGTTTTTAACATTACCATGAATGGTCTACATTCTTCAGTCTTTTTGACATGTTCACAAGGATGCTGTTTACACTGACTTGTTCATAGTACATCATATCACATTTTAATGATTCAGTTCAGCTCTGACAAAAGGAAACATCTGCCGTAATTTTTTTCTTTCCTGAACTTTATCACGATTAAAAATCTGACGTTTCACCAGCCTGTGTGCCAACTGAAAAGCACGCCAAGTTCGGCACTTCCTGATACATACAAATGTGTGCAACATGAACAGCTAGTACAAACAGCACTAAGCCATCACTGACTTGTCAGTTCCCACCACAAAAGAGAAAAAAGATCACAGTTTGTGGGCAATAATTTCATAATCTTGATCTGGTTTCCATATGACAGAGTGCAAGAGAGAGAAAGCAAAAGAAAAAAAAAAGAATGCTTCACAGCTCTGTGTGATGACAACATAAGATTTCTATGTCTTGCCATATTGCAGCCAGAAAAATATTAAAGCAGCATGTCAAAACTGGCGTAGCTTCTAAAAAAAGATTTCCAAATATCGCTTGATGGAGAGCACCTTAGCAACTTGGTAAGAACCTGAAAACCACATCTATTTTACATAAAATGAAGCCGCTCACACCCACGCGATGCCATATTCTCGTTTTCAGCAGAATTAATGGAATCTACAAACTCCAGCCGCTTCCTTCCCCAGACACGGAGCTGCCATAAGTAGGCAGCTCACCAAGTTGCCCAGACCATCACTAACCTCTCGTACCATGCCTGAGGGTGCCTAACACCTCTAGGCAGTCCGAACGACACAGTCCTTCAGGGATGAAGCAAAGAGACGGACACAAAACTAGCAGCCTAGTGATACAAGCAACGTAGTGCTGCTTCAAGCATGAAGAACCGCAGTGCTGCTGCTGCATGGGGGTAGTGATGTTACTAAGTCAGGCAGGTAGGGAGAGGAAAGTTTCTGAACATGTTCCAGGTCAGAGATGGGGCCTCAGAGAGGTCGACTGGGTTCCTTCCAACACCGCTTCTCCATCCGCTTCTGTCCTGTACTACCAGCATTACCCTGAAACACATGGGCTACTATTAACACTGCAAGTGTTTCATGGGAGGGCTTCAGGAAATAGAGGTTTTGCACAGGGACTGAGAAAGAAAAGGAAAAACACCCTGCATACAAAAAAACATAAAACTGTCCCAAATGCATGACATAAAAGAGGCCTAGGCGGACACACGGTTTGGTAGCTACAAGGTAGGGCTGAGATTCAGCTTGTCTCCTCAGCTCTATCACAGACCTGCCAGTGACCTAAGGCGAGCGACCTCAGCTCGCCAGGCCTGCTCCCACTCTTCTTCCTCTTGGGATCACTGTAGCACCTATGCAGCATTTGCACTGTTGAAGGCCCCACTTAATTCAGTCTTCACACACTATCACCAAATGAAATTTGGGCTGCTAAGCAGCTTCGGAAAATGACATGTAAGCTCCTGAACCACAAAGGTGCATTGCCAAAATCTGCCCCGTGGCAAAATTCCAAGTGATTCCAGTGAGAAAAGGGCAGGCCCCAAACAGCTGCAAGAGCATTTTTCTGTGTGCGACAGCAAAAACAAAATTTGCTTGAAATCTCATCAGACACACGGGGAGCTGACAGCTAATGTGTCTTACAGTTGGTTGGCTGGTATTTTTGGGCAGGAGGCTGCGTTTTCAACTACTTCATTGCATGTTCCCGTTCTGCACAACTGTATGTCCGACACTGCAGTGATTCACCAGTAGCTTTTTGATCAAGAGATACCTTACATCCCATTTGGGTGGGATGAAATTTTTTTTGTGTGAATCTGTGTGTAAAGATGAAGTCTGAGAGTGAGTAAAGTGTCTTCAGGTTTACTCTCCCATTTTGCATATTTATGCATGTGTGCACACACAGGCACAGTGCAAAAAGAGCCTGAAGCATGCTCACTCACTCTCACTTGTACACATCACCCCAATGGGATGGCAAAACTGCTAATGCTTCAAATTTGGCAAGGTTGAAATTTTTAATAAAGAACATGGTTTTCACTAGGATTAAGGTAAAGGATTAAAAACAAATAAATCCAACCTGTCGTGCAGGGTCCAAGGAGAGGGCTGTGTTTTCAGGCTCAAACAACAAAATCCCAGACTAGGAGGGGAGGACATTACAGGGACAACACACCTGCCCCGCTGTCTCAAGGCAAGCTCAAGGCAGACACCAGCCTCCCAAGCAGCAAAGGGCAGAAGCATCCCGCAATCCTCCCCTTCGGGAGGGGTCTCCGCAATACTTCCAATCTGCCGAGTTTTAAGCTGAAGCTTAGAGAGCCGGCCTGAGCCAGGCAAACCCTCTGTGCAATGCAGCCCTGTGATCCCCTGCCATCACGACTGCGCTTGGCGCATATTTGTGAAACAATTCAGCAACCACCAACCTTGACTGCTCACCCATTAACTGTGGAGCACGAGTCAGGCTTACAATGCGGTGAGACGGGCTATTTTTACCACGCTTGGGATGTGCTGTCACAAGAGTAAATCCCAGTCACAGATTTACCAAACGGGCTAAGGGGATTTGCCGGGGATTTTAGGACACCCAGCATCCTGATCTGAACACGAGCTCAGACCAGGCTTTTCGCCCTTCAGAAGTCATGGGCAAAGGAGTCGTGAGGTTGTGCGAGCACACTTTGGACACACACTTGGAAAGGCCTATGATGCGCGCATGTCTCTGGAGTATTGCAACCAAATACCTCTTAACCTCCTGCGATGTAGGGAGGGATTTTGGGGAGCTTTTTTAGCCCAAAAATAGCCAGTTACCCCTGCTCCAAAGTCAGCAACACAACATAAGGAATCCTTTCACTGCAGCACACCATGTTCTTGAAGACGTTGACACAAATCATCCGCAAGCGACTAGATTCTCAATCAGAATTTCACCTACATGCTACAGTCTGTTTAAAACCAGAGCCGGGCACCAAATTCATTTAAACAAAGTTAATGGTGGGGGAAATGTGCCTTCTGAATGTGGTCAGAAGAGCAAAGAACAAGATTTTTAGCAGAATGACATTAACCTCCACTTCCACTGCTTGATGGTACCACTACACACTGAGGGAAAACTACATCCCAAAGCAGATTTATTGCACAGATGCCAATTCTCCTACTTCTGTAGTCTCAAGCAAATATAAAACAAACTTGTAATTATTTAGGTCACAAAGCTTGCACCATGTAACAACAGCTCATTGATTATTTTTTATTTCTTTTGGTCTTGCTGATAAATTCAGCACAGAAACATCATTCCCTGGATCACCTTTATTCTCAGGGATCTGATCCCCTCACTTCAATGGGTACACAAAATGGTCTCATGGAAAAATCTCAGTGCATCACTGATGGCACATACATCAAGTTTGAGAAATGCTGCCATACAGCACTGAGTAAGCACAGCAAGGCTGAGTTGCTGCTGATACCGCAAATGCTGCATTTCCTGACATGGAAGTTGCATGGCATTGTATGAGCGCAGTTTAGTTAAATTAATTAGCAAAGGCACACCCATGGCAGTTCTCATCCTGGTTTTTTAGACATGTCAGTTACGTCTACCTTGTTGTCAATATATCTAGTTTCTGTTTTACACACAGAAGACAGTAAGAAGGGAATTGCTCAATGCAAGATAGTGCACACAGGGAACGTGAATCTGTCATACAATCCAAATCGGCACTCAACCTGAATTTTTCCTTTTTCAGTCACTTTGCTTAGACATTTTGAATTTCAAAAGACTTGGGCATCTGCCCTTCATGATCTCTCACACTTCTTGCTCTCAAAGCCCAGAGTAGAAATTTTTTGTTCAATTTAGGTGTGTTCCTCAAAGGAAGCTTTAACCTGAACACCTCCAAACATTTTCAGAAAGTTATTTTTTCTTCCACTTTTAGAGGTAAGAGTTGAGTTTCCAAGTGTTAAATCTCAGAATTTTGTGGGTCGGCTCTTCTGTTAAAAAAAAATGTTGTTGTTCTTGATTTTTTTAGCACAGTGTGAATTTCCATTGCATAAACTGGCTGGGTCCCAGTTTCCAAAATGTTAGCGTTTTATCTTTGCTGCCATTTTTCTTCAGTTAATACTTTACAATTCTGCCTGTAACTGAAGTAGTTTCTCTATTGCCTACACATTTCCCCATTTCTAGCATGACAGTACCGTAACCCATTTGTTTTCTCAGTGCATCTTTCAGCATGACTTACACTTCACAGTGTAGATGTCTAACGCAGATCGAGGCAGGCATTGCAGTATATTTCTTTCCAAAAGAAATTCCCCACCTCCTCATTTGTTTTGCAACATAGCTATCAAAGCATTAAATAAATAACATAATCGTTAGCATGCACCTATTGTTTTACATATTCAGAATGGTTTATAGATATTACTTAATTTCTTCACATGCTACTCCTGTGAAATAAATACAGAAGTGCTCATTTTATATGCAAGGGAACTGCTACAAAGCAAGTCAATAGCTATACACTAAATAATTGGATTGACAGCCCCTTACTCAACTTCCAAGGCTAGAATTAACCCTGTTTATATGAAAGAAAAAAAACTGCAGACCACCTTCTCCAACTGATTAAAACGCAAGCTAAACTTTTCTTAACGCTTTTTGTTTCCTCCATAAACGCCAGCCCAAATCCCAAACCCGGGCTCTCTCCCTCACAGTCACACACATAAGCATGGCTCACTGGTCAACACAATCTTCAAAGCTTCCCACCTTGAACAATTTGTTTTCAGGAACAAAGCCTGGATAAAGTCCAAGAAGCCGGTGCGGGCTGGCAGCAGCTCAGCACACTGTCCAGGTGTGTCTGGCTTGCCCAACCGGCAGCTCTTTCCCGCTCCTACATTCAGAGCACATTTATATTTTGCAGTACTGCAGCAACCTAGGCATTAACTGGTATTCTTTCATTTCTGAAAAGGTTACCAGTTTCTCCCACTAGCTCCCCAGGTTTATGGACTCCCTCACACTTTGCTTTCTAGCTGTTGGTTGAAAATTTGATGGCAAAGCAAATTTGATGACAAATGTACCGATTAGGATTTACACCTGGGAAAACAATCTCCCAAAATCTCTGTGTGAAGGTAATGCAGAACTAAACCACACTATAATGGTGAGTGTTGCCCTTCTGAAAATGGAAGCATTAAAGCACAGGTCTACGCCCAAGCTAAGCAAAGAAACTTCTGAAATGACTAAGAGGCCCCGCTCACCGCCGTGCAGGGCAAAGCAACCGTCTCCTTCCCTCTCCGCTCGCCTGGCCAGGTAGCACCCGCCACAATAAAGATTTGTTTTTCAGCTGTGTTCTTAAAACAGACTCACTCACTACTGGTATCAGGTCAATATTTCCCAGCTACTACCCTCAAACTGTTAAATCCTGAAATGGGTCCCTCTGAAAATTATTACACTAATTTTTCATGTACAGAAACACTGAGGGACATGAATATTAATATTAACCTAACAGTATTGTTCAAACAGTAAGAAATTCCCCATCCGCTCCCCCTGCCTGCCAGCCTCCGCTGCTTAAAACTACGAAAATTAAATCCATAAGGGCATTTACAGAGAATATCTTATTCACGGAGCAAAACAAAAGTGACTGACACAGTTATTTGTCACCGATGGTAAATAAATTCACATAGCTTACAGTGTTTACTCTGGAGTGCCAGTAAAAGATCCATTCCTGATGCATTAGAAACAAGTCTCAATGACAAACTTCAGCTCTCTGCTCCAGCAAAGCTGATGTATTGACTAGACAGGTAGATATTAGGTACTCTGACTGTCTGGCTGCTATGGAAATCACATTGTACTCATCTGACCATCGTCAATGGCAGAAGACAAGTGCGAGGCTCATTCTTATTCTAGCCAGGAAAAAGGCCTTGTCTGCATTAGCCTTTTTACTGAAAGGCTGCCATATTTGTCAGTTCAGACGCATGTAAGATAAGCTCTTTCCCCGTTATCTAGTATTTCACCCGGCAGTGGAAATGAAGGATAAGCAGAACCTAATAGTCTATGTGGGCAGGGGATCTTGAATGCTGTCAAGCTCAGCACGAAGCTTGGATGCCCAAGACAAGGGGAAGTTTACAGCAGAAGTTAATCACTTCATTTTGAAGAAAAACTAATAGGGATTTGGAAAAACAGTTGCGACTTATCCTTGCTATGCAGCGAGCCAGGAGACAAGTGTAAAACCCTCAGTGCAGTCTTATTCTCAGTACCTCTCCCCCCCCTGTAATACAGGTACCACTCAGCTAAAATTAAAGTCCCGTCAAAGAGGATTAAAGGAGGAAGCTGTAAAAGCACTGTTTTCCCTAAGCAGCAGGAGGGAACAGATGAACAGGCAGGGAGAAGCCAAATGAAAAACATAAAATTCTACATTCTTGAAATGTCTGGCCAATTAATCCCTGCCCACACTAGCTAGCAGATAAAGGCACAATCACAGCCGGGTTCACCTGTACCCGGCCCCTGTAAAACCGCTCAAGTCTCACAGAGAGCTGGTAGCAGTTTTGCACACAAGGAAGAAACGCCCTTGCTGAGTGGCAAAGCTCATAGGCAGGCGCCTATGAAACAGGCTTTTCTGCTGCACAATGTGGATACAGTGGTGCCAAGCGAAGTCTGAATAAAATGAAGATACTTGGCCTGTTTCAAACCTCACAGAGTACGGGCAATTTAACAGCATGTCTGCTTAACAGATATACCATCTTAAACAGTAGCGACTACTGTAACGCTACGCAGTTTTAACGCAGGACTGTGAGACTCAAACCAGGCTCATCCAGAAGCTCAGTCCCACCAGCTCCTAACATTGACCTGACCCTCACAAAATGACCAAGCTCTGCCCAGACATTTCTTCCATCTGGCAAAAGTCGGGGTTTTGACAAAACCATTAGCACGCGTCCTGCCAAAACGTAAGCGAAGCTTGTTACGGAAGGGGTATGACATGTGCTGGGGATGTGCTAGCCAGGGTCCTCTCCTGTCTATTCCCGACCCGGTGCCCGTATTTTAAAACATTATGTGACACCGCAAATTCTGCAGTGCACGTGGCCGCCTAATGCAGAGTTTGCACTGGGTACTTTACCCACTTGCTGACAGCATTTTTGATCCTCACAACAGCCAACACTTCCCTAGCTGTCACTCGCGGCAGGCCCAGGACAGCTGCTGCCAGCAGCGCAGCACCATCCCTGCCCACGGGTGACAGCAGCTCGCCGCCGTATCGCCCTCCCGCTCCCATGCCGTGGCCGAGGGAGCACGCACAGTCACAAGAAACCTATTCTCAGAGAGCCAAGTGCTCGTGTCAGTGCTCAGCCCGCTCCTGCACCAGGCCAGCTGGGGCAGCATGCGCGAGGCACATGAGCCGGCGAGGAAAACAAAGCCTGGTCTGTGTCTAATTTTAACCTTGGCAGCCCTAAGGATGTTCTTGGCCATCTTTATCTTTGGCTTTTCCAACTCCTCTTCCTTTAGGGTCATACTCCTGAAGGCTGCTGTGCCGTCTCTCCCCCCAGCACTGTTTCCTGCCTGCCACAAAATGGGAGTTTGGTGGGAGCGTCCGCCAGTGCCAAGAACCGACTGCCCTGGACGCGCTGCTTTGCGGGGCACCGAGGGGACAGTGCTGAGGGGATGCCCGCCGGCTGAGACTCCCTGGCCCCCGGCCTATGTGCGATGGAGAGCGTCACCTCACCACCGGCTCAGTGGCTTCACATGTGCTCGGGATAGTCAAGAGGCTCGCGCAAGCCTTGCAACGTGCTTCTTAATAACCACGTGAGGATTCGGGAGCAAGTAGAAACCGCTCAATGCAAAACGACCAGCTGCAGATTGCTGGCAAAGAAAAGGGGAGAGGAAGCAGAACAAGAGCTAAGGGCACGTGCAGGGCCACAGCCAGACAAGCTCCCTTTCCTTTTACTGACCACTCAAGCCCAAAACCCTGCTAACTAGGACTCAGATCTCCACTCCTCGCACAGGCGGCTGCTCCCAGCGCCACGGCATGGGCCCTGTCACCATGTCACCTTTCGAAATGGTTTAGTGGTGTTGTTAATGCCTTACAATGCAGCAATGCTTTACTTAAAAGGTGAAAAGACGTGATAGCCTGATGGTGTCCCTGCACCTTTTAAGTATTGCACCACTGCCTGCGTTTTGCACACCAACGCTCAGGAGACGTCCTGGGTTATTCCTGGCAACGTTGTTAAAGCGCAGCCTCAGGGTTGCTGTACCGCCTCATTCGTGTCTGTGATAGGACTGAATAAAAATACAAGCTTCCGGGGAGAAGTGTATTTCGCATAGCCACACAACATGACCTCTTCCTTTTACTTCACATTGCAGCCAAGACTCAAAAGCTTGCATAAATCACGTTATTCTGTTTTTTAATATTCTTTTTTTCAGGGGGAGAGGGGGCATACCTTGATTAGACATAGATATGCCTACTTAAAAGCAGTCTCTGGCAAGTCCATTCTCTAATGAAACAACTGGGGCAGAATGGCTCCCTGTTAATGTTACATTTAGTCATTAAAAATGTGCATTTGTGATTCTAAAAGCTGCTAGAGGCAAAACACAACAGAGACACACATACTCAGATTTACATTTAGTTTCCAGCCTTGTAGATTCAGTGAAACTAAAATTAACATTTCTACCTTTTACGTGCATTTATGGACAGACATACATTGAATAATAACCATCACTGCTGTACACATTTGAAACATCTTTCAGTAGAGGACTAAATGCCTTTTCAAAAACCTAAATAATTTAGCATCGTAACACTGTGAAGTGTGTAAGGACACTTTTACATGCTACTGCATCTAGCTCTGGGATACACGGGATGTCGTCATCTTAAAGCAGCAGAATACGATGGCTCAGGAAGAAAATACACGTGGTTAATGGATACATATATACTTGAACTTCACTAGAAATCATGGCTAAATAATAATATCAAAAATACAAATAGTAATGATAAATAATACAAACTATGCAGTGGGATCTTTAATCATGAAGATCTACAAAGACCTTGGTTTCACACTTCATCCACGCTTGTTAACAACATTTTGGTAAAATTAGTTCACTCTCATTATTTATTTGTATTACCAAAACACCAAGATCTCCCAGTGAAGAATCATTGCTCTAGTGGCCTGAGCACTGTGTAATTTAAAAAGACAGTCCTTACGTCTGCTATCTGGAGATGTACCACTACGACAAAAAAGATCAAACAAATTGCTTATGAAAGAAGAGGATGCAATTAAGGAGTAAAATGCACATATCCACTGTTTCCAGTCCTGGGTACATTCAGCTCACCAGCTGCCTAGCCACTGTCAGAAAATAAATCATAAAAAAAAAAGTCTGAAGGAAGCCCATTTAGGATTTTAACAGAAAGTATTTCCCACATTTCAGGTACCACCTACTGAGTCACCGAGACAACTTTCTGTTGCAGTAGGACCATCTCCCACCAAGCCACACGCAGTGAACACACAGATGGACTAAATGGGGTAACAGAAGAAATCAGCATCCATTGTATTTTCTGAACAGTAAAAGAAACAGTGGGAAAAAAGGCCCAGATATTATTACAAATAAAGCTCCTTCCTAATACCAATTCTTTAGTATTTTTGGTTTCTAAAGAAACAACATATACTGGAAAATGATTAAAGCTTAAAAAAAAAACCAAACACTATCTGAAAAGTTCCACTCAAGTAACAGCAAAGAAAATAGAAGAATACACCGATCAAATGCTCTGCCCGTATTACCTAACAGAGTCTTTTCACAACTAGAAGCTGGAAAAAACAAATCACAAAGCTGCTTAGTTTTTGTTCTATTGCCTGAACACTTTTCCTTCCAGACTATGCAAACCAAGAACAGAAAACTATACTTTGTTTTCCCATAACGGTTTGCAAATTTCACAGCCCACTTCAAATAACTTCCGGCAGAATTTTTTTTCTCAAAACTCTTTGGAGTAGGGAACCTTTAATAATTTGCTCATACAGTGCGCCAAGCCGAATGAAAAAAAAAAAGAAACATACAGACAAGTAGAAATGAATCAATGGCAAGCTAAGTTGCAGTCTAAAAAACTGCAAAAAATAAATTAAGGTGAGGGACTATATAAAAGTAAATGGGTGAGGTGTAATGTGCACCTAAGCAGGTGCTCAGAAGCAATGATTGAATTGTCTCCTCCGATTTCACAGTTCAGGAGCTCCTGGTACACAACTGCCCTATCTCCAGCATCTTAGCACTCAAAAGAAAAGTTCTATACAGAACCCACTTGTAAAAAGGTGGTTCTTTAGGCTATTTTAAGTCAATAGTATACAATGTCTACATTCACTTTGTGTTTTGTTGCTGAGAAGAGCAGAAGCAAACTTATTGTTCATCTTTTACAGTAGCTTAAAAGCACAGTGCAATTTCAAGGGCAGATCAAAGTTAGACTAATTATTTCCTTTCTGCATATCCTATAACTAAATGTAACAGGTCACTGGGGAAGGGTGAAACAAAAGATGAATGTATTTGCACACACTAACAACAAACACTAAGAAACAAGGACACTATTTATATAATAAAAAGATGCATAAGGGAAAACATCAAAGCATGTATTAAATATACAAACCCACAAATATATCACCAATGGTGCCTAAATAACTAGGGAAATAAATCGGCTGTTCTCTTTTTCCATGCTTAGTTCAAATTAAATCTAACTGCTGAGGTGGTTAAATCCTAGAGCCTTTGGCAGTACTGACCATGAAGGTTTGATAATTGTAATACTGCCCACTGAAATTAATCCCAAGATTAAAAACAAAAAACCAAAAAACCCACAGCGTTTTCATTGTTTTCTATTGTTTAGAGCCATTTGAGTTTACTACAGCCATACCTTAAAGATTTAGACTGCAGTCAGGAAGGCTAGAAACATGTTTTATTGTTTTTTTTAATGAAACTTGACATTCTTATTTATACAGTTCCAGCAATCAAGGCTTTAAAATACTCCAACTATCATGAAAGCTGAAGAGTGGTCAAGAATGTAATTTGCCCATAGAAACTTGCAGGAACAAACAGCTATTGTTCTGCATTAATTCCTCTCTAGGAAATCTCAGCAGGGATATTTTGCTTAGGTTATTGTTCCTTTGTCTTTTTCCCAGGTTTCTTCATCTGCTAGTCGCAAAATCACGAGCTCTTTGGGGAAAGGACAGTGTTTAAGTCGGGTGTTTTGTCCATCTGTCTGCAATTGCAAAAGTGTTCTCTACTGCATATTCTCAAGCGCTCCTACCTTCAGCTACTGCTTCACAGAAGTACCTGCGTAACTCAAGATGACCCCAGCACGCAGGGACCCTCACAGATAGCATATAATACACAATAGCATCTGTCAAGGCTCAGGCAACTTTCTAATTCCTGTTAAGATCCATTAAACTCTCAACTGGTCAAAAGTGAATTTCTGGCAGATGAACAGTATTGCTTCTCGTTTCAAAATGTTCCCCCGAAAAACACATTCCCGGATAATATGCTCTTTTCTAGCAAACAAGGCTTGCTGGAATAGGAGGAGAAAAGGGAATGGGCATTCCCACAGCAGAAAACCCTCTTCAGCAGCAAGGAGGCAGCAGGCAGGGAGTTGTGGCGGTGCTGGATGGAGGCTCGGCCAGACCCACAGGGAGCACGGGCGGCCACAGCCAGCCAGGCCTCCAGAGGCCACAAATCCTGCCGGAAGCATCCTCTGCATAGTTATTGCCTCTTTCTGCATTCTTGAAGCCTGAGGAAAGGCTGTCACACCTGTCTGACACCCAGGAAAGGTTGTCACGTATCAGTCCGAGCATAAGGTCTCAGACAGGGAGGAGTTTGAATGGCACACCTGAGTTTCTACAGCAAAGTGAGGGGCAAACCCAAACTCCAGTTCTCCTCACAAATAAAAGGTCTTTCATTTGTTTGATGGTACTTTTTTGTAACGAGAGCCCCTTCACTGTTCCTAGACTAAGAGCACAGATACAGGCATTTCGCACCCACATAGTACTCAAATGACTTTCAAACCTTGGTGTGAGCGTGTCATTTTTATAGCTTTCACACCCCAACTGAAACAAAGCTCAGACAAACCCTGAAAAACTAAGGATCTCTCCAGACATGTCTAGACTCTCAGTTCAACAAGGCACAATATTCTTGAACTCTCTAACCTTTATGGGAGGTGACCAAAGCCAGCTCAGACAGACTAAACTGACACACCGCCAGCTAATACCCTGAACACCTTAAAATGCAAATAGCCCTAATCTTATTAAAAAATGATGCAATTCACCCTACTGCGACAGTAAGAGGGGGAAGGGAAGCAAAAAATATTGCTGATAGCCTAGGCTACCAACCTCATCAGACAAAGCTGTAACATTTATGAATTATTTCCATTTGCAGTCAAAGGAGTCCTGAGAATTAGAGTTTTTTTCTTTTTTTTTAATCTATATTGAGCCTGGTAAAAGTCTGCATCTAGGCTAAGCGTGGGAGGTGAAAAACTGCCACCATCTCCCAAAGACATGACTAATGCAAGATTTGGTAAGTCAGAAAGACAATGCCAAGTCTTTCCTCATACTGTACAACCTGCATGAAAGCAAATACGTAGGAAGGGAGCTAGATCATGCCAGTGTAGGCTGACATGGTACCTGCCATTATAAAACACATACCTCACTAACTTAGATGGAGCAAACAATGTAGAAACTGAACAAAAATGTAGCTCCTTGCAAGCCAGAGCCTTCACGCTACCCCAGCTCCTCAGAGGAGCCACATAACATAGGAGCTTGGCAATCACAAGTCAAATCCTACTTGTGGAAGGAACTGTGCCATGGATGCAGTAAGCCTCATGCACTGGCTGATTAAAATTGCCTAGAACCGACTAATGCACAACCTGTTAAAGAACAGCCTCCATCTCCACTCCTACAGCGTTAACGTCCTGAACTTAAGGTAAAGGAGGATTAGTGAAAATGTCTTCATTCTGACTGGGCTACTTGTATCCAGTATCCTGGAAAAATAATGATGCTTTGGATTTCTGCATCCCCTTCCAGCTAATATTTTCCAAATTCCTTCCAAAGACTTTAGAGTTTTCAGTTTGGCCCTCAGGAAAAGTGCCTCCAGTGAGGCTGGATGATTATAGGCTGTGAGATTACTCCGTTTTCCTGATGTCCAATTCATTCCTTCTGCAGGAGCAGAAATGTGTGATCAGCTAGGGCTAACAAACACAAAGCATAATAAACTGGTCTCTGAAGTGTTTCATAAACTGGTTTTTACCATGCAGTATCAATAGAAGAGCAGTGCTGCAATAATACAAAAACCTTACAGCCATGCTAACAAGCAAAGACATACAGCAGCAAGGACTGTTGGAGTTTTGGAAGCTATTTACGGTGGTAATCTGCAACTAGTGTAGAGTAGCATGTCCAGAAGAAGTGTGGCAAGCTGACAGAAAGTGAGTACCAAGCTTCTGTCTTTTCAAAAGGCTTTGCTCAGTTGGGTTTCCTTATGGAAGTGAAAGCAATTCACCATGGAATGCCAGGGAAGAAGAGATTGTTTTGCCCTGAACCCTGTAGAACTTCATTCTCAGCTTTGCAAAGAATGCAGCCCCAAAGCGTGCTTCCTATCACATGAAAGACCTGTCAAAAACAAAAACTAACCATTCTATAAACACTACTATTATCAAATCTACACCCACCTCCAGATAACCGTTTATTGTTAAAATTAAGACTGGGAAAAATCTCTTGCCAAGTGACATCTCAAAGTAAAACTAAAAACAATCAAACCACCCAAAATGAAATGCACCCAATGAACCAAAAGCCCAACAGCTCACAAATGCTATCACAATCCAATGCACATATACACCTGATACATCATATTGTTAACCTGGGTTTCTGTCTGTCCTGGATCATAAAGGCTTACCATGAACCTATTCTCAGGTGAGCTTTCCCATGCCATTAAAAAAATGCTCACCTGTCTTCGATGCTGAAAATTCAGGCCTGAGTCAGATCACAAGGGAAAGGACAGGATAGTTCCTGTAAGTGAGCTGGGCTGAACTACTCCACTGATGCGTTTCAGATCAGGAATCCAGCAACAGTCTGCCAGTCGTCAGGCAAAGAGCCAGCAAGAATGACAGCAATCAAGAGAGATCTGCAGGGAACAGGCAGGAGCTGAAAGCAAACCCAGGATGAAAATGCCACACTACAACCTGCACCATGCTAGCTGGAAAGAAGCTTGCTGGAGAGACCGGTGATCTTGTAAAGAGAGTTTCATAAAGCTCAGGCAGCATAACTGGCTTCCTCTCTCTCGGGTTGCACTAGATCGTAAGACAGATCAATTCCATCAACAAAAAGTGAAATTCTACCAGTGTGAGACACTTTGACTAACACCCTACACCAGGGGTTGTTTCTCCAGCTTACACAAGGGTCCAGCCAACCAGCATTACAGCTCTGCAGAGAACCTTACGGATCTCTCTGCTAGCTCAATGCTATCCATTCCAGGCTTTCATAGTCTCTGTGTTACTGCTGACTGAGTGTCTCTGAAGCCCAAAAATAAGTCATTGTTCTTGTCGTCATTCTGCCTGCTCTACAGAACTTTTTCCTGCAGGAGCTGAACATTCACATGAAGCAGACTGGGACTTTTTGTTGGCTTTACCCTACGAATGAGCTGGCAAATAAAATGGGAAATCTAGGTGCACAGTGTGGCAACAGGAAAGCAATATGGGAGTTCCACGTTTTTCTTCACAGCCCTGCAGACTCCACAGGATCTAAACCGAGCTCAAATGGCAACACTGCTGGAATATGATAGTCTTAAAAAAAGTGACAGGAGGGCTTCCAGTTACAAGCCCCACCTTCAAATTGCTAGAAAGACTTGGATCAGTCATTCCAAGTAAATAACCTAAGACCCCTAGCGCAGAACTTCACCCAAGGAAAGAATTTTGCTCACGTCTTTTGCTCCTCTTCTTTGGCTCTGGCCCTAGTACAGCGCTGCTGACTGTCTAGCTCCCACAATCTGGCATGCAGAGACAGGAAACTGGAGAGGCGCTGCAGCATTGGGAACGCAAGTAGTGCCAGCAAAGTGGCAAAGAAGCAGGAGAGGGGATGTAAAGCTCCGTAACGCCCCACAACCACCCTCAGTAAATCCACGTGCGTGACCATCTCTGTGCCACAGAGAAGGAAAAGATCCTGAAAAAGCCTTTGGAGCACTGAAAGATGAATTGGGAAGTTTTGCACTATTTCCCCTCATTCTACTAGTCTGTTGAGGTTACTGAGTGCAAGGGGGAGATGATAGATGGACCATAGCCGTTCTACATGACAAGCACCACCACATGTGGAACACACAACACCAGAAAAACTACAAGGAATGTAAATTTATAGTTTAACGGTGTTGCCACTGTTTGCCCTGCACCTTTGAAATCTGCCAGGGATGGCAAAGGGCAGAAGGAACCCCAGTGACCACTAGATGAAGCAGAGGAGAGGCCTGGGCATTCTGCGATTGTCTATGGTACTAAGAGTTTTTTCTAGTCCATCCAGCCAATTTTCTTGGATCATCTAGCCAGCACCTATAAAGGCTGTGTAAGTCATTTTTATGCATACCCCATTGCACCAATGTACACAAACTGGCACAGCCCTTCACAGAAGAACCAGAATTGTTGAACCGTTCAGGCTGGAAGGGGCCTTGCGAGGTCTCCAGTCCGACACCTTGCTCCAAGCAGGGTCAACACTGAACCCAGATCAGGTTGCAATTTAGCTTCTGCTGACTGGACTGACTTTAAGAAACACCCTTTAACTCATCGGTACAAGAAGGGAACTGCACTAATTAAAGTGAGTTAATTTCTAAAAAAAAATCCCATTAAATCGGTATTGCTTGGGCCTAAGTAACCAAGGCTAGCAAGAGTTTCTGAGAACAGGCTATCATGGCAACAGGAAATATTTCCCTCTCTCAGTGTGAGTGCATATAAAAGAGTTCATAAAGCTACGCAGGTAACTATCTCCTATCCGTAACCAGCCTAAGCTAGCAAAGAGTCCTTCAGCCAGTATAATTTAAAGCCATTTCTTGAAAGAAATGAGCTATACCAGCAAAATAATTTTTTTTTTTTTTTTTTTTTAAGAATCATTTCATCTACATTCCAGTTTCTGCTGGCACAGCTAAATGTGTTAGGAGACTGATTTATGCACAACCCTCGCTGACGTACCAACATTTTCCAGTGCAGACTAAGCTGCAGTCATTAACTAAGAGAACTTTTGAGTATAACAAGTTTAAAGGAGCTCCCCAACCAATTCAAAAGTACATCTCAAGCAATTTTTAAAAGTCTAGCAAACAAGTCACTGATAATCTTTCCTCCAGAAATGAGACTTGTCTTTCAAAAAGTTCAACACAGTCATTGTGGTCAATTTTGGAAAAGCACCTTATGACACTTAAGAAAACCAAAAATTAACAGTGCTGGAGAAGCAAGGCAAAATTTTAGCAGTGAAAGAAGAGCTTTATGGTCTAAGGAATGCAAGTACACACATTTTACCTTTGAGTTTACTATAACACAGTCTGGATATTATTGGCACTAGCATGTTTGATGGCTGAAGTACTCTCTGGGTAACATAAAAACATGATTTCAGATGTGCTAGTACTTTAATAGCTCTGCTTGTGGCCCACAAGCTGACTGTGACAAAACAGTAAATGGGAAAACTTTTTGTTTCTAATTTAAACAGAAAAGTTCTCAAACCAGTCAATGACTTATGTTTGCAGTGCAGTATGCCTGCATGACAAAGGTAAGCAAATTTCAAAATATAATAGTTCACAAAGCTGTCCTATACATAGGATTCCTGAAATCTCACCATGATACTAAAATTTTTAGGAGATAACTACACGTGCTTTTATTTTTTTCCTTACTCTACTCTCACCTCAATTTACCGAGTTTTTTTTCCCTTGCCCAGAATGACCCATTGCCACTACCATAAGCTAAAATTACACACAGCTGGCACATGTACTGGGGAATATGAAGGCCATTTCTAATATGGTTTGCTTTTAGAGGCAAATCAGCAGTTACTAATCAGTTGACCTATTTCTACAATAATTTACCATACTTAAACAACCCCCAAAACCCTCTTCGGAAATGAAAAATCATCTCAAAAACTTAACTGGGGGTAGAGAAAGAGAGAAAGATGCCATTATCCGCTAAATTTCACAGAAGCAAGAAAATTGGTAGTAAGAAGTAAGATTAACTACACTAAAAAATAGAAAAGAAAGGAAAAACTTTGGAATAAGACCTGGGTCATTAGGATTAAAGTTCTGGAGCCCCATTGCAAAACGGAGATAAACGCATTGCTTGCCCTCAGTGTGAGACTGGCATAGGGGATGCCAACAGCCATATATCTCCTCTTCCAGTCCTTCACATTCCACACCTCAGAAAACAGACCTCCCCAGGACAGCACACGAGAAGCCAAGTTTCTTGTACGTTTGAAGGAAGATCATCCAAATTAAAGACACATACTACTTACAAAACATGTCCTTACAGAAGTACTTATTTTAAAAGTCATTTAATCCCCTCCCCAACTTTTTTTTTTCTTTTTTTTTTTTTTTTTACTTTCCCCTTGAGCCGGCCGTGCAGACAGCCCAATCGGTTTCCCTTTTCTTTGCTGGCACGGATCCCGCTCCCACTGCCGGGGCTGGCGAGATGCCTATTGATTTCAATGGGCAGAGGATCAGGCCCAGTCCTGCAGATGTTACTCATGTAAGCACTCAGCTCCACCCTTTACTTCTGACATTATTCCATATCCTACTATTTAAAAAACAATCCGGAGCTACTGAGACGTGTACGGCAACAGGCCTCTCCTACTAATGCCTCCTTGCCGTTATTACGCGCTTGCCCCCAAGCCCTTTGTCATTGCTTAGTGAGGGCCTGATAACACTGAGCATTTAGCACCTACGGACTGCCAACATCGGGCCATTTCCAAGTGTGTCTTAATGGCAGTCATGTACCATTTCTGTTGGTGGTAAAGAACCGCAGCTGTTTTGGCCTGCGGGAAACTCTTACTCAGGTAGGAACAATGATCTTATCAAAAGTTAGCAAATCCATCTCATATACTATGACATTTGGACTTTTTCTTAAAACCTCAGTTCCTGGAGTCATGTTCTGTCTTGAGAAATCTGGCTTTTGTTTAAAAACTAATTCTTCCAGGTTCCCATGCTTGCAGAGGATAGCCTGAAAATCTGGCTTCAGAGTTTCCCAAGAGGAAACAGAAAGCCAGAAAATAAACAAAAAGAACTGGAAGCTTTTGTTGGTTTGATGTCATTTGTCGATTTTTCTTAACATCGCTATTTTAAGCAATTCTCTTTTTCAGTTCAAATTGGCGATTTGCTCTGAGCCATATCCTGATTCAGATTACAATCACTGAAGATTAAAAAAAAGTTTCTCCACTTCTTAGTCAACATTATCCAATACTCATTTAATTGTATTCCTGTATCTATTCTTTTATAGTAATACTTTAAACCTCTTCATGGGATACAGACAAACTTTGGAAACAAAGTCCATTTTCAATCTAGAAAAACCCCAAGGCAACTAAGAGACTTAGAACCCATTTTATGCATGTGAAGTTGGGGTAAGAATTGTAAATACATACGTATAAGACACTCTAGATTGGAGAAGAAAAGCTGACTGCTGCCCTTTGCAATTGGACATTTTACAAATAAGTATGTAATTGTACTTTAGTTGCTGACCAGTGCAATGTGCACTATTTCAATATTTCCAACTCAAATAAAATGCTGCTCTTAGAAAAATGTTCAGCCTGCATTATTTCAACAATAAGTGGAACTGAAATGGAAAACAGGGATTTTATATATATATATATATTTTTTTTTAACTTCTCTGCCTTTACGAGAGCAAAATATACAGCCTGGACAACTGCAGATGTTTAATAAGAAACCTTTACAATGCATAAAAAAAGATAGGAAAGAAAGAACAGAATTGTGTTTGCCTAACGTCTGCGTATTTTGTGCACGTGTGTGCAAGAAGCTGCATTAGTTGTAACCCTCACTTCGCATTGTCGATTAAGAAAAAAACAAAGGAGAGACTGAGCCTCTCAGTGCAGCTGGGTCAACCCGTACCATGGGACTGTTATCTGGCACTGGCATGGTCCAGCTGTGCAAAGTGCCCTACGCCAGTGTCACGACCCAGCAACTACAAAGGAGGGCTTACTGCGCGGTGTGAGCAACCGCTAGCAACAGGCTGTTGTGGCTGTAAGTATGCAACCCTGTGCTGTCCCCGAGCACCCGGAACGCCTCAACGAGGCAGGCTCCTGCGCTCGGCCTGGCACTGGCTGAGACGGTGACGCAGTCCAGGATTTATGGCCCCGTCCACTTCAGCCGCTCACAATGACATGCCTCATGCAACAGCGGCGGACAGGCTGTCCTGTCTGCACCCGGCTCATCAGGACGGAAACTCTTCCCTCGTCCCCCAGAGAGAAACCCTGTGTGTTTCCCCTTTCTTATCCAGCCCTCAGCAAGCATCCTTCCCTGTGACCCACCGCCACTAAACAACCTTACGACAGAGAAATACTTAAACGGAGCTATTTCAAATGATTTTTACGGGTACTTCAGCTTGAGTTCCCTAAAACAGACCCCCTGAAGGTCTCTGGATTGACCTCCAAAGAATTATACCACCACCCCCAGACGGAAATGCTATTTCATATTAATTTAAGATACCAGAAGCAGGGGGGATGGGAGGTTGCAGAAGAGATGTTTAGAGGCAAAGGAGTTAACAAAACTCCAGAGCTTGGAGTGCCACAAGCAAGTACTTTGAGACAGCTGAATGTAATGCGTCTGACTCCACGTCTAGCCCTGCCAGTCCCAGAAAACAAGCTATGTGGGCAAAGCCAGGCTTGGAAACGTAAGCTGGGCTCTTCAGCCCTCTCCCCCAGCCTCCTGTTTTTTTCTGCTGAGGCTTTTGTGATCATCTTTCTGAATTTTAGGGAAAAAAATAGCAAGCCAGTATCCTGGAACTTTATAAGAAAGGTAGAGACTACTGAAGAAAATGTATTTTGTTTTTGGTGCACAAACAAATGAACAAGACTCAAGGACATATTTTTGAGAAAAATAACAACAATATGCATGGTGTTAACCTGGCAGGTGACTAAAAAACTAGCAAGAGAGGCTTGAGGAACGGCCACTATCATGAAAATAATAAGATGTTCTAGGCATCAGCTTGGGGAAGAGCTGGGACGAGATAAAGGTACCAGGAGAACACAGCACTATCAGGACTCACTCCAAGTTTCTACAGCTGCAAAATATTCTCATGCGTTAATAGCAAAACATGGGCTTTTATCTAAGATTTTAATACAGACCAAACAAAATGAAGAATAAGTCATGTCGAAATTTAAATTTGACAAGTCCTTTCCTTCTCAGCTCGCCCCAAAAGACTTCAGATCTAATTTAAGCATAAAAGACAAAGGCAAAGCCCTAAAGTAATACATTTCTTAGTGGTAAAGCTATAATTTGAGGGCAAAACAAAGACAACTGATTCTTCCAGAAAATACCTGCTCCTGAAGCAAAATGATACTAAAAAGCACCTCTTTGGGGTATACACACACACAGAAGATTGATGTGTTTACAATGCAAAAAATTAAGTATCAGTCAGTGCTGAGAAGTCAGGAACTGTTAATTGACCTCACCATGCCTGCATAAGGAGCTTTTTTCTTCCAAAGGCAGATTTGAAAGAATTTCCAGATACTGAATGCGTGTCTTTTTTTGTTCGGATGATATATTATGATGCAGGAAGGTCTGAATAATCTTTTCCTGGTTTGTTCTTGAATTTTAACCTTAGCGAGATCAGAAAAATCAAATAAATAACTTTTTCCATTCCTGCAGAGGACATTTTCACGGTGGCCTCCAGCAAGTGCTTACATTTAACTAAGTGTAGCCTTTCGACCAGATGTTCCCTAGGATTAAGCTGGTATTCACACGAAGACAGAGAATGTTTTGCAGTGAGTACAAATCCTTCCTTCTCTAAACTGCTCCGCTTTCACTAGGTTCAAGTAGTAACCAAAGAGCCTTCAGGACCTCAGAAACCGCAGGACCCTTTACTGCACAAAGCAGTAAAAAAGCCCCAACCAACCAACCAAAAAACCCCTTCAGAACCCCCACTACAAGCCCAGGATTCTCCTTCTGTCCTTCTACACATGCATTTTTTGGATCATCCACAGATTTTCTATGCAGAGAAATATAACAAGAGTGTGGTCTCCCACACTCCCATATCATCTTTCAGAGCCTTTTTTCCCCTCTGGATGTTTTTCTTGGGATATATGTATGTAAGTAAGGACAAGAGAACTCTTAAGTCCATTTTCTGGCATTGAGAACTGGACTCCAAGGGACGGATCCTGATTTCCCCCACTGTGGTTGAAGTCAGCAAAAACTTCAGTGAAAACAACTGAGTTTTGCTGGTGGAAACATAGAGTAAAACCAGACTCAGACTCTTGCCTCACTACAGAAATAGATCAGTGAGGTATGTTTATGCAGTGACATTTTTTAAACATTCGCTAATAAGAAAGCTCAGCTTGAGTAGTCCACAGATTCCCTAAGATCCCGGTACCTCTTCCTGGGCCTCGCTCTTCATTAAATATAATGACTCCTTAAAACAGAAAAGAGAAAATGTCAATACCACCTGCTGGCAGCCATGAAAGCTATCCAGGCAAATGCACCACACGTCAAAATACGAATAGGGATTTGGTCAAAAAAATGATACATGGGCATATTGTGGAAGGCACTATGCCCTTTTAGGGGGACTGCGAGTATTTTCTTGAACACACTCGCGGACACACGGGGGGGTGGGGGGGGGGACCTGTTTAAACACAAATGCCTCCCTTCCCCCTACGGCCCCCCCAAAAAGAAAATGTGATTTACCAGAAGGAGTTCACAATGCTGCTCGGGCTGAGAAAGTACACTGCGAACTTCACAGCGAGCCCAAAATAGACTGAAAAGAGGAAATGGGTGGGGGCGAGTTTCTTTCTTCTGCTCACAAAGAACTGCACCAGCCGATGCAGATCAAGTAAAAACAGTCCTGACACGCAGAGCTGCACTTGGTGACAGTCCTCCCCTCTTTTCCCAGTCTGGGCTATTTTAAGCTCGCAGCACAGGAAACTTGGCACCTACATGTTTCCGAAAGTTGCCCCTGCCACTTCCACAAGTTCAAATCATTTGCAAGGGCACAGCTCACAGCCCAGAAAATTTTGAGGGGCCAGAAAAGATACTGCCAGACTACGGAGAGCAAAGCATTTAAAGATATCAATAAGATCTATTGATAATTAAGTGAAGCTGAAAAACATTCGGTTTTCAGGCCTGTATCACGGTTGTACCATGATAATTTTGCTATAGACTCTCTCTCTCTCCCCTCCATAACAAATTTTCAGAAAAAAATAACGTTTTCAAATTAAAAGCTAAAAAACAAAGGGAAGACATTTGGGTGTGTGTTAAGCAAGTAGACGCAGAACCAGGAACAAAGAACAACATGGCAGTTGCACCTGAAACCTCAACTCTGACTCCCATTAAGTATGGTATATGAGAAACTAATGGCATAGCATAATTAAAAATGATGCTAATTATAATACTAGCAAAAATACCAAAGCGCATAAAGATAGCCAATTCCTTCACCCTATATTATAAAATCATTCATAATAGTATCAGCAGCAATGGGAGATGAAGTTTTCTGAAACAAGGTAAAAAATTATTATAACGGAGTAAACTCCTTTAAAAATCCATGTTTTGATTATTTCATAACTATACCTTTTACAAATGCCAAAGCGTTTCCTTTGCTCAAAGGTCCAAAAGTCTCCTTCGTTCAGAGAGCTAAGTTTCTGAGCACAGTAAACGGAGCTCAAAAAAGGTTGAAAAAGATAATCCTGCAGATGAAAGACCTTCTATTTAAACTCAACAGATTAAAACAGCCAAATAGATTTTACCTCCTTTTCCAGAAGTAATTCATTTCTGGGGATGGGAAAGCAAGAGCATTCTCATCCCCAAAAGTTAGTATTTGAGGTACCTGTAAGTAATTGAAAATACAGGTTCTGAAGTTCAGTCTGTTCGTTAATGTGATTACTGAAACACCATAAATCTGGAGTGGCAATCTAAAGCTGTACAAAAAAGAAGGATTAAAAACTGTCTAAGAAGAAAGAGAAGAAGTTGCAAACCCTTGTCTATGATTGGTAAAACTATCTGAAAGCTTTCAGGGAATTTTGCATGGTTGTTTTTTCGTATCGTAGTGATAGCATCTGCTGCAAAATGGATGGACACCAGAGCAAAGATGTGTTCGATCTGTTCTTGCAGAGCAGCCTGAGAACTCACTACCCCTGTGCTGAACATCACTGCCCCCTCATGCGAGGGCTCTCTATTCAGCTGCCATACAAAGTTGGACAAATTAGCTTAAATTACTGAAAACAACTCCTATTTGCTATACTTGAGCCTTTATTCCAATACCCAGCTGCTCTATATTCTTAAACTGTACCTGAGTCACCTTCATTTGTTATCCCTGGCGCTCTGGGAAACTCGTAGCTTAATAAACAGGTTAAGCAAATGAAAAGATTAGTCAATATTGTGCTTCAGATGGACGCAAGATGAGATTACACCGAAAGTAAGTATATTAACAAAATTAAGAAGGAAAGGTTTCCAGAATCTTTGCACAATCTAAATACCATGCATTTCACATAAAGAAACCATCCCCAAGTTTTGAGCTTGCATCTTTTTGGCCCTGATTTTGAAGACCACTACTAATACTACCAATGTACTGGGAAACTGGTGTTTTTTTGGTTGTCATGCAGGCTAGATGACACGGACATTACATGATCCCTATAACTGAAGGTAAAGAAATTGGAAGGAACAGAAGTTAAAGGAGGCAACTAGATAAAAATATTAGTTATGGAAGAGGGAATAGCAGAGTATACCTACATTTACAGCTCAGTATGTGTTAATGTGGACCTCCATAGCAAAAAGATGTGATATTCTAGATATTTAAGTAGTCTGTTCACCACACAAAAGAAAAACCAAGACAAGTTAAAGCAAGCTCAATTAAGAATGAGCATGGACATTTAAGCTAGTTCAAGATAACTTGTCTTGATACTTGAGAACTTGGTAATTCTTTTTTTTTCCCCCAAACATTCTACGAAGGCATCACAAGCCATTACCAGTTTGAACTCAAAGCTTACCAAGGACAAAAACTTTAGGTGGGAGGCAACATGATTCAAACAATATTGCACTGGATTGAAAAAATCTACAGAGGCTTGGAAATAATCCAGTCTCTTCCACTCTTCTCTGCACCTCTGACACAAACCCTCATGCCTCAGTTTTCCACTGGCGAGATAGGTCATGATAGCTCCTTCTCTGTAAAAGCTTTTTATAGACAATCATAGAAAAATTCTGTACAAGAATTTATTGTTATGTCCTACATACAATCCTTCCTGTGTATTAGCTTTATGTATCTTAGGTTCTTCATGTTATATGGTCCTTCAGCATGAGCATGTTCAGGTTCATTAAGTATGCTATCATCCCAGTATTAGAGGATTAGTCCATCAGCTCAGATCTTTGACAAATCATCATCCTCAGAAATGAAGAGGGGAAAAGAAAGGATAGGAAGGTTTTCCCCCTAAAAATTCCTTCTTCTGAATAACAGTGAAAATGGCTTGGATAAAATCTGACCAAGCAGAACAGGAACTTGCGAAGTTTTCAGACTGAAGAACCATAAACCAACAGAGAGTGCCTGGTGCAGCATCCCCAGTAACCCCAGCCCTCTACCAGCTGTCAGACCGGTGGGGGCACAGTCTCTCAGCTGTGAGATAAGATGATTTGAGATGACTATTACAATCTTTCTTTACATATGCAGAACCCACACAGGCACACACAGAACTGAAAAAGCCATTCCAGTTCGGTGGCGCCGAAGTAAGAAACCCCCACGCTGGTGTGGTGCTGTGTAACAGCACAGCACCCACAACGCCCAGGCAAAACTGAGGCTCTGCGGTGCCACGCACAGTCCACATGCAGAACGAGGCCACAAGTAATTTCCAGTGTTAGTGGACAGAAAAGGCAAAGGGTAGAGAAATAAGCACAGAGGGATGAACCTACTGCCCTGAGCGCTAGCTGAAGGCGAGCGGCAAAGCCGAGGAGGAAACCCAAGGCCGTGTTTATGGTGTTGACTCGTGGGGCGGCTGTAGGCAGGGTGCACCTCGCCAGGCAGGGCACACAGCCCACGGGCCGTTTGGGAGCAGCCCGCGTGGGCCTGGGTGGCTGCGCTTGCCCCAGCGCCCTGGAGCGCATGCAGGGCCGCAGGCTTGCGGGCTTCACGACAGGTAAATGGGGTCCGGGGGATGCGCTCCTTGCCTTTAATACACAATAATCTCATTCCTTGTCCGCCCTTTCTCCAAAACCCATGCTGAACACTGCAGTACCCTCTCAGCTACCTCGAGGGGCACCTTTTATTTTTCTTTTCCTAAATAATGCACAGTAGCTCCATACTGAGGGCTGTATTCTCCACAGCACTCAGCATACAAAGATGCTGAGCCTTAAAAGAGCTCAGTACCTCACATCTCCTGAATGTGTAAGGACATATCTGAAGGTCGCCTTGCTCAAAAATCTAACGTCAGTAACTTTCAGTAGGTTAATTACATCAATACACACAAACAATCACAAGAAGTTAGTGGTGTTCAAGCCCTCGCTCTGCCTTCAAAAAAAAAAAAAAAAGATGTTTAAAATACTGTTCTAGTTTTTAATAACAACTAAAAATCAACACCAAAATCTCCTATGGAACTCACAAAAAAGTGCCCCTTCCCAGTCACTAGCAGTCAACCTCTCTTAGGGAAGCTGCTGAACCTGCACTGAACTTTTATTGTCTCTAACCTTTGGAGGCTCTCAGCTAGTCGGAGGCCCGCTCTGAGCCATGTACCCTATCGGTCTAGCGTTCACACATCTACACTTCTTTTTTTTAATAACAATTTTTCTACAGTACAAGGTTGTTTTCAAAGATGCTGATCACTGTTTCCTGTTGACTACTCAGGAAACAGTGGATCCTCAGCATCTCTGAAAACTAGGCTATAAATGACTTTAGAGCTGAGCTGATACGCACTGAGATGACATCTTCTGCACAGTTACAAAAGTCAGAGTTTTCCAAAGCCAAAAAACACATCAGATAGATGAAGAACAGCTCACAACTTTAAAATGCAAGGTACCCTGTCTACACTAAATTAAAGGGAAAAAAAGTCCTAAGAAAGGTGGTTAATTTAAATATACTAGCAATTGCAATTTAAAATGCAGCCCACTTTCCTAACAGAGGCATGTCTCAATGATGTTATGGATCTATTCTGAAGCTTCTACATCTTCTAGAGGATTTATAAAGAAGAAAATAGCTATTGAGACAAGTGACAGGGAATTTAGCATTTGTCCCACCAGTTCAGACCCAGAATAGGTTCGCAGGAGCTACAAAGATAGTTGTTAGCCAGGGAGAGGCATCTGGGGCACTATCACAAGCTACCAAACAGGGAAGGCAGGCCCCAGCAAACATAAACATGAGCAAAATCAGCTCCAGAAATGAATGAGAAGGAACCACAAGCACCAAGGTGAGAAGGAACATGTCGCACTAACTGGGAACTGAAATGGTTAAACGCAGCATCAATGCAGAAAGGACTAGCGGGTGAGCAAAGAAGAAAATGCGACAAGCTAAGACAGATACCACTAACATTTTGCATATGTGATGTCTGTCCACTACTCTTTTGTCTCACCTATTTAGATTACAAGATGTCTGACTTCCACTAATGGAAAATGCTTTGTGAAATCAGATCCTCACCTGAGGCAGAACTGCTGGGGACTTTCTTTACCTTTCCCCTCAAGTTAAAAACAAAAAAAGAGGCTTACATTTATGCAACTTTGAAGAGTTTGTTGGAAGGCTTAGATATGGCAGAGATAAAGGAACTATTAATTTTTTTATTTACAAAATATGACAGTTTTAATTAAATCACTTTAATTTCTCAATTAAATCATTAAGAAATTCTGTTTATTTTTGTTTATCCCCAAACTGACAGTTCAAGAAGTCAGCCCCTCACTCTTTTCTGGAACCTAGAGAAGCACCTTATTTTTTCCCTACTTTAATACGCAATTATTATACATTCTCTGACTGAGAAACATGGGAGTGAACAGTACACGGTGTGGGATCAGAGAGGATCCGTGGCATCACACACGTTTCTCTTTGGGGGCAGAGGAAAGGAGCAGATAACACCAGTGCAGTCAAACCTAGCAGTTCTGCTAGGCACCATCCTGGGAAGAGGCTTACAGTTGTTGCTCTGCTAACTCAAGCTGCTCCAGGAGTGCAAGGAATTTGTAGCATCACCGGCCAGACATTCTTATTTCCTTCCACATCAGTGACACCTACTGGTGAGCAGAAGTGAAGGCAAAAAACAAAAACAAAAACAAAAAACCCACTGGAAAGCCAAAGCCCCAGGCCGCCTTTCATTGAAGTTTCTTTTTCTGGAAACATTACAGCGAGCCTTGAATAGAAGAGAGTTGTAGGACGTGAAAACAAAACTTGGTGACAGTTGTTAAGGGAGTGACAACAGTGCAATCAACAGACGGTTTTGTGTACAGGGAAGTTTGATTCAGCTGATTTTTATAGCCGCATTATTATGTCAGCAATCAGCGTTAGCGACAAAGTACTGAAATAGCTGGATCCTTTAAACGTACAGCCCTAAATCTGTTTGCAGACCTACAGTTAATGGTTATTTTTGAATAGCTGGAGCAAGATAAAACTTGAATTAGGAGGGAACAACTGATTTACAACCAGTTTAAGGTCAATCTGCTTTCCTACAGAAGGGTAAAGAGGCTTTTCGTGTGAACAGGAACCAGGCCTGACATTTCAAAATAGGGAATTTAGCCCCATTATCAAACTGCAGGCGGCATTTTCTCCTCCCGCACTCCCCTGCCACCCAGCCCACCAGCACCAGTCTACCTCTGCAAGCGCACGGTGCGGCTTTTGACCAGAAACAAGATGCGGAGCCAGGGATTAGGCTAAGCATCCATAAATTCCCCCAGGGAGCCGCCCGGGCGCTGGGCAGCAGAGCACCGCCGGGATTCCCTGAGTCAGCATGTTTCACCTCATCCGCCGCCCTCCTCCCCAAAGCAGCCGGCCCAGCGCCACTGGTAACGCTTACAGACCTTCCTGCGCCAGCGGGCAGTGGGCGACTGCTGCCACAAAATGGGTTTTGGGCCGTCCAGCCTCACTGGCCAAAATCCGCCGCATCTGCTCTGAAAGCCGCTTCGCCCATTTGAATGGAGTGGCACCAATACCGACCTCATGGCTTGCCCACGAGCCTCTGCTCAAAGCCTCCATACCTGGCCCGCTCCTGCGTGCAGCGGGGATGCAAGGGAAAGTCCGGCTTGCTTAAGTTCAGGCTCCCACGCTACGCTTTAGAAAACAAGGGAGATTTGGAATCTGCTAATCACAAAAATTAATATGCTGAACTACAGCAAAAGCCTTGACAATCAAACTTTTGTTCTCACGAAGCTGTAACAATAATCTCCTAAACTGCTGTGGCAAGGCCCTGAGTCAGATTATATTCACTCATTTCTCTTACCAAAAAGAAAAAAAAAAGAATTAGGAACATTTATTAAGCTTTGGGAAGTGCAAAAGATTGGGTACCTTTAAAAAAGAACATTATTTCAATGCAAATATAAACTTATCATAAGCTTCCTGAAGCACACGCAGCATAAAGGCAATATCACTGCAGAGAAGGTATCTGCTTTCAAGGGGATTTGCATTCTCATCGAATGCTGGACCAAGTCCAGGCCAGCCGGAGGATAACCACCCTCTAACCTCCCTGCGGAGACTTACAGAGACGAGACTGAAGCAGTATCATTTCTGACAGAAATCAAATCCTGGATACTGCACTGCTGGGAACACTACAGAGAAGAAGAAAAAAATAGGGAGGAACTGGAATTAAAACAATTCTGTGGCGCTCATTTAGATAATACCTTGTCAAAGGACTTGATATGGGAACGCATTATATATTTACTAAATGTATGCAAAAAATAACTCTCTGCTGTCATAAAAAATGTAACTTTAACTACCAGGAACATAAAAATGTTAAAGCTGACCACTTAGAAAAATGGCTCAGTTACATGCCCTGGTTAAACCAGCTAAATAATGTATCTAGCCAAATTGTACATAAAGCCATGGAGAGCATTCAAAAAATACAACTCTTTCACATTTCAATCAGTTCAAATTTCAGCACTACCGTCTCAGAGGATACTATAATACCTAGCAGTGCCTACATTGATTGCCTACAAAGATTCAAAAACAAGTGACCTTAATGGAAGCTCATCAGCATTAGGATACTGCAGCACAGGTGCTGGGTACGTACTCAGTACTTGCTTTTTGATGTAATGCACCTCGGGTTACATATAAGAAAATCCCCAGCCAGACGGAGGACTAACTCCCTGGTATTCCCTGTCTTGCCATTCCCACCCTGCTGTAGCGGTTTCAGCCTTTGTGCAGCCACACAGCAAATGGGATCAGAAAGATTTTAAGTGACCCTTTAGTGCTGGCAACGCACAGGAGGCAGCACAGGGATGGGAACGAAGTGATTGCCCAAGGTGGCAACCGCTCAAACAGCTTTGCCAATACAGCCATAAATAAGTAATCTTCACATATTGTTTTCAGGGCCAGTCAGCTCACAGACTGTCCCAAAGGCAGCAGCATTTGGATTGTGTTGAAACCTACAGAGACCCTTAGCGATGCCTGGGCCTTCTTTGAAAATATGTCTAGACTACAAGAAAAGGCAATGCCTTAAAATGTCCTGTTAGCCAGTTTTAGCTGCAATACTGGCAACCCAAATTATGGATGTGCCAGACTCAAATGACAGTCAGACATAAATTCATGACGTTACAAAAATACTAAGATAAATGTAGGTTATAATTGATAGCTTAACTTGTAATTTTTAAAGTCTCAGGTTTAACTATTGCTCACCATAATCTTGTTTTGATTGTTCTATATAGATTTTAGCAGAAGTATGAAGATTGGTCTGAACAGTGCATGAATAGAAATGTCTGTGGCACAAAGCACCACGAAACACAATAGAGCAAGGTTACAAAAATGCCCTGTCTTGATAGCCATGGACATGATTGACAGCAATCAAACAGGCAAACACGGAGGAACGTGGTGTGTGCGTCAGGACCAGAAGGCCTGTGCTCCGCTAAGGCCACAGCACAGATTAGCCAAGACTGTGCTGTGAGGAAAGGAGGACGGCAACCAGGCTGCATGTCAGACTGGAGCTAGGGAGACAGCCACAACAGGGAAACGCAGAAAATGGGCAGCAAACTCAGATTCCTCTAAGATCAGGGAAAAAATGATTCAGAAACAAAAGGGTGCCCCACAGGAATGTGGCTGATTACCAAAGGATATAACAGATCTATCCAAAAACCAGAAGGTCATCACCAACCAGGCAGAAGCCAAGCAATGTGATGAGGACTTGTCAGCTGATGCCCCTGGTCCTCCATGTCACACACAACTGATCCTGGCTAGATCACTTGGACAAGCATCTCCTGGAGCTTGTGGGGATGTGAGTGTGAGAGAAATCGGTAAAAGAACGAGTGTGAGTGGAATCGGTTTTAAAAGAGGTATCGCCTTCCCCTCCGTTAGGTCTCACTGACCTCTGTTGCATTATGTGTTCTCATTGCAGCTGAAATTCTTAGGTAATCACTGGAGCCTCAGAGTTGAAACACGAAGAAGAGAACAAAATACTGCAAGATGCGCAATAAAATTGCAAGAACTAGCAGGCAATGCTGCAAATAAAACATTTTAACATGCTAGCACAGAAAGAAAGGGCAGGCCAGCACAGGAGAGCCCCACTGCTGTTTATTTTACCCACTTACAACATTTTAAAGATGAATTTACTCTTTGCTAGAGTTTTAAAAGTGTTTCCTTAAAAAAAAAAAAGAAAACTTTTCTTCCCTGTTTTTATACGCCCTTTTGGTGCCCCAGGAGAAGTTTCATCAGCAGTGTAGTCAGACTAGGTTTGGGGTCTGAATAGATTTTAATATTTGCATAGAGATAAACTCTGTTGAAGGGAAAGTGGAAGGGATACACAGTAATTGTGGCCTGCTTCTACAACAGGACAGACTGACCATAGGGACAACAGGGATAAAACCAACAATGCTAGTAGACCCTGCAGTGTGAGGGCCCTGCCGTTGTGTGTCCGTGCAGGGTCTTACTCCCCCACCACATCTACGCTGGTCTGCCCTGCTCAGGGAAGGCAACGCTCTCCGATTCAAAATTCAGTAAGCAACGTAGCTTAGTAGAAGTATTTGAGCCAAACATTAAGAAAGGGGGAAAATAAAAAAGGAAAAATTGAAAGGAACAGGACAATCTCACAGGAGAGAATATCTGAAGCTTCTAGGTGTTCAATTTGCCCACAGAATTAAAGCAAATACTTATGCAAAAATGAACTTTTACTCTGAAGTGAACTACTCTCACAGGTCGGTATGTGTGTGTGGGAGAGGGGTGTCACATCAGTACACCTATAGCAGGATAATCATTCTGCTAACACTATGCTGGGAATCTTCCCTGTACAGACTAGCTCTAAAATTTGGTCCATTGTTTCTGTACAAATATACCTGATTCAATTATAGGTGTGATTCTTACCAAAACAGTTTATACCAGCATAGCCTGACACATAGACACATCTATAGCGGTATGGAAGTTTCCCAGTAATACAACTGTCACTCTTCCTGCATGGGAATACTCTGATACTGGGAATATTGTACCAGTACTGCAATCAAATTGTATTTGTTTTGCGCTGCTTTCAAAAGGATTTGTTGGTGCAGTGCCACAGTCTCTGCTTCTGAATGCTGGTTGCTCTTCAAGCACCAGTTGCTGTTTTCTGGGATTTATGACTGAAAGGATTAAAAACAAAGAAACCTAAAATAGATCTCTGAAGGATATTAATAGCTCCATCCAGCTCTGTCACATTCCAGATCTTATTATTACAGAAAAATATTCCTAAGGTAATAGATACAGCTTCCTCAATTTAAACAGTTTTTCCAAAAGGCAAATTCTAACCCATTATACAAATCTCCAATATCCCTAACACAAACATCCATGCAAATGATAACTCAGCAATCACCGGCCCTATTTGCACATATATTTAAAAGGACAGCTGAAAATCTGGGCCATTATAAATATATGTGCATGCCACTGTTCTTCAAACATAGGGCTAATGCCCTGGAAACACTCAAATGCCCAACGGCATCAGTGGGAATTGAGGGTTCCCAGCATTTGGCAGGATTGAGCCCTTCTCATGTACGGATATGCACACTCCCACATGCCCATAGAGCGATTTTAAATAAAATACAGATGGTGGACAGTAATATCCTCTTCATCTGGACATTCTATGAGACGATATTACTGACTACAGTTTAAGCATTATAAATTAGGATTTGATATTTCATTTAAATGTCGTTCATTTATTTTCTGAATGTTCTGATTCTCAGCGAATGAAGAAAAGACATTTCCGCAAAGCCAGAAAACCATTCATTGTATTAACTCTATCACACTTACAGATGATCTCTAAGGAAGCTTTATCTATTTATATCATAGCCATGAAAACTTCCAAGTGTATTAATTAACAGTAACAATAAAAAAGCAATCCTTCAGTCATGTGTTCCATTCAGTCATTAGCATCATATATTTTTAAAATGAACAAAATACATTTGCAGTTTGCTGGAGAATTATTTTAAGGTCCTGGTGTCCCTTAGAATCTCCTCTCACGTCTTTAGATGTCTGCCTTTCACTCTCTCTGCCTGAAATGTCTAGACATCCAAATTAAGGAGTGACCAATCACCAGCACACTGATCTCCCTGCACACAAGGTCAGCTCTACAGAGAGAGACACACTTACACAGACACACATACATATACTTTCAGCATGCACTGTGCAGGAGACCTTTAGTTGTGCACAAAAATATTGATGTTGCTAAGCGATACGCAGGCGGTCACTAGCCCTAAGTCTTTGTGTTTGTTTATTACTGTTTCTTTTTCCCCTAGTAAACAATGCAGCGGTGATGCACAGATAGAAGAACCCTTCTAAATTAAAACGGCTATGGGAACTAATTTATTATGTCTGTATGATATCAACCTATTACTTTTTCTTCTTATTTTGTTCCAGCAAGTCAGAAGGAAAAAATTTATGAGGAACTTTAAAACACACACGTCCTGAATAGACCTGATCGTACTACTTTGCTTTAGTTAAATAATAAAAGCAATTTATTTGCAAAGGTCTCTCTGTGTCTTACACATGCTGGAACTGGATTTAAGCACACTTTCTGAAGTTAAAATAATGATGGTCCATTACATTCATATATCTAGTCAACTGGAAGAAGAAGCAACCTGAAAATAGTATCTCATGACACCACACATTAGATAAGCAAAGTGAAACTATGCTTAAAAATTCATTCCAATTCCATACAAAATTGAATCCAAGTTTCTATTAAAAAAAACTTCTCCAAAGAAAAAGCTGCCCAGTTCTGTGAACATTTTTTAAGTCATCTCAAATATCAAAAACCTTATCTTATTTGGTACCAGAAGGGGCTTTCTGGAAATACCAATGTTCATGACAGGGGTCAAATCTGGAGTTTTCAAAATAAACTTGCTTTCTTGACTCCAAGGAAGATGGAGGACCAAGAAGCAGGGTTTCCCTAATCACCTCCCTTGAATAGCCAAGGCGGAGAAGAAACCAGGTGTCTGACATGCCTGGGAAGCACCTCAGAGCCCTAAGCTTGTGAGGCCTACTGCTCCGACATGGTCCCAGGTAAGCTGCCCCTTGCACTCAGGGCCAGAAGACGGTGGGGAGTCCTGCAAGTGCGGGTCCCCAGGGGGTCTCCCCCAATCTGCAGAGGAGGCAGGAAAACAAGCCCCCTGGGAGGCATCAGGCAGGTCTCCTCCAGGAAGCCTCTCCATTTCCATAAATTGTGCTACAGTCAAGATGGCAGATCATTTTTTTCAACAGAAAAATATTTCATTGGAACATTTTCACCAACTCTATTCAACAGAGCATCACCATGTCGTAACAGCCCTGGAGTGAGCCAACCCTCCCAGTTATGGACATATATTGCTCACGTGACACCTAGAACTACATGGAATATATTATTAGGAAAGCAGTGAGTGTATTCTGGTTTCATTTTATTTTATTTTAGCGGATAGATACAAAGATGACTACCTATAGCAAATGGCCATGACAAGCACAGCTGAACAATATTTCAAAACCATTTACACCCTACGTTAACAGCAAATACCTTCACAGTACTATAAAGATAAAAATGAACTGAGAACTAATGTAAGCACTACTTCAGGCAACTTTTTTGCTTCTTGCTATATGTTACTATGTGTCATGTGATATATCACAGTACAGGCATAAAATTCTGTTATTAGTTGTCACATACATACGAGCTCCTCCCAAACTGTTTCCTTCCACATCACTGAAACAATAAAAAGTTTATAAAATCAGTATTCTGTTGACTGATTACATTTTAGGAGTCCTGATACATAACGATACGCATAGCAGAACCACTCCAAACTGTTTTCTGCTCAGTAGCCTGAATCAGACATGGCAGTAATTGGTACAGCAGGAAACTGAAACGCAGGACAGCTCAGTCCCCTCCTTGCTACATCACTGATTTGCTCTATGAGGCACTGGACCTTTCTGTCTCAGTCCGTCCATCTGTACAATGTTAATAGTAATGATACTTTCCATGCAAAAGCACTGCTTTAAATTCCCGAGATCAAAGACCAGAAGTGCTTCTATTCCAGACAAAAGCAATACCTTGCCTCCTCCTCAAGCAACTTGCCTGGCTGGCACTGGGGGCAGACTGTGCTGGCACACGGAGAGACAGAGGTGCGCCAGGAGATGTGATCCAAACAGACAGGAGAAGGTAACCAAGAGGTAAAAGTATTATCCCTTATACACCTCATCAATAATTGCCATTAAAGCATTATTTTTGCAGATGTCTTCTGAACAAATACTTTGGATGTGGGATGGTGAAAGAAGAGGGAAGCAAGGACATAAATAGAAAATTTTCTCATTATAAGAGTTGTATGTTAATCAAAAATATTCTTTTCCAACAGGCACTTAAGACAAAGGGCCTTAACAATAATGGCACTACTTTGGATAACCTGATTTACCCTCAACTGCAACATGAGATGTGAGGCAATCAATACACACTGTGAAGACCACATAGCTTAATCACACAAAAACTTATTTGTTTTTAGTTCTTCCTCCTCTTTTCTTAGAAAGCTTTTTTGTTTCACTGAAATCCTAATTATCTTACTGAAATTTCATGCCTCTGATTTTGCTGAAGTAGAGGAGAAAGCTTATTCACAAATAAACCCTGCAGGATAGAAAAATGACGAGGAAAAAATATCAGGTCAGACAAGTATGACTGGGAAGTCGGAAGTAAAGAATTCAAGTATTTCAAAAGATATCTTGATAGGTATATTCCCACCTCATTCCAAGCAAATAAGATTAGTGTGTATTACTGAGAATTTTATGCCTCAGAAGAAGGTCCTAATTATATTTCACGCTGCTCTCAAGATTCCTGTAAAATATACATCTTTAATGTGGAATTTTATACCTTATGTAGAGCATATAGGCTCTTTTTGATATTATTACTTTTCTATGAAAGTTCCTTTGAAGTTAGGTAATTACCTTAAGTAAAATATTTAGTCTGTTGTGAGAACTGAACCATGAGGCTTGTGTAGAACGACTAAGTCACCCTGTAGCACAGCCTAAAGGTTTCAGAGCCACAAGTGGGGATGGAAACTTTAATTAGGAACACAAAGCCAGGAACACGTCTTAAAAGTCATCGAAAGTGAGAGCTGATAAATCTGTACAATACTGGGTCTTGCTCCATGTATGCCACTGACAACTATTTGAGCTAAGTGCTAAAGAGTGTAAAACTACTTCATTACTAATTACTGTCCTTAGTAAAGGCACAACATACAGAGGTATGTAATTTTTATACTGCTTTCTGCTCTAGGACTGATGATCCCTGACCATCTTGTGTTTGACTGTAGAGTTTTCAAGAAAGGTTGCTTGTGGTGAGAAGTCACTGGTAGATTCCCTCATCGCCTCCCCAGACACAGCTCCTTGAGGCTGCCTGAAACTACTGAATGTTACAACACTGCACCATATGGATCTGCAATTTGTCACACACACTTCATCCCTCATATGCAATGCATAATACAATATGTGAAACCAAAACTTCAAGACACATATATACATATGCACACACACACAAAAGGTGAGTCTGCCAATTCAGAACCATAATATCAATTCATTATCATTTTTCACAGATGGGACAAATTCAGCTAGCTTACTGCATCCAGACAGGTTTTTCTGACCACTTCAATAATCTGAGAAATGAGACTGCTGTTTCTATTATGTTTTTTTGCCTATGCAAAACTCTAACTTTTTATTAAGAATGCTTAATAAAACCAACACACATTAAAAACAATCAGCAGGGAGTGTTGCAATTAGATGCTTGCACAGTGCCTCCCTCTGTGCCTACATGCAAATATTTTTCATCTTTTACACACTGTCAGAAACTTCATCATGTTACTGCAATAAGACAGACCCCCTCCCCTTTTTCCTAATGTGAGCTGTTAGGCCATCAAATGCATATCGACATAACTTACAGAATAAAGCAGAATTAGTTCCAAAATTACCTAAAAATTTCCTAAAGTTTTTCTTCCTGTGTTGGATCTCATTACAGTCTAACTGAAGATACTGCAGTTTCACGCCCCCAAAATTAGAAGGGAAGGAAAGACTAGGACTGAAAAGGCAGAAGTCCTGCAGATGAGGTACAACAAGCATCAATAAGGAGGTAAAATGATGAAAGAACAACATCTAAGATGATCGACGTAGCTACGTGGAGTCTATAAAACACTTTCCCTTCACAGAACACAGAAATGCTGTTGAATACGGTCCTTTCTGTGGGAGGAAAAAAGATGTTTGGACTAATAAGGGCAAGCTTACAATTCATCTCTGCCTAGTTTGTCAGATGCAAAATTCACTCTGAGTGCTGTAGGATTCTATACGTAAAGGCAAAGTCTACAGAGTTACGCTTTTTTTTCAATATAATTCATTCCATTTGAGCTAATGATAATCAGTAGTTTATAGCAGGTACTCCACCGTCTTGTGAAACTGGCCGGAAATAACTTCATAGCAAAAGCTGCAATTCTCTTGCTTCACACTCTTCCTTCTCAGAGTAACCACCTGAAGGGCTACAGCAGGCATGTGAAAGAAACCAGAACAACAGGAGGAAACTTTAGGAGGAAACAGTAATAGGAGGAAAATTTATTAAAAAGTGCACCAACACTTAAGGCTCTTTCCAGACGTCCACTGCTCCGGTGAGTGAGAGCCTCTGCCTTGCGACATAAGACTTTAGTGACAGACAACTATCCAACAAGCAAGGCTAAGCCATATATGCAAAAACGTACCCAGCATGCTAAAAGATGGTATCTATGCGTTGTATTAAATACACATGTAGAGCGCTATTAGTGGAGAGCACCAAATGACTGAAGGTCAAGCCAAATGCATCCAGCATGTTGCAGCCCCGAGTCTGGTTTCTCTCCACCTGGCTGTTCCCCCGATGCTCCGGGCAGGTACCGCGGGGGCCAGAGCTCGCCCACCCCTGCCAGCATGCAGCCACACTTGACTCTGCTCATATACTTCAAAGTCAGACGGGAACAACTGCGATCATCTCATCTGACTCCAGGGATAATACAGGACACTGGGATTTTCTCAACTAATCCAATAGGCATGGTTGCACATAAGCGTATCTTTTACAAAATGTTCAACCTTTCCGTAAAGGCTTCCAAAATTAGCCTGAAGATATCCAGCATCAGCTGACAGCTTTTCAAACATTACTTTGTCAAAGGAGACTTCCATTTTGCCAGAGTTTTGTTCCCCATCTCTATATCCTAGCCTGTAAGTGTAGCAAAATGTCTCTACTAGAAGTGAGTAAGCAAAAAAAGAAAAAAAAAAGCAATCCTTGGGAAAAACCACACCCACCATCTCAGTCTGTCCAATTCACTGTATTTATATCCTAATGGTCCAGCTTTGTTGGTTTATTAACTGCAAATTTCTCTGTGCGAGGCTCTTGCACATTCATTACGGTCTTTATAAAGATCCTCCCTGCAAATGCCTTTAGGTCACATCTAAAGCCGTGGTGTGAGCCATGCCAGACGACGCGTTTGTCAAAGAGCTTCTTCTGGGACCGTGTGTGATGTCTGCTTCTCTACACAGCACGATTCAAAAATAAGGTGCAACGACAGCAGGGCCTGTCCTCGCAACCTAACAAGCAGCCATGCCTCCTCTCCGCTGAAGCTGGTTACCACAAGATGGCAAGGCACAGTTTAAACTGAGTTCAGATTTTGAATAATTACTCTGTAACTGATGCAGAAGTCTGCCAGCACCCTGCAACCCTGCCACCTCTCATGATCCATCTTTCTTATGAATTGCTTATGAAATCTCTGATAAATGTCTTATGAATTTTCCCCTAATCAAAACGTTGCTCATCTCTCATTACTGTCAATAAAACACTGTTTCCGTAGGGTTTATCTGCAAAACAAAGTGGCAACTGGAAAATGAAGATAGTTTTAGGTTGTGCGATCAACCTGAAACATCAGGAAGCAGGACATGGAAATCGGAAGGAGTTTTAAAAAAGAAAGAAAAAAATCAGGAGAGAGGAAAAAATAAACAACATGTTTTGGTTTTAAGATTTTTCGACTCTGAAGGCTGCTGATGCTAATATTATTTGGGTTTAAATCAGTCTCACGACAGATTTAGCATCAATCCACTAGGAAGAAATTTAAACTGAAATGAAAAATGAACACTGGTTCAATCGGTACCAGAACCTCAATTATCAGGTTGGAAGAAGAAGAAAGAAAACGACACTTCTGGTAGCCGTGCCTGAAGCCAGGGCCACCAGACAGAAAACCAGCCTCTTGCCCAAAGCTGACCAGCGGCAGACCTTGCCTTCTTCCACTCACCTGACGGTCTCTCTTCCCCTTCGCCTGCCCTCGCTGCCCAGCAGCAGCTGGGGCAGCAGCGCGTGTGCTGCGGGATGCGTCACTGCCTGCCGGCGGCCGGGCAGAAAACGGTTAAGTCGCGCAGCCGAGGGACAGGGGAGGCAGCAGCCTCCGGCAGCCCTGGGAACGATTTCTGCGGGCCAGAGGCTGAAATTTCAGAGGGAAATAATCCCAAGCACTGCCGCCAGGTCAGCAAGGGGGCCCCACAGCACTGGCTTGAGTTTTAAGGCAAAATGTTACTGCAGACAAGCGCGGACCTGACTTTACCATCCTCTAAAGGGCCATAATAACAACAGCCACATACCTGCGAGAGGTAATAAAGCAAAGCAGGAATTTTGCCTGCACAAAATGTAAACAGCAAAACAGACGGCGCAGTTATGTTAATCAGTTAATGTTTGTTGAGTGCTTTGAAGATGCAAAGCACTCTAAAGGTACTAAATACTCACAGTCTTGTCTAGACATCATCAAGCTCATTTTTAGATTGCAACCTTTTCAGGCCAAACGGTGCAGCGCTGTGTGTGTTTGCACTGTACTTTCTGTGACGGGCGTGACGCTCAGGAGGTATTTGTGAGGGAGGGACAACGGAGGAGCGGCCCCCAAAGATTAAAAACACAAGCCAACAGCTACTGTTGAGGCAACGTGAAGTAGCACAGGTGAGAATCAGGGAATCAGGTAGAAGTCAAAATACACTATGGCAGCATTTCAATAAATGTATCATCTTTGTACAGGGCAAAATGTAAAATATGCATTTCAATACTGTTTTTGGATGTGCTTCCAGAGAAACAGGTAAAGATTGAGATGGTCACAACAGAGAATCCTTTCCAAACTAGTTTGCTGTAACTGTGTAAAATATGTTTACTGCCCTAACAAGCCAGGATGAGAAAAGTCTTTGAAAGAATGAACCGTATATGTAGACTCAACATAGCGGTGAGAAGTACAGTGGCACACATTGTCACGCATAGGCCAAATATGGAATTTACCAAAACACATGAACAATGAGATCACAGATTTTGCTGAGGTTTGGGAAAATTCCATCGAAAACATTTCAAAACTTGCACTTTTTATTCGCTTTAAGGAATGTGGCATGCAAATAAAATCAAACTCCAGAGATTTATTCTGCAATAATTGAGCTTTCTATGTCAGATTTTCTTGCAACCTAAACCAAACCTTACTATAACTGATGTTAAGAAACTACAAATCTCAGAAACCTTTTCCACTTAGGTTTCCTGGTCAGCTCAGACTGTAAATGGGGAAAGAGGTCTGCTGTTATACAAAAGATACAGACAGCTGAAAGAAGCAATTCTCATTCATATCCTAAAACTAGACCCAGACTGACCATCCCAGTGAACAACCAGTGCTGCTGTGCGTGGAGTCACAGTCAGAGATTTTAGCTCGGTGACTAGTTCCCGGGCTAGGAGCATTACAAAACTGGTGTTTTGAGGCCGGAGGGAGAAAAAACTTCCCGTTCCTCCAAAACAGCCCTTCTGCCTGGCTCCAAAGCAGCCCAGCCCAGGCCCGTCAGGGACGGGCATCCTGTTCCCTTTAGCTTGAAAGGTGGCTTGGCTTTGTGCAGGGACCTACAGTCAGGGTAGAAAAGACTGAGGGAAGAAAGGGGTGTTTGTGTTTAGAAAATTCACTCCCTTCACCCTAAAAGAAAAGAAAAACACCCATGGTTTTTGGAACAGAAACATACATGCTGAAATGTGTGGGAGAAAGATGGTTTTATTCTCCTTCACCTTTTCAGAGTATCCCAAAAAACACACCTCCCTTCTCTGCTGGGGCTGATGAGAAGGGGCTGCTGCTGGCTCACTATTCCCATAAACTACCAAATGACCAAGGTCTCATGCTACAGATTTGCTCCAATGCTAGTGAGCAGTAAGATTATTTTCTTGCTTAGAAATTTTGTTTTACATATTTTTCAGTCTCCACACTTCAGCTGTCGAACATTAATTCCTAAGCAGAAGAAAAGTCTTAATATCGTTACAACTCTTATTTCTCAATTTGTTCTCAAATCGCTTCCGTCACTGTCCCTAAAATAAAACTTTAATTGGAAAAAGATTTTTTAAAAAGTCATTTTTAAGTCTACTTGGCAAAGCACATGAAAGAGCAATGACAACACCATACTGGCTTCTTCCTTGCTAGGGAGAACGCTTGCCTTTCCCTCTCTGTCACAAACAGCATGCGTATGTAATAAGCCCAATTTTCAGCCTCAACCTAGCTGCGTTACTCTTTCCTTGCTTGTAATTTTGCATATGCTCACACAATTACGGCCTGAAATTTGCAGATACAATTACTAGTTGGCACACTCTGGTATTTGAATGATGGAGTAGTTGATTGTATCCAATGAAAACAAGATTAAGCCGTGGAAGCAAACGTGTTTTAGCAAACCTAATGTACTAACTTAAGCTTCTGTTGTTTTATGGAAACATGATCCTCTAACAGCATGTCCACACCCTGTAGCAAAGTGTTGTCTAGAGACCTCCTTACACGAAAAGCAGGACATCCACATCAGTACACTACCACGCTTGCACTTGCCTGGTAAGAAGTCCAGCTACATAGCAACTATGTTCAACTTTTTTTCCTTTTTTGAACAGGAAATGTTGCTTGCATAAAAATTGTCAAGTTAATAACAGCATATTAACAGACTCACAAAATAATCAAGTTAACAATGGCAAATTAATGGATTCACAAAAGAACTATTGAAAAGATGCTACTAAATCAAAATAATTTTAAAATTCACATTACATCTTGATATTTGTAGGTTCATTACATATAATAAATGGTTCTGATTTTTCTTCCAAAGAGAAAATCTGCAAAAATTTAAATTAGAACTCCTGTTAAGAAGAGAGGTTGTTAAACTGTTTAATTACCATTTATCAAAATTAAAAGAGGTTTTGACTGGGTTTAGTTAGGTTTGTCAATGATCTTTGAAGCTGCATTTATTTCCTGTTAGCTCAAAGTCAGTAAACCTTTTATTAAATTTTATTAGTAAAATTCCGTAGGAAATCCTTAAAACTGAATATTGTGTCTATTGTGGGACTGACCTTCTCTCACTGTAGTCTTGCAGAGTTCTCAGAGCAGATAGGATTTCCTAGTGTTCATCATAAATGCAAACTACTAACTGGAAAATCCAGATAGGGATTAATTGTAATTCAAGAACAGCTATGACAAAAGACTTTCTTGATACAGAGAACAGACACGAATGTAAGGAGATTACACTAGCAATTCATTTTGGTCAGCACCTTTCAGTAAAGAATGCAGAGCAGGAGTAAGCAGCCCACTATTTATATTTTTAAAACTTATCTAAAAAATCTAAAGACAGCAAAACAGTCACTGCATACATAGAGGCACTGTCAATAAGATCAAGAAGAAAAAAGATTTTTGTTATTAATATTTTTGCCTATGCTTCAATATGCTGTCATCACTGAAAAAAACCACCCAGAGCCTGGAATAGTCATTCATTTCAGGTCTAGACACTGGCACTGAATAAAAGCACAACTAAACACACAGGGGGATACTTAACAAATGAATATTATATGCAATCAATCAATACGACATCAGTTGCCACTTCAAACTATTCAGAAGTTATAGCAATGCTTATACCAGGAGAGCTTAAATATTCTTACATCCTTTAATTTTATCTACTTTCAAAGTCTTTAGGGATCATGTGTTTAAGCTTTTCTTTGCAACTGAGGGAGCTAGAAATTAACCTTTTTTACAGTGAACCCAAAATTTGTAAGTACTTCCATAATAGTAGTCTTTGGAAGGTAGGTTTTAAAGAAAAGGCAAATCAACACCTGACTTGTCAGAAGACTGCAGGAGTTGGTTACTGTAATCTTGCAAGAACAGCGCACTGCAAATTGGATATTAACTTCAGAAAGAATCAGACAGCGAAATCCCAATAAAGTCGTGAGCAGCATCAGCTTCAAATTACAGTCTAGACTTTCTGTGCAATACTGGCCAAACCATAGATAAAACACTGTACCAGTGTACAGGTAGAGAACGGCAGGTTGCCACCGACAGCAGTTCAGTCTATCTTGCTGTGCTCCACGCAAGTGTTTATGTATAAGGGTCAGCCTTACTTCTTTGTGTTTCAAAACCCCTTGGGCACCAGGTTCAATCATCCGTCTATAAATACTACCACAGTCCAAGAGGGAGCCTACACTTCATCAGGTGTGTTTACAGGACACATCCTACAAGCACACAGTCAATCACTGCCGCAGACAGAAGTAGAATACTTTTCCACACAGACTGCCAAGCGCTCCTCCTAAAACCAACCTGAACTCGTATTTGTTTTCCAGACTTTTGTTCCCATTGGAGCTATACAGGATCAAAAGATGTTTACTCCTTTGGCCTGGTAGGTTCTACATCAACGAGGTTTCAGTAAAATGTGCCAAAACCACCAATCAGGGCTTTCATGTTGTTGCTAGAGCCTAAGGAAGGATGACACAGTGTGTTTACAGTTCACGTGGCTCTGAACTCTCCCATTCTCTGGAGAGGAGAAAGACAGCATGATCACAATCTCCTCATTATGGCCTGCATTTTTCAAATGCACAAATCTTTGCAGTGTTTCCACACTATTAAATTCATTTCGACCATAAACAGCTCCAAAAGTATTTGAGAAAACACTAATTCTCTCCTTATAAGGTTGGAATAAAAGTAAGAAAATATAGGCTGCACTCAATGTGATAAATGTCTAAGAAATTCCTCTTTGAGTGGATTCCTTGAGTCTAATTTCTACATTCACAGGAGACAAATTATTTTGGTATATAGAGATAAGAAATTGTGTCAGCTCAAATTAATTTTGTACTACAATTATCAGAAAATGCTTTTGTGACCCATAAAATTTTTTTTAGTATTTTCAGACTCCCCCCCCCCCCTTAAAACTTTACTCTAAGGTGCTGCACAGTAGTTCTTCCAAGTTAGAGAAGTGTTTTTATTTGACAGGTGAGGAAACAAGATTAAACTGCTGAGTGGCTTCCCCAAGTTATCAGTACACCTGGAGAAAATTTCAGAAGACTTGGTCCTCTATCCTGCTCTGCCTATTAATCAACATTTTTGACAGAGCACATCAGTATACACTATCACTACTATAATATGTTTGCATTATATCTCCTAAATCGCTATGTGAGTTGAATAAATTATATGAAAGTCATCTTTCTGCATTTCCAGGTTCTTTGCTGTTGGCCAAGCATTGCAGCCTAGGTGACCTCATAGCAGTACGAGAACTAGCAAGGGAGATGGCAAGAGCACATGGCCAAAGGTGGAGCAAGACCAAGCGCAGACAGAGACAAAATTACTTTTGGAGAGCAAACAGTGATCTAACAAAGTCCTCCATTTTAGCCACAGGGTCCTGTAGGGTTTTTTTATTCATATATAAAATCATAGAAATCTGGTGCTGAAGATATTCAGAGATTAGCCAGTCCAAACTCCTACACTAAGGTAGAATTAAGTGCAGATTGCCAATAACTGATGATATCTTAGCCATTCTAAAAAACCTCTTGTGAAGAGACTTCACTAGCCTTCCTACGCAGGCAGTTAAGATGTTTCACCGTCTTAGCAATGGAAAAGTCTTGCAGACATTTAGCCTAAATCATTTCTATGGCATATTAAATTGACTTCTTCCTCCAGAAACTATGGAGGACTATTGATCACTGTCACTTAAATAATGACATTTTGCATATCAAAGACTTATATCCCCTTTGGTCGTCTTTTCTGCAGACTAAGTAAGCTGATTTTTTCAGTCTTTTCTCCAAGGTTACGTATTCTAAATCTCTCATCATTCAGAACTTTCTCTACTGGAATTTCACCTTTCTCAAAGTGTGGTAACCGAAACTCAACGCAGTATTCTCCTGATGAGGATCAGGACAAAACATAGCAGAAAAATTACTTCCATTGTCCGACTATGACACTACTGTTAATCCATCCTTATAGGCAATGGAAAACTACAATACAATGTAGAAGCTGAGTGAATTCCAACAATATATTTTTATGTGGAGAATAAAATTAAATATGAGGCAAGGAAAGTCCCTGCCCTAGAGAGCTAGCTCATCTTTTGAAACAACATAATTACACACACATTCTCACACACATTATGATTTGGCTAGCTGCCTGTATGACCTACCAATGCTGCTTGTTGTTAGATACCTATATTTATTCAACAATTTTCACTGTGTTTCTTAGCCCATTTTTCAGAAAAGCCTGATGCCTTGACCTCGGCTCCACAGTCCCCGAGCAAGTAGGTACGTTTGGGACATGATGACAGTCACACCTATCAATAACTGCAAGGGCTGTCTGCTCAGGGGGATAAAACCACAGAGGAAGAGCTGCCAGCAAACTGATCCTTCGAGTTTGGACACCAAGTCTATGGTTGGCAAGTAACCCATCACCTGAAGAAGGCTTTAATGCTATTTGATTCACTGGCCACTTCAGAGAAGGAGAGAAGTCAAAGCAGAAGGTTCCCAGAGAAGACAAAAGGTATGGACAAAGTGCCAAAGGATCACTAGTGTGGCGAGGGAATACGAGCAGGGATTCAGAAGCAGGTCTTTCTGTTTTGCATACGGCTGTCCACATTGCATACTACCTGTGGGCAGAGGGACTCACATAAAAACCTTTTTTGTCAAGTTCATCTCTATTTCTTTCAAAGATCAGCCTGAAAGAATTAACTGAAAACTAAAAGCTCCCAAAGAATGGACGTCTAGAGAAGCATCTGCTTAAACTGCTCGGTAAATGAAGAGACCAATATGGGGGGATGGACGGAGAGCATTAGAGTGAAGTTATTCTTCAGCTAGAGAGGTTTCCTGAAATAGTTGGCTATTCACTGGTGCAAAACATCTGTATCTACATAGCTCCAAGCAGGAAGGAATGCCTGGAAGGCACCAGCTGAAAGTCACAACCATTGACTTGAATGTGAAACCGCAGTCTTTAGTCCCTTTGACCAACTCCAAGAAATCAGAAAGGAAAGGGAAAAATCAGGAAAAATCATCAAAACTCTTTTACAGCCTAAGAACCTGTAGATCCATTGATACTGATTATCTGATTACTCCACACTAAGCATTTTTTCTGACATCCTATAACTAACAACACATGTTGGGTTTCACTCAAATTACCTTTCTTACAACTCATTATAACACAAAGCAATTTATAATGTTTCTGCAAATCAGGGCGATAGATTTCCTTTAATTTCAACCAGCAGCTGTTGAAGCAGACCCATAAATAACCATAGCACTGTTCCCACTGAGCTCCCAAAAAAGGCTGTAAATATATTTAAGAACCTGTAGCATAAAGACATCTTCTGCTTTCAACCAGGATGGAATACCTTTCATAAAGTGCTTTAGTTATGAGTTTATCTGAATAGCAGAAAGGCTTTAAAGGACACAGTTGAAAACTATGACTTTGGAAAATAAATGAGAACTGATGGAACAGTCACAGAAGCCTGTAATTGTTTCTTGGTTGGCTTACAGTATTTCCATAACACACTCCCCACCGTTAGTGCTCAAACTAATTCAGGCTTCTGAGTAGCAGACATGGGTATCCTTTGACAAGTTGCTGGTTGTGGCATTGAGCTCGGCTTCAAAGGGTCCCACTCACCTATGCATACACCACAGCTAGTCACAAAAACTGCTGCAAAACAGATCAGTGAATTTATCCAGCTTAACAAGACCCATTATTTGCTCTGTAATAGCCTTTTTCACATAAACCGTTTCGTTGATGGCTCAGCAACTAGGCCCTGCCAACAGCCATATTGCCAAACCTAGGTGGTGACAAATTGATGCACAGAGCCAGAAGTTTCTTACACTTGCTTTGCTAATGAAGCCACTGTCTCGCTAAAAAACAGCAGTAAAAGAAAAATAGGAGAGAGAGGGGGAAAAAAAGGGAGGGACAGAAAATCAACTTAAAATATTCCAAAAACTTGGCTTTCCAATGAAACTTGAATTAAAAAAAATGTTTTTTTACAGCATCAGGCTACTTTGCACTTTGTCAGACTTGCAATTCATTGAAGAGTCACACTGAATTTGTATAAAGTGAAACCAGTTACCATTTCCCTCATCTCTACTAAAAGTGAGGGTCTTCAGTAGCCACATAATCCAGTGTTCTTCAAGAAGAGCCCCTGTGGGAACATCTCTAGGACAGGCCACTGCAAGCTGAGAGTGACGGTCACAGCAAGCCCCTTTGCCTCTCCTGCCCTGAGACAAGTCCCTCATAGTCTTTGGTTATATTAACCAGAGCCAGACGTTTATTGTTCCTGACACTGAATACCTCACATTCATCCCAAATGTTGACTGCGCCTCTAATTAAATAGCTGAAAACCAGAATACGTAGGTTATTAGTTGGCATACCTCTGTCTGCCATTTTAACTCAGGAAGGTTTAAATAATATATTTCATCCAGGACCATCCCATCAAGGAAACATGAGAAATGACTAACAAAGGAGACGTCAGTTTATGCGGTGTATTATGTCACTGGGAAAATCGTGGTTTTGGCTGTGTACAAATATACTTCTGAGTTTAAACAGACAGCTCTTGGGTATGGCACAGGACTTAATTCAGGACAGTGTGGTTGATTCAGGTAGGGAGATTCTGGCATTAACTCCCAGGGAGTTTCTGAGAAAGTCACCTCACCTCTTTTGGTCTCTGTTGCCCTCCCTCCCGCTGGTGCTCCCTGTTTTTTTCCCAACAGACTATCAACATCTTGAGGTGAGGACTGCAGGCTTCCGCTCAGCTGTATGGCTCACTGTTTGCCCAGCATTTTGTGTCTTTTGTTGTCTGTCCTACCTTCCCTTGTCTCCCCGTTTCCATTATTGTGCAGCACTCTAGTTTCTACAGAGTTTTTGCTCATTTTTCTAATTGCCAAGCACATAAAAGGCACCAAGTTTTCCATAACAACTATAAATCACTACCAAACCCAGAAAGAGATAAGAGTTTGAAGTGTTCTGCCTTTAAACAGAACTGAGTGGTTGGGGGGAAAAAGCAAAGGACGATCGGAGAAAGCAAACTAACCTGAACGCATCCCAGCATAGTGAGGCCCAGCGAACTGTGAGCACCCAGAGCATGGAAAATTCCCTCTGCCTGCTTTGGAGAAAATACTCAAACGTGCGTCTTGCCCAAGTAGGGAAGCGAGTGCCCTCCTTGTTAGGCTACAGAACTAGACCCTGTGCTGACCTGCCGACACTCATAAATACCCGTCCGAAGCGGGAGCTCCACTGAGCAAGGATGCGGCACACTTTGGGACAGGCAGCAGCTCTGCATGTGTGGCACCGAGGTGGGATGCAGGACACCCAACGACTGCCCTCCTTGTTACAGCACTGGGAATAATCTGATTCATCTCAAATTCCTCCTTAGTCTGCAAAAATATTCTGACAGGCCCTTAACTGCAACTCTTACATTTTCCTAAGTTTTCCTAAGAATTTTCTGCAGGCTCAACTACTCTGATTCAAATCCATAACAAGCCTCCAAAAGCACATTATAAAGAACTAGAGCAGAATATATTGTGCTACTGTAAATGCTTAACATATTTGTTATGAAAATTACAGGCCAAGAATTATGAATCTTGCAATCATTAATGATACATTATAACTGAGAAAAAGATATCTAGAAGAAAAATGGGGATTTTGTTTCATTTTGCTAATAAAAAGTTCATCTTTCTTAAAAGAAAGAAGGATGAATTGATTTTAAATGGCATTTGCCTAGTAACTCACACTCTTCTCAATGCAAATGAATGGAAACAAGCATGTTCAGCTGCAAAAAAAGTAATGCACTTCTTTACTACTGTCAGAAAATCTTCAAACAAATTCTTTCTAAACTGGTGAGGAAGTCCTTTGTTTCTGCTTCAGTCAAAGAACTCTTTAAGCTGTAAAACAGTCCCTGTAAATGTTCCTAAAGCAGTGACACAAGGAAAAACAGAAAAATCAAGTTTGCAACAAAGTTCCTTTAGTTTAGTAGCTTAAAAATTTGGCTTTTGGAAAAGATGCACAAATAACTATCTGCGGTGACATTACCTCAGCTACATATTTGTTAGAGAGGCTGAACAGCAGAGTCTGGGAAAAGTGCAAACTATTTCTCAAAGTAACCTCTTGTCCGTCTGGCACATTTTAAGGGACAGACCGTCTGGGTCACATAGGAAAGAAGCTGGAATCTCTGTGAACCTTGACAGAGCCATGTTGCAAGCTGTGTGAACTGCTTCAAATGAGGGAATTAAGGGGGGGGGGGAAAAGTGCCACTGTAAATGTCTCACAAAAACACTTTAAAATACTGTAAATCTTCCAGAATAAGAGACTCACTGTTGCTAACCCTTGCAATTCTATTGCAAGTGTCATGATGCTTTATTTAAAGTCATAGCTTTTGAAAACAACTGATTACCTGAGAATGAGTTTCCATTAAAAAAGGTTTCCTGCAGAGGTTACACAGAAAAGCCTGAAAAGTTGAAGTAGTCTGCAAAAGCTCAAGAAAATAACCTGTTTATTAAAGGCTCATGAATCTCAAGCTAATCATGATTCTGAGAGACTGGCTCAAGACTTAGTTTAATAGTTGTTAGCAATATCAGAGACTTAAAAAAGAAAAAAAAAGGAAAAACAGAAAGAAACAAAACCCCTAAATACTCTGCCTTAAACTAATCCGAAATGAATTCCTCAATAACACAAGGAAATTGGCAGCAAGAACAGAAACTATCCCCCCGTTGTCTTGGCTTTGAAAGTCTCTCAGCAAAACTAAAGCAAAATAACTCTCATATTTCCCTAACTCAAAGAGTAATAATGAACAACAGCTGAGCTTTAGAAATACGTTGAACTTATGCTGCAGTTCTTGGAAGGAAAAGTAAGAAAAAGTAGAAGAGCATCTAGCGGTTGTTTATGGTAGCATGATAATTGGAGCCTGGCAGTCAGCTGCAAAATAGATGCAGCAACTTCAGAAACAGGAGATGTGGGAGCCGGTGGAAGACAGATGGATGGTTTTGCCTACTATGCCAGGGAAGGTTATTTTTTGCCTCTTCTGCTCTCATCCATGTGAAATATAATATACACGACATACATCCACACCGCGGATGCTCACTGTGTGGGAAGTGGGGCCAGAGGATGGGGCCAGGGCCACAGCAGTGGGAGAGAACTATCAACACTCATCAAAGCAGCGCGGATGGGAAAACACAGTTGTCAAGTAGGCCAGATCAAGATAACAGAGATGTAACACCATGAATAAACTATCATTTCCACCTTTGCTACATTTATCTCTTGCTTCATCATTATTTCTCCACTCCCCCCACCACCACTCCTTCAGATTTCCAAGTAAGATAGAAGATCAAGATGTGTGTTTTAATTTAAAAGGGAAGGCACAGAGGAAGACGCGAAGAGATGAAAGCACTCAGATGTATTTCTCACTTAGAAGTTTTTTGTTGTTTTTCGGTTGTCTTTCCAGGGAGGAGATCGGTCTGATCTGAGCAAACAGTGTTTTGTCAGGATATCACTGCAAAGAGCAGCAGAACATCTCCAGCCAAGAGAGCAGCTGAGACTGGTGGCAAGAGCCATGCCGGAGAGGGAAGCGAACAGCAGCGCAGGGAGGGCTCTATCTCCCGATACGGCCCATTTGGCAAACCACCAAGGACGAATGGAAACAGCACATTTCCCGCAGGAGAGGGGTCTGCTTAGCTTTATCAAATATAGATAGGGATATACTTTTAATGTTCACTTTCTCTCTGAAGCACCTTCTCTTTAAAGCTGCCACCATGCCAAATGCTGTAAGGAACAGAAAGCATGCTTTTCCTATCTAGGATGGAAATTAAAAATAGTTATAATAATAAGAAAAATTCCTGGGGACTCCCAACCAATGTCTGTTGCGTCTATCCCTGCTAAATTTGCTGCATGGAAACAATTTAGAGTTGGAAAGTAAGCCAGGCAACTCACAGGAGACCTGTAGTCCGTTTTTGTTCTAGATTTTGGTTAAAGTCTTGTTTCCCATTTGTTTTTAATGTTCCCCAGACTTTCTCCAAACTTGATAAGCTTTGCAACACTTTTGTTCACTCAGTTTAAAAACTGTTCTACAGAAATTAGAAACAAACAATTAGAAAATAAGCTTCAGGGAATGGAACAAAGCTTCCATTAAAACTGCATTAAGCTTCCCAAAATACGATTTCACTGGCCCGATACATCTCCAGACAATTAACACAGAGCAGAAGGTTAGCTAGCCTAGTCTTCCTTTGCAACCAGCTATACGATTAAACGGCTAGAGAAAAATATGGATGTCTCTTCAAACGAGGCTGCAGATGCACGCAGATATCAGCCACGCACACACCGGCAGGGCTGGACTTTGGTTGTGAGAAAAGCAGCAGGAAGGAGCAGCAGGTTTTATTCTGACTTCTCAATCTGTCATGCAGTGAGCAAAGCAAAGCAAGTCACTTAAGGAGGGCCCGAAAACCTTATAGAAACTGGGTGGGGCAGCTACCGCGCTGCACTGGTTTTGGTAACTCCTTCTGAAGCTCTGGGAGGACTTTTTCACTTTGCGCGATCTGCTGCTCCATATCCAGTGACCCTCTGAGAGCTAAGCCTGTCGGCGCGCAAGAGGAGGTTACCCCTGCAGTAAGTAGTTTAAAGACAGGTCCCACAGACTTGCCAGTTGATACGCTCCGGCGGCAGAGACGTGCCTGCTGTCAGAGCTGAGCTGGTAGCACTTGCAGAAGATAGCGGGAGTTTTGGCTTCACCAGCAATGGATCAAGCCAGTCACTGATCCAGCAAGGAGAGCTTTTAGCTGTGGGGAGCTCAGGGAAATCGTTACTCTGCTGCATTCTGCAGCTCTCTGAGAGAACTGGGACGCTGCCACACACAAGCTTTGAAGAGCCAGGATGACATATTACTTACATACTATATACTTATAAAGGAACACTGTACAGACTGATAAATCACTGGATGGAATGTATTTACATGTGCCTGCTGAAACATATACTATCATGGTGAAGCCTTGCATACAAATGTAAATATTTAACAGCAAAAAAGGGGCAAATCTGTGTGTGTATCACAAAATATTTTTCACCGAAAGACTTTATTTAAAACTTATTTGTAACACTCCAAATAAATACTATGTTCACTATGTTTTACAGAGTCTGCACTTTGTTTGTGATTAATATTTGTTTACTAAGAGTCCATATGTGCACTATTTGAAGCTGACAGTCCCCAACATCTCTGTATGCACAACAGTCCTAAGAGGAATATGTACTACTCTCTTTAATAGTTCCTGAAGAGTCACAGCTTTGTCTTGTGCTACAAAAGAGTAAAAATGAGGTGCAGGCAGGACACTTAGCACAGTCATACGTAGTCTGCACAGACATGTCATGCCCTCCTAAGAACTGATAAGGCTGAAAACAATTTTCACGTACTACAGATAAAAGGATACAAATGTATGTGTTGCATAAAACTTTTAAAAGACTGTGTGTAGCTAGATATGAAATCAAATTAATAGTTAACATGTTATTGCGTAAGCATAATTATCAAGATGATGGGCTTCATTTAAGGAATATTAACAGGTTCATAAATCTTGCCAGACAAATTTATCAGATTGGAGTATTTGAAACCTCACCAAACAAGCTTTGACTTTAGAAAGAGTAAGATTAGACTCTGTTGTTGCACATCTCCTGCAAAAACCAGAAAGGTCAAAGCAGCGTGCCTGACATAAACTGCACTTGGAAATTTCATTACTGATTGGCACCTACTCTATTCACAGCATCATCCAAATTTACCTTCAGTCAGGAAGCAAAAGATAAGAGGTTCCTCAACATTCAACAGAATGTGACTACAAGAAAACTACATCTCAAACACAAAGGCTGCTAGCCCTCCAAAATCCACAGTAAAATACATCCCATCTATGACAATTAGGCTCAAGTCGAAAGAATATTTAAGGACTACTCCACTTCCCAGTCTTCCCACAGGACCCAGTCATGTTTCCCAGGCGCTGATCATGTCATAACTCAGCACAGAGCTTCAGTTCCCATAACACATCCGTAAGTCATTTTAGTCTGAGCTACGCAGACAAAATGAAGCATGCCATAACTTAAGAGATAATGGTATCAAATTAATTCTTCAGCTTAATTGTAACTGCAGTTGCTGTAAGAGTCAATTCTGTCAGTAAGACATCAAAGTAATTTTACCATATCCTGGACAACGATTCAGCCGCTCAGTAAAACCAGACCTTTTGTCTTAGGCAGCGTAGGTTAACATACACATGTGCTATATTAGGACCTTTCTGATGCAGTGGGCTTTTTTCTATTTTGGCTTTTACTGCCAACAAAAATGTTTGAAGCTTTAGTGTTTGCAACATTTTAAACAGAAATAACTAAGTGCATCACAGTTACTACAGAATTGCGGTTTAGAACGAACAGCTACACCAATGTATTCTCCTAAACAAAGCTGAGTACACCTTCTACTGTGTTGATTAATCTGAAGCAATAGGACCTCCATAACTACTCATGGGAAACTTCTTCTCAGTCTAATTTATCTCAGAGTAAGGAACCTTTCTTGATTTATCTTTTTTACCACCAGCTATACACTTTCCTTCCAAACATGTACTTTGTTTATCTAAGATATTCAATAGGTCATTAATATTTAGAATCAATCCTCTGGAAAATAGCTTGAGTCAGGTGTTTTGAAATAGCATCCTCTAATTTGAAATTTGGCCCATCTTCTAATAGATAAACAACCCTAACTGGAACTCAGAACTCTTTTCAAGTTCTCCTAATTCCTTCTTCTTCCTCAGTTTCACAGATTCAAAATAGAGGAGTTGTCTGCATTTCTATGTTGCTAGGATTAATATTTGTTCACTATTTTAGACATAAAAAATAACATACAAGAGTTTATTTTTATTGTAGGTGCATACAGCCATGCTATTCTAGACTCTGTCTGCAGTATTTATGAATTCTGGTACTGAGTGATTTACAACTTGATCAAATCTAAACCTTGGCATACCAAGCCTCAAGAAATAAGAATATAATAGTGTTTACTACTATCATAAAACGAAACACTTTTCCTTGCAATATGCAGATGACTGTGGACTTGGCTATTATAAACTGCTGAGGCTAACAATTTCACAAAGTGAACGATGACATCTGTACAGATCAGAAGGCTGTCCAGAGTTCCGACAGTTAAAGATTCAGCAAGAATATTAAGTATCTGACTTCTGGGTTTAAGCCAATCAAGATGAGAAATCAAGCTGAAGCTTAACACGTAGCAGATATTTTTTTAAAAAAAACATTCCTCCAAAAAAAAGTTTTCCAAAATAAAATGTCTCTCTTTTTTTTTAACATTCTTCCAAAACTGGAATGATTCACTTAAGAATAATTATGGTGCATTTTCCCTCCCAAGAGCTGTTTAGAGACCAAATGACCACACAAGTGACTAGAAAGGCAAGGAGTGGTTAGCCAAGGACGTTCTAGAAAGAGTTTTCAGTACTACTCTAAGTTGTCCCCAGGATGCTAAAACTGATGTGACATGAGGACAGTGGGACAAGTGCTCAGTGCCTCTCTAGTGAGGGCCGAGCTCACAGTGGGAGCCTGATACCTTGTGGCCCTGGCACCCTGCAACTGAGGGTGCCCCAACACTCGCACAGGCAAAGCTGGAGCGCACCATATGCATCAGGGTGGTCCACCAAGGCTTGTATGAGCTCCTGCTCAGCGTAAGCCCTTCGGAAGATTATACAAGCAAGAAGATGGCTTAATTCGGGCCCAGAGGAGCAGCACGGAGCTGAACTAATGTGCATTGACCAGATCGGGGCACAGGGAGTTCAGTGCACAAACATCCATGCAACTCTGCATGGAGCACCCCATTGGACACCAGGGCATATGAGCTAGCTCCATGCTGATGACAAGCGATTGCACCGTTGAAATTACATGGAGGACAGTTCAGCTACACCCATACAGCGTTACCTGCCAGCTAAAAGATCTTTTCAAACCAGAAGTGACTCTGCAGAGAGACAGCTCTAGCATTCCTAAATCCACTTTGTCTGCCACACAGGCAGCTGACATTAACTGTCTTTCTTGGGGTGCTCAGTTCCTGTATTCCTCACTTGTAACCTGTTTGCACTACCCCTTTGCACCCCCTTTTTCTGCATCTTTGCCTCTGCTGTGTCCTGGCATCTCTATCTTTTCTCTTCCTTTATATGGTTATGAAAGAGCTGTATGACAAACAGCGTGCTAAATGATTTACATGACCCACCCGGGATGGAGAGGGATTTACAAAGCAAGAAGTACTACTGAGCTAGACAGATGGCTGTACTGCAGGGGTTATGGCTAAGAATAAGGTTGCAGAAACTCATCAGAAAGGGGAGGTCCACAGTTTACAACAGGCTGCCAAGCAAAGCGTCGGTAGGGACTCCTGGACTGGGGCAAGATTTACATATGGGGCCATCCAGTTAATTTTAATGATGGGTCACTAGGCTAACATGTGGGCAAAGGACTGGAGGGGTCACTTCTTAGATGGGAGTTAACAATTCGAGTATGCAAAGTCTGATGAATACGCTTAGGAGCAGAGAGGTCTGCTAGGAACGGCTCCCTTCTCTCTTCTCCAGCTGCACGAGCCCTGCATGAGCCCACTGTCAAGCTCTGCAGACACAACAGCAAAGGTGAGTTTTGAGAAGGATACCAAGAACCTATTTTCATGAAGGAGTATCAGTATGGAAACCACAAACTTAAGGAAAGTTAGCCCGTGTCACTCTTCTCTTCTAATCCTTCCACCAATTCCCCTTTCTCTATCGTAAAATCTCTGTCACAGAAATTGCCTGTCTTTTCTTTCAAGGCCTATTCATTTTCTACCTATCATGTCTCATATCTCACCGAAATATCAGCTCCTGCCTCTGATCGACCAGTGATGCCAGCATTCATCACCAACTTCAGTGATAAGCTGGGACAACAATCTTTGCAGAATCATTTGCCATGGATATGAGCAATACTGCATTTGTCAGGGCAAGAGAAAAGGACGCTGCAGTAATCAAAACATGAAACAGTGAATTTTATCCAAATGAGAGGGTGGATAGAAACAGAAGTAGTTTAGAAAAATAGTAATTTGTCTGAGACGCCTCAAGCCTCTTCTTGCAACTGTGTATAATTCTACATATTCTATTCCAAAAACAAACCAAGGTTATAGTCTGAGGTTCACATGACTTTCCTCAGCATTTCCTTGCTATTAGCCTCACTTTGGAAAAGTTGCATTGAAGAAAAGCTCAACTACCCAATTATTTATAATGAAAGGCAGCAAAACAATCATATAGACGTGACAGAGAATTCAAAAGCTTAGTAAAGCTGCTCCTATTAAAAGGAGGACAGTTATTGTAAACAATGGGTTTTTTAAATTTCTACGTTACTTTACCTTTATTCAGACCCACACTATGTATCAGCTTGACTATGCTGTTGTAAGTGCAGTATCCGCATAAACTACAGACACACTGCAAGGAAACAAAAATCCCAAAGCGCTAGTGTTCTTAAAATTGGAAGTGATAGCTCTTTAGGTTTAAAATTAATAATGTGACTAAATCTGAGTAACTGAGTAATTATGATGCTATTATTGTGCATTCTAGCATGTCATATACCATGGATGAAGTAGTCAGATAAAGTTTCCTTCATCATTATCTACACATTCACCTATGTGCCAACCCCATTAAAGGCAAATATGACAATGTCTCTCCTTCAGCTGCCCTAAAAACAGGCATTCAGAAATGAAGGCATCCAAACTCATAAGTCACATTTAAAAGCTAAGTTTCAGGGCCTGACTCAGATCTCATAATCTCTCCCATGCTAATAATTTTGTTAATTTGTACTGTTATTCCTCTTTCATACTAGTGTTAAATGAATCCAGAAGAGGCTTGAATTCCTCAGAATTTTGACTTTACTGGATACCTCTCTCCACACACAAAAACTACAAAACACGTGAAATAGGATGTGATATTTTTGAGCAATGTGTAGCCAAGTGACAGCATGCTGTCTTCCAAAAATACATTTGCATGGATGGCACCAATATTTGAAAGAATTTTTCTAGCCATTATTTGTTCGTACATCTCCATCTTAAAAACTGGAGTGACTGTCAGCTCTCCTCATGCTTCCTGGCATACGGACAGGAAAAACACACTTCACAAAGCAACTTGATAGATTTCATCATAGCAGCAAGTATTTACTTCGGCTTTGTGATCTCAACTCTGAAGCAGTCAAACTTCCTACAGGGTTTCTCCTAAGTACTGCATCATACAGTGCCTGTCTTCTGGGCTGTCACATTCTCTACATGCAATTTTCACATTTTTTGCTTGTGGATGACTTCCTATCAAGTACAGAATGCCCAGGTAGCTTTCAGTAAACACAGGCTGGTTTTCAAAGGTAGCTTGCTTGATTTAATTCTAGGCTGCTACTCAGCTTACGGTCTACAAAGAACGAACCGCAAAACGTGACATTCTCCAGGCAACTCTTCCTGAAAGGTTGTTGCCACTGGCAAGCAGATGCATGGCCAGAACTTTTCTCCTCTGTGATACTGCAAGAGAGAAGCGTTTATGTCTTCAGCCCTTTTTGTCGCAGAAATAAAGAAGCTTATACTCAATCTTCCTTAAATTCCACTTACTCACCTTCAGTGTATTTCAAGTGTTGAAACTTTTTCCCTTGCTGGGGAGGGAGCCCGGACGGAGAGGACTCTGGAAGGCATGGAAGGCCTGGGTTATCCTCCTAGCTTGCCCAAGGAGCACGTGGGGTGCTTGCCTAACCTCCCCACTCGGTGGGGAAAACCATCCCTCTTGCCTACGCTTGGCTCGTCCGGGCCGTCAGCCCCGTGCAGGCTGGTGTCAACGCTCGCACCCACCGCGCACCCTGTGGCTTGAACACCGTGGCTGCTCAGCTGCAGTTACCACAGCATGTCATAGCCAGACACCTGAAGAAGGGAAAAAGCAAGTGCTAGAAGGACAGAGAAAGGCCAACAGTGAGTCTCTGTGCTGCAGTAACGAACTTGGACTTGGTTTGGCTGCTTTATGGACGCTTCAGGACCTGTGGGCTTGCAGGGTTCACAGTGTTATAGATTGCCAGCTTAAATGCAGGTTATATTTTTTGTTCACAGGCCTTTAAGTTGCGCCTAGTTCCCATTGTACAGACATCAACAATTTGTATATACATAAATGGGATACAATATTCATCTCAAAGAGACAGCTTTAAGACTACTTTTGGGAGCTCGAGACAGGGATACAGTGTTTCACATAAAAAAAAGAGATGACAAGCTCACTGCTTTAAGGACTAAATATCAACTCCATCTATCGTTCTATCAAAAAGTTATAACATACTAAAGCAGAGCTAGTGTGAGGAGCAAGCAAGAAAATTATTGTCAGCTCAGCACAAACCACGCTAGAGATACAAAACAATTTCAGAGATCACATGTGGATGAGAAATTATTTGCTGAAACTCCTTTTACAGTCAGCATTTTATAGGGTCTTCCCTCCCCTCCAAACTACACACATCTGAATATGATAATTACTCAAATCTGCTAGCATATCCGCCAGAATGGACTTGACATAGCAGCTATTACTAATGAAGCACAAAGCCCTTTACAAGATGGAAACCAGTGAAGCTATTAAGTCCTTCAGTAATGGCAAGGTGCCAGATGATGATGGGTTGCCATAAGTTCTGTAAAGCCCATCAAGAACAGGTGGATCCAATTTTACAGGCAGCATTTAAAGAAGTGGAGAAAAACAAATTTTTGCAATCAATCTCATAAAGCTGTCATTTCTTTGATACTCACAGAAAGGCAATCAGACACCATGGATAATGGATACAGTACAAGAATCTAGGCAGGCCAATCACTGCAAGAATGATCATCTAATTTTATATGCCAGTTTGTATTTAAGGTCTATACCATATCAAGTGCAAGAAAGTAAATGCAAATCTAAAGCATGCCATCTTTGATGGAGGAAGTCAGGGATCCATTGTACATCATGAAACAGTTGCAAGTTACCAGAAGGGCTTTTGAGTGGGTAGAGTGGAAACAATTTTAAAAACTCCTAAAGGATATACACTGTTATTTAATTGCAACTACACTTGTATTTTGTAAATGCAAAAGCAAAAAAAAAAAAATCTTTTTTTGTGAAATGGTTCTATTTCTCTAACTTTTGAAGCACTAAAAAAATATTGCTCATTCCCCTGCTTTTTTATTTCAACTTGAAATTTCTCCTGGGAACAAATGGGAGGAAATATGCCAAAAAGGCATTAGTATGAGGAATCAAGTCTATAAAAATTATACTATGCTGAAAGAATGCTGCTGCTATTCCAACATTCTGTTACTGATATTTAAAGGTAGGTTTGCTGAATCCAAAGATCATCAAACTAACCAAGGATTTAATGTCACTACTTTGCATTCCTAGGTTAACCGAATCTGAATGATAATTTAAACTGAGCAAAGTAAAGCATGACCTGAATTAGGTAATGCATGGTGGGGTACAATTAACATCACTATTCAAAATAATGGGCCAAGTTCTCTTCTCTATAGATTTTCTGCTTGGTTCAGCAGGAAGGAGGGTTGGAAAAACAATTCCAGCTCCCTATTTATGTGTCCAGCCTTGAAACATAGACAAGCTTCAAGTCTGCTGTAACATGCATCAGATGGCAAAACTCCTTAAAACATACTCTGCCAGCTGAAGTACTTAAACCACAGCTTCTCCCTGTCTCAACCTCATCCCCTGAAGATACCTGTGCCCTGGGATGTGGTGAGAATGGCATAAGTGGGAACTGTCTTAAAAGAAGCAATCCCCAAGACATATCTGAGCATAGCCCTGCGTAGGCAGATGTGATTAACTACAGTTTCCATGAGGATAGGAAAGATGAACAAAACATCTAATGCATAATGTAGGTAGAAAACTATATTAATAGAAATAACTTTGTGCTTATGGTGCTTTTCAAAATGAGCACTGAAAATAGGTTGCAATGAAGTTTGAATACCTACAGAGCAATCTAGCACTGCAGTTGCCTAAAAAATGAAAGAAACATGTACTAAGATTAATTAGGATGCAAGAATTCCACTTTGTTGAAATTCAATGTAAGTAGCTGCCTGAGCAAATGTCAAAACTGCATTCAAAACTTCAAACTGAAAGCTTTTCTATTTTGTTTTGTGTTTTATTTCCAAAACCAGAAAAATAAAACACATTAGGATATTAACATGTGATATGGGAAACAAAGTTCAGCTATGGCTGCTAAATCAAAGAGAACCCAAGAGCCCACAGACAGGTAACACAGACGTGTGCTTCTTTCTTCCTCAAGAGGTCTTCATATACTGCTAAAAATAGTTACATCTGTTGAGCAACCCAAAAACTGAGAAGATGTGGCTTTAATAAATTTATTTCTCAAACAGAGAATAAGCAGATCCTAGCCTCTCAGTGATCTAATAAACTGTATTGGGCAGTTCCAACTTTTAAAGAGAAGCATTAGTCTAAATGGAGAAAACATTCATGCACACAGAGCTATTTTACACAGTTCTTTTGGCAGTCTTCATTTGTACAGCAGAAGTCCCCAGGATAAATCTTTGACAAAATCAAAACAAGACTACACAAACTACATTTGAGTGAGGTGTAGACTTTCAAAGCAAAGCACTTCATAAATGATGGTAATGACAAATACACACACACTTTGCTCCCATTTCTCTCCCCCAGCCATTTAGTTTTCCTAATACATATACCAGTCCCATTTCCGCTATAGCACCATTCACAAAAGAAAATGAAGACATTTGACTTAAAGTTGAGAGAACATGACAATAGTTTAAGAGAAAAAAAGTCTGTAAGATATTGTAAATAGCAGTACCTTTAGAAAGCAGAGAAATTCAAAGACTAAGTTTGACATGAAATCTAAATGTTTAAAGGCTGTGGAAATGCACAGTTGACAGAGTAGAAAGACCTTGATTCTGTTCTGTAGGGATGTCACTTATCCAAAACCTGTAAATAAGCAAAAAAATAACCCAAAACATATATACAGGATGGTGAAGCTACATTGTATTCATACTAAACTCACAGAATACTATACTGAAAGAGAATATGCCAAAGAGAAAACAATCACCCATGCAAACAAATACATCATGATAGGTGTACACACATGATAAAAGTGGTCAAAGAACTGTGTGATGCTATTCCCCCTGCCTGTTTTTTAAGAGCTGAGACTGAATCCACATACAATTAGTAAGAGGTAAACTGTTAACCAGATGAAGACTTTGGTATTTACCTATTTAGTCAACAGAAAAGAAATCCTAGGGTGCTAGGTGCTAAATATCTGCATACATTCCCTGTAGAGAGATTCTCCTGCCCAAAAGCAACACTGTATTAATGCCAAAATAAAAGGTGGAGGCACAACACATCCTACTCGCCATTCCCTTACACATACCTAGAGCATTGTTTTTTTACATAAATGGTCTGTATGATGCTGCAAAGCTATGAAGTTTAAAAAAAAAAAAAAAAAAAAAAAAAAGAAAGGTTTATCATGCAGGATAGCCAGGTAGAACTGCAATTCAATTACCTTCCTAGACAGGAAAGTAAACCAAAAATAGAAAATCAGCATTCCAAAGCACCCTTTTCATGTCCCAACTTAATACCAAACAAGTCCAACAAATGCTTCATTCGTGTTCTCACAGAGGCCACCTAAACAAAGCTGTGTGCAGTAGGTTACACAGGAAATTGGAGGATGCTTAGAACACAGCTTGATGCTTCACTTCCACTTGGCAACAACCAGGAAATACCCAAGTATTCCTGGGAAAACAGTGCCCTGGAAGGGAAGTCAGAGCTGAGAGACAGCTTCAGAAGAACACTGCTGAACTGCTTCTCTGCTTCTACAGCTAAGTTAACGCCTCAAAGGTCCTAAATAACAGCTCCTGAAGTGTTCATCATGTATTATGTTTCTCTTCTTGCAAGTTTGTTTCCAGTATTATAATAAAAAATTTAATCCATGGATTTGTTAACAGAAACTCATTTTCCTCCTCAGGCTTCTCTGGTATTAAGAAGGAGTTCAAAGAAACCCAACAAACACTTATTTTTTCAGAAACAGCACACATCAAATTGTTTGTGGAGGTAAATTTGCTGAGTGCCTATTAATTAAGCAGGATTTTCAAATTTGCAGGAAGTGAGTGTGTTTCCATCAAGTTGCTAGGGCCAATCCGAGAGCTGCTATCTACAGATGTCACTTCTCAGGAAGTGGATCTCCCTGAGCTTGGATCAGACAGTTCTTCAACAAAGAGATATTGCCCATGACACTTGACACCAATCACCAACCATCCATAGATACCAAACCTTCATCTTTACTCACATGACATGTCAGGTCTTATAAGGCACTGACATTACTCCCTGTATCAGATGCTGACTTCTTGGTAGGTTCTGCAACTTGTATCACTACTGAATTATTGAAAACTAGCTTTGACCAACTCCTGCAAGAGGAATTAACAAGCATATGAGGGGTCCAGAGGGAAAAAACTACATGCTCAACACAGTATCCTGCACTTATTGTGCACCCTGCTTGAAGCCCTGCATCTGCACCAGTCTCCACCTCACACAATTGCCACTCCACATTCTACATTGCTTCATGATGTATTGACCCAAGTTTTGCTTCTGAAGATGCTTCCATCTTGGACTTGTGTACCCTATGGTACTTGTGTCTGCCTATGTCTGAATGCTGGCTGGAGCCCTCACCCCTAAGCCTAACCCACCCAGCCACTGGGTTTGTGTTCCCAGGAGACATGCAGCATCATTAAGTCCTGATTAGCTCCAATGAGTCTATGATACGGCAATTCTGGGACTTCCAGAATAGTCCTTGAAATCTGTTTGGAAATCATGAGGTACCAACACAAGGATTGCATACCCACATATCCAGACAGAAGTGTCTTGGATGATGAAAAGGATTTCAGGTACTTCAGTTGTTGTCAAACTGGAAACGTTTCCCTCCTCAGAAGGAAGGGGGACAGCATGCTTCAGAGAAGGTTTTTTGTTAGATTTTATAGTTATTGGATCCCAGTTCTACATGACAGTGAAGCTTCTCCTCTTCTCTGCATGAAAAGTCTACATAATTGGAATGGATGGATGGATACAGGCATATAGTAATTTTCTGAGTCAGTACAATCTGAGCAGTTCATCTGTACCCAAGTACACATCCAACCATCATAAAATACGATGCTGCATATCAGCATCATCTTAAAGTGATTTCAGAATTTTGTTTTAATAGCTGCTTTAGCTCTGTTTTCTCAGGAAAAAGAAAAAAAATCAGAACTAGCCAGACATACGTGTGAACAGACATATCCACCAAGAAAATCTTAGTATAAGAGAAATGTTTAGACTCAACTGCCATGGGATGTTTACGGACCCACATCTTATCTTCTTTCTCCTATTTTCCTCATCTGCAATGTGCGAGTCACAACTCTGGATATGTGGTGGCATGGTCTTTACAATAATACAAAGGGAGGTCAGCTGTCCTTCAACCTCTTATAAGTCCCAGATCTTACTACCACTTGAAAACTACTCAGTGTGCAATAATGAATATCAGCTATTGTGTCCAGCAGCTCCAGGCAGGGATGGTGATCATAACTACTGAAGTCAGCTTAGAGGTTTGATAGGCAGCAAATCCATCTCTTCAAATGGAAGCCAACTCAAAGCTAGAGAACGGATTTAGTGTGATAGTCTAATAATAAAATATTTTGGAGGTATTGGGGTTACAGAACACAGCTTTAAATGAGCACTGTTAACATATATATATATATATATACACATATATATATATATATATACTTTTTTTACGCAGGCCTTAGACACGCATTCCTCTCTCAAAGAGATATGTGCCAGGAGAATAACTATAAAATCTAACAAAAAACCTCCTCTGAAGCATGCTGTCCCCCTTCCTTCTGTGGAGGGAAACGTTTCCAGTTAGACAACAACTGAAGTACCTGAAATCCTTTTCATCATCCAAGATGCATCTAACCCTTCTCGACTGCTTTCAGCACTGAGAGGCTTTTTGCCCCACACACAGCTATGATGGACACGATGTCACAGCATGTGACATCGTCATCACAATGACTGAACTGACGCATCACCTGCACCCGGCTGGTGACTGCACACGCATGTGCACGATATTGTGCCCAAGTGACGTCATTTTTGTGCAGTATTGCTTTGATGAGCAAATAAAAAGGCATGGGATATAAAGGTCTGCCATCAAACACAACTTCCATCCTGCCCTGGGACTTCAGCAATAAGGATAATGCACAATTTTACTGCTTTAGTCATCAAATCTTATTACACCTTTAGTAGCCTGAATGTTTTCTCTCTAACACTCCAGCACTTGGTGATTTGTATGGTCTCTCTCTTCAGCTTTGAGCAAAAAAGGTGCAAATTCTAATACCTATTACAGTCACTCTCCTCTGCTCCCTCCGCCTGTGCCCTGAGACTTTCAGAGACTAAAATACATTTAACAAACTCAAGGCAAGAATGTGCAAGACATGGGTGCTTTGAATAGCCATGCACTTGTAATATCATGTAGAGACACCTGGGACTGCAATCCTAACAGTTCGGCCCTATGGTTATGGCATCATTTTTCTGTTTTCAGAAGCAGTCTTCTTCATTCTTTTCCAGTCTGATGCTTCTTTTAATTGTATTTGGACAGTGAATCCTTTTCGACCTTTTACTGGGAGACTTTTCAGTTCTGAACAGCATCATAGGACCAGGTATTCAAACCTGAAATGACTCAAATGCAGGCAATATGAACCAACTGCACATCCAGCCAAGCATTTTGAATTTCCTAAGTATAAACATGCACCACTGTCATTGTATAAAGTGGAGCATAGATATTTTGAGAGTAAATTTAAGATGTGGCTATTCAATTAAGCAGATGCAATAAGTCAAAACTCAGGTTGGTAAGTAACTTGGCAGTAAAACCTGGCATTATATATGTAAGTATAACCTTCTCCTCTACTCAGTCTTTCCATATTAATGCACCAAAGCTTTATATGACTGGATTTCAACACTATGTATCACATATGAACATTCAACGTGTTCACAGATGAATTAAGTTCATGCGTTAATAGTCTAATGCAACAGGTTTCGGAGTTAGAAGCTCTGGAGACTGATTTGGTTATGATTGCCTGCAAAACATGGGAAGACACACACAACCTTTTTATGTCTCAGTCTCTCCATTATTAAAAAAAAAGAGGGTGATATGATATCAGTTCCATTTTGATGGTGTTATTGTGGTACTTAACTGTTATTTGAGAATTATATTAAGAGCTTCAGGATAAGGAGGTGTTTCAATTATACTTGTTAAACAGTCACATTCAACATGTCATTTGTCTGCTTATCTGCTCTATGATTCATGCAAAGAGCAGTGACCTGCACACAGTCAAGATATATGAAAAACTCTTGGCCTGGGATCCAAAAGTTTCAGAAGGCTGGAAGTGACTCTCTCTCACATGCATACACCCATGAAACCTGCAGGTATGTATGAACATCCAAACATGTGCACACACCTGTATCTCTTCATAGGTGCTTTTTACAACGTTCCTAGCACCACACAAGCTCTTTTTCCTATTCTCAAACATTGCACAACCCAGAAAAACTACTCCATGAAGCAGCTTCATTTTCAACTGATGCTAAACTGTGTGACCTTGGTCTTTGGGGAATTCATTAAATCCTCTTGTAAGCACACAATGTTTTATTTGAACAAGTATAGTCATGGAGGGCATTCCACACACAGCTGTGTGTACATGGAGAGACACACACTGGGAACAGAGAAATAAGAACACTTAAGATTCTGCAATTCATTACTTATTAATTTTCCATAAATCAAAAGAGTTTATGAAGAGTATGTTCTTCTCTTTATTTAATCTCCCACTCAACAGCAACCTCTTGATATTAATTCAGTTTAGTCTCTTCTTAAGCATTTCTGCAGGTATGCCCCATGGTATCTTGCAGGAAGACCAGCAAATACAGCCTAAGTAATCTCATTAATCACCAGACTTGAAGCAATTCAGCAAGAAAAATAAAATCAACATTTTGGACAGCCCTTTAGCTGGGGTAAATTCTCTGGATACCTCTTCTTTCATGCTGCATGCTTACCATTACTTTTGAGAAATATTGTTCATGTTTGGTTAAGCCAAGATGGTAGACTGACACATTTCAGCAACCTCTAAACTGAGCTTTCAGAAGTCTCTAGTAAGGCAATTAAAAGGTAACACTGGTCTCCTGAGCAACAATCAGAAAAAGCACCTAACACCACTTTAATGGAAGGTGAGTTAAAACTAAAAGATTTTGTAAACACTTTTATTTCCTTTTTAGTGTATCTATCTAATACACTGGATATTGCAAAATCATTTCAATAAAACTCTGTATTCCATACCATAATAAAATTTATCTAGTCATCCGTTCTGTTGATTTTTAGAGTGACAGGCAAAAAAAAGACCTAAAAATACATCCTCAACTCAAATTGTGAAGGACAAAGGGCTATTGAAAGATCAAATCTGTTTTTAACTACTAAATACAAAAATATGAACACAAAAATCCACAATAAACCTTGTGAATTGAGAATCAGTTCCCTAGAACTAAACCTAAAACACCCTGAACAAAAAAGGATTCTCGGACTCTCTCGCCACTTCCCCCCCCCCCCCCCCCAAACTAAAAAGGCCAGAATACAATCTTTTGCTGCTCAATTCCCAACTCAAACTCATCTTTAACTGGTGATATTGAAATCAGTTACCATTTCAAAGGCTTTTTGGCTTATGTAAAAGGAATCTGAGGTCTCAGCCTAGCTCCTGGAGAAGAGGTGACCACAACATGCCCCATGACAACTGATTCAACTTGGCAAGTTTCTTTCCTGGCTGACTCACAAAGACAAGAAGTAAATGGATATGGAAGGGGGAACTCCTTCGAGCTCTTAGAGACAGCAACTCTATACCTTGTTGAAGGGCTTCAATGAAATGCATGGACAAGCTTACTCATACCATCCCTTTCCCACACAGACACTGGCGCTCACTAGACACTGGGCTCTTCTGGCAGCCTTTCATGCAGTGGGTTCACAAACAGGGTCTCTTTCACCTGCCTCTCATTTCTGGGGAAGTTGCCACATCTCCAAGACCTGCTTCTCCACTAGGATGGCCAGAATGGGGACAACTGGTTCCAGACATGTTGGAGGGGAGAAGCAGGCAGGCAAGCAGGCAGGTGCATGTGTGTGTGCACAACACACACACACACACACACACACACACACACACACCATTCACACTGAAGCCTCATTCTTTTAGGAATTTTAAATAGGGAAGAAATATTTTACAATGTTTCTGGTTATAAGAAATGCAATAATTCTCATTTACATATAAGCAACTGAAACATTTGTGAAGGAAAATATCCTTCACAGCATCAGAAAAGTAGTTTGAGCTTCACGGAGATAGTAAGTCGGCCAGAGCTGCCAGCTCAGCGGTGATGCAGCCTCAGCAGCCCTGTCCCCAGAGTGCAGCTGCCCAAGCCCCTCTCCCTGCAGCTGCAGGAGGCTTTTGCCACTCACTCCCAGCCTGTGCTGGGCCACAGATAACACTGTTGGGCACAGAGCGCGTGGGCAGGGCTGCCCCCCTGCCCTGGGCACCAGCACCTCTGCAGCTGGAAGGCAGCTCAAAATTCAGTATGTTGCCTGCCTCTTCCCTGCCAGCTCTCCTAGAGGCCCGGCTGCCACTGGCAGAGCCTGGTAAGCACAGACCCAGCAGTCTCATCACAGGTCTGAGTTTTGTCTATTCCATCTGCAACTGTGTGACACATTAGAATATTTAAATTCACATCATTTTACAATATGCAAAAATCTTGCCTCTTAAAAAAGACATATCAGAACACCAAACTAAAATGTTTCCTATGTGACAGGCCATGAAATTTTGTTTTAATGAGAAAACTGCAACTCCAAATAAACAATAAGGAACTAGCAAAATTGGATTAACAATACCTGAAGCGGTATATGATCTTAACTGCTGTAGATGGATGACAACAGTAAGCTAAAGAACTGAAGTTATATATGCCCATCCATTTGACAACTGTTAACAGCACCACTACAAAGAAGGAAGCTCTCTACTTTATTTATTTGTACTTTATTTATTGACTGATCTGTATTTTATTTACTCATGCAAGTAAAATGGGATAGCTGTTACATTTTAATTGAATCATATCCCAAGGTAAAAATCATTATGGAACAAGATCACAGCATTTACAAGGAAGTGGTAAAACAAAACAAAACAAAACAAAAAACTAAGTCAAGAAAATTTACAGAGATCACAATGGGGGGGCTACGAGTTCACAGTCACCATATAAAAGGATACAGCTGCTTAACACAGAGATCACAACATTCACTCAATGGATCTAGGAGTTCAAGGCCATTAAGAATATATCTTAAAGAGCAAGTAACTGCATTTGCCACCAAGCATATAGTGCCAGCACCCTTTGTCATGTTGACACAGGTAGAGATTACTGATATGATAAAGTACTCAGGAAGCAACCGTACCTCCCTGTTAGCAACCTGTTATATTTCCAATTTAGATGAAGAGGTAAATTGTTATGCCACAAGATAAGCCACAGGACAACTTCTAGATACTTCTCTTTTTTGAGCAGAAGTAAAAATGCATGCTAAAGAAGACTAACTAATGACTTACAGGTCTTTTTTTCACTGAACACTGGGATGTAAAAAGAAAATTTTACTGGGGACATACTGAAAGAATTTTGCTCACTCTTGTATGGTTACTGGCCAAAAAGCAGCACAGGTTATGCTGGCATTGTACAAGACTACTGAAACAGCATAATATTTTCTGTCACATCTTAAGCAATGATGTTCTTGCTTTTGCCTTAAGTGAAGAAATATTGTGGGGAAAAAAAAGAAGATTACATTGAGTTTGTTTTCCCTTGAGAAAATTTAGAGAGCTGTGTCATAACCCAATGTCCATTCTTTTCATCTACAGATGACAGAATGGAAAACACCACTTTATTTTAGAAATTAGCTACTTTTTTCTTCCTCTGTTAGTCATTCCTGACTGCAGGCATGAGGAGATGACTCTTTCAAACTCACATTTAAAGTACCAGCACCTATCATATCTGACAAGCTAATGCTTGTACCCTTTGATAGCTTCGGAAGCTCGCTCTTTCACTGCACTAGTTGGCCCTAGCTCTATGAAAGACAAAATTCTTAAATCAACAAGCCAAATTACTTTTATAAATTTAGCTACAAATTAATATCCAGAAGTGTCTCAGTGGTCTGCTTGTCCTTTCATAAAAAGGACAATCCATCTTCTTGAATCTTTACCACTTAGATTACCTGTCTGAAATGTGTTCAAGGTCTTTTGTCCACATTAAATTAGGCTAAATCACTACCAACAGGACACTGCCCTTTTTTGACTGCAATGTAATAAAAATATAGGAATGATGTAGAATCTGATTATCTTTTATATTGCTGAGGAAAAAACAATTAGCTCAGAGCTCCCTCAGGTATTCTGACAAAATACACGACTTTGAAACAGTTTACCAAGATCAAGAGAACATCCCTTTCCTTCTCTGCTCCAGACTTGGGAGCCGTAAGTTCCTACTGTTCCCTTGCCTAACGTCAGGATCCTGCTTCCCTTTTTGCTGATGGTGATGTTTGCTTCCAAACTGTTTACTCCATTTTTTATCCTATTCTCTAGTACAATCTGATCCCTCCACACTATAAGATGGTGCTACCATTTCCATGATTTTAATGAAAACAATGATAAAATCCTTCTCAGCAAGGTTAAGCATCTGGTTCCTACTCCTTCGTGGGTTTTCTTTAACATTTCTAACTGAAATGTTAATTGCCACTTAACCAAAGTGATAGTTTTACACATTAAAATGTTCAGCTCTATCAATAATTAGAGAGTAGAGAATCAGTGTCTACTGCTGTGTTTTTACAGTGTCTTTATCACTGTCATTAAGAGATACAGGAGAAGAGATTTTTTTTATAAAGGATTTCCCCCTCCTTTAGGACACTCAGGAGAGAGCAACTGGCCACTGTTTAGCAACAGGGAATTCCCTTGCTGGAAAACAGCTCAGCCACCATGCAGGTATACTGGTATATACAGCGTACATATACACTCTTCATCTGCAGTGCTCCCACCAGTCCCAGGACAGTGATGCATGTTTTGGGAAATGCTTTCTCAGAATTAAGACTAATAACTGTAAGAAGGAGAAAAGCTACTGCCAGCACTTGGACGCCTGATAGAGCAGCTCTAGCAAAAGCAATGCTTATTTTGGCAGAACAGAAAGTGGAAGATGCCAGTCAATTAGGGACTTTTCTCCATGAGGTAGTTTCTTACTGTTTTTAACAGTTGCGCTGACTGCAATTCAGAAATACTTCTACTGATTCAAACAGATAAGGAATCTACTGGAGAAATACTGGCCATGTGCAGAACAACTTTCGATTTCTAAACAAAACAGAAGAACAAAAGGCTTAATTTCACTGTGACTTTTCTCCATATCTTCCTCATAAGGCAAGTAATAGAGCCAAATAGAGAAAAAGCACAGAGGTGGCCACCTTCATGCTGGTGTGAAATGGAAATATATTTATACATGGGAAAATACGGGGGTTCCAGCACAAAGGTCCAGGGTGATCACCCCACTGGAGCGGGCATCTACAGCTCCTCAATGCACAAGGGCATTACTGTGAGGGCTCTCAACAAATCTGTAACAGCACCACTTTATCCCAGACCCCTTGAGCATTGCTATGGAAAAAAGAGTAGTGGTAGCCAAGCAGGCAGATAACATGACACTCTTTTAAAGGTGCTGCAACAAAAGCAACTGTAGCTGTTGGGGATTTTTTTTTTCCATTTGGGGTTTTTTATTTTATTTCTATTGTCCTACCTGCCTCTGAAATGCATTATGAGGCTTAATTTTTTAAGTAATATACATACAGCATGCTGGAAGTCTGTGATAGAAGACACTCTACACAGGCCAACTATCATAATCACGCTATGATTTTACACTCAGCAGGAAACTCATGGTTTGCCACCCAGGAACAAAGTTAAAGAAATGATCTAAGGTAGCCAATTAAAGTTTTCATAAAGAAACCCTCATCTATTCTCAAAAACCAAAATCTTCTTTTATAGCACAATCCTCTTAGCACTTATCTCTCCCTTCCTCATTAATCCAGTTTCACCTAGCTGGCACTGACACATACAGAGGCAGGGAGGGAGATACACACACATATATACACACTTTACTTTTTTTCCTTCTGTTCATCTTGACCTTTCTGATTTGCTTCAGCATTTATACTAGCCCACCTGTCTGGCAGATCTTCCCTGCAATGTGCCCTTCAAGATGAAAAACAGAGTTTGATAATGCATAGTGACAAACCTTGTGGAGAGCAAGCGGGCAAGCAAAAGAGAGAAAGCGCTAAGGGAAATCGCTTCTAACCAGGATCTGCTGCTGCACAGCTAATCAGGCAGGTATTCAGTTGTTCACTCCTGCAGACTTGCTTAGCATAGAAATAGGCTGTCTGCCCAGGAAGATGAGGTAATGTCTAGGTTTAATGCCAATCTCTCTAACTGGCAGGACACATCGGGTAAATATTTCTGCTGCAGGAGACCACATTAATTTGATTTTGCTACCAATTTTCATTATTGCTATTATTTCTATCACTATAAATATGCATGAGTTTACCTGCTGACTTTGAGGGTGTAGACGGCACAGGGATGCAGGTAAGATCACCTACGCTTTCTGCCTCGTAGCTGAAGCATTGCTCTCCCCCCTTCAAATTCTCACCCATGCTCAGTGTTGCCCTCAAGTGCGTCCTGTCGTCTTCGTTACTGAAGGAGTGGGCATTTGTCATCTCACCTATGTTCTCTACTCCATTTCTGTAGCATTAGATACCTTTTTCACTCACAGCATGTTTTCTCCCTCCTTACTGTACCTCACAAAATCACCTTCCATTCAGTACTGTAATACTGTGGTCATCCACAATTTCTTCTTATGCATGCATGACTTTACATGCATATCAATACAGCCATCTCTTCTATCAAGCTGTCAACAACAAACAACAAACAAAAAAACGCAAAACACCAAACAAAGCAGCTTATCATAAAACATCGCTAAGTAGATATGCAGAGGGGTCTTTTCAACCTCTTAGCTTTCTTCGCAACCAGAATAGATTGTGAAATGTCAAAGTGAAAACATTAATGAGAAGTGAGAACCTGTCTGTCCATCTCGGAGCTTCATAAACACAGCTCTAAAACTTAGGAGATGGTTTACAGGAAGTCAGGAGCACGAGAGAGCAAGTAACAGTAAGAGATGAATTAAACACTCATGCAGGAACAGCAGCGCCATCGAATTCTCCGTGACATGGTTACCCCATAATGGACCAAGCAGGAAAAAAAGGTTTCGTGACAGAGGAGGATGTGGACTTGTCATCTGAGAATAGGGTTGGGAGCCAGGATTTCCCCAAGGAGTGTCTCATGTCCCTGGCCTTGCTCACTCCATTACTTTCTGTGTCAGTCACAGAACAAAAACAGCTCCCCCAAACCTTGCCCAATTTGCTACATTTTTAGTTTCTGGATCATTTGTTTTGGGGCTCTACAGTCTACCTTAAAATAATATCCTGAGGGCACAACAGTGCTTCCTGGAGGCTCATATTTGGTTAGAAATAGCAACAAGGGTGAAGATTTCTCTTCAGCAAATATAACAAATTCAAACAAAGTCTTAATGTTGCCTTTATCCAATTGCCATAAATATAAACCTGCATTTTCCTGCTTTTTGAGTAAGGTCTCTCTAGAACAGCAGATTCCAACCACCTAAATACTACCCATATTAATTTCTTTCAGTCTTCAGGTGTGTCAGTGTAATGGGTACAACCACACTTGGGAAACTACCATGCCATAAGCCAGTTGCGTGCAAACCTGCTCCAGTCTACAAACACTAAAACAGGGGTGAGCTTGGGCTAAACATCCGTCACCTCCAATGAGGCCTATTGACCCCGGCTGTGTGACAGGCTAATGTGGCTCCTGGTCCCAGGTCAGAACCAGCTGGCAAGTCTCCAGCTCAGGTCAGACACACAGATGTCTACATCCCGCCTTTGAAAATAGTTATTTCTATTCCGCTGCTGTGCACAACTGTAGGAATGCTGGGTAAAATAAAATGTGGTCATTTTCTTTTGTTCGAAAGTTCGACATGTTTAAAATAATCTTCCCAGTATAGAAACTGAACAAAATATTTTAAAACTGCTAGCAAATCTCTTCCATGAAAATTATTTTTCTCCTTGTCTTGCCTTTCATCTCTTGAATGTCAGCACATATTTTAAATCACATAGCATCAAAGAGGGTGAGGATATGTTCAGTGCATTTTTTCCCTTTGATTCCAGTATATAGATGAACATTTTAGTTTTAAGTCTGTTACCACTTGTGCTAGAACACGGCATTCACATACCTAAGACTGCACTTCAACTCTTCACTTTTGTCCTGTGTGCTTGAGGATATGTTGTCTTTTCAAAATGTGCTGTTCCACTTGGTTCCACCATAACCACTCCTTGCACCAGATTTAATATTTAAAATACACAGTCTACCACATGAAAGTAGCATACTAGCTTCTTTGGGGTTCAACCAGTTCAGAGTGGACATAGTACAGCCTTCTCAACTTGGATTATATTTGCATATTTCAGTCAAGCTCTTTGTAGTTTTGGCTGAAGAAGATACTCCAGCATCACAATTACATTACAAATTTCTTTCTCATTCCTCACTACCAGTGATTCAAACACATGAAAGGGACATTTTATGTGCATAAAGACTAATATCTACATGAGGAGGAGAGTCAGAAGGTATCAGAGTTGCTTCCAGAGACTTCTCTATGGCAAACAGCAAGAACTGAAACTGAAGACACTTATGTAAATAGTCCTTCCAAAGCAAAGTGAGCCTTTTTTCCTCTCACGTGCTCCACATACTAATGATATCTCACAAACTTGAGACAGAAAACAAACCAGAGACCTGTGTCAGAACTAGAAAGCAACGTGACTCTGGCAAGAACATGGTGACTATTCACAGCCTGACTACAAGCCAGAGCACAAAGAAAGAAGCCCGTTTTCAGATTTAGGGACAGGTGGGAGCAGAAGTCCAACTTACAAGGAAAAAACTCTTCCCTCACTGTGAAGAAAAGCATAGCTAAAAATGAAATCTGTAGGCTCAGTGTTACTGTGATCACAAAACAAGATTCTTCACCCAGCAAGACTCTAGCTCCTCGAGCTGCCAAGGCAGCAGTGCTGAATGCTCTCCGCACGCTGGCTTCTCAGGTCATGCCCTGACAAAAAAAGACCACCATGGATTTGACAAGAGACACATTAAAAAGATTTTTCAATATTTTGTAGCAAAATATGTGTCTATTTAGCAGAAGGCTGGATATGATGGTTGCAAAACAGCAACGGTATCCAGGTATTGGACACTACCAGACTGTGCTGTACACCAAAGTGCTGACATGCTTCCTCACATGCTTCCATTTTCAGGGCAGGGACTAAAATGGGTTCTTGTCTCTAGGACCCTCAAGTTAGCATTTTTCACAAAGGATAATTTCACTTTAAAATACTTGAATTATTTTTAGCAATTCTAATTTTAAGCCACGATGTCACCAATACACAGTAATCAGGAGCAGCTGCTTTTGAATGCCAGGACCCTGACAGGTTAATGATACCTCCTGTCTCATGCCCTTGACTCACTCATTCTCTCCTCCTGTACTGAAGCTCCCTCGGGAAATTCTTAGCAAAGAGACTTGGCAACATCCACCTTCCACCCTGGAGACAAAGTCCAATGACAAGACATAAAGAAACCAAGATTGCAACAAGATTCCTATTGTGACACTTAGCCTTCCCAAGGATGCCCAGGTCCTTTTGTTAATTTTTCAGAATTATGTTGACAAGTTGATGAAGAAGAGGATGTTTCTCTGAGTTTTTTCAGAGAGAGATGGAGGTTAGTGCCTCATGGACTAGCACTGTAGAGAGTTAACATTCTGCACAGGCCAAGTTTGAGCCAAAACATTGCCTTCCAGGTGTCCTGCCAAGTAGAGAAAAGAGAGCGAGGCAAATTGTTGAGTATGCAAGATCCTCTGTGACATAAAATATGGGGCATACTGTGAGTGAAAGCCTTGGCAGCCTGGGCAGAAAAGCTGTGGTTAGGTCTCGGTGATCACTGGAGTATCTGTGACAATCAGATGCGGTCCCAAACACGCCTTTAGGAATCAGGTCTGGTAACTGGGAAGTGAGGTCCGGGGGACACACCAAGGGCACAAGCAAATTAAGGAGGGGGAAGAAAAGGCCAAAAAACAAAAAAACACGGCTGAGGAAGCTCAAGAGGATTTTGGCAATGTGGTGAACTAAGTGCATCTATCACAAAGGTCACCTGACAAATCTCTCACATACCTCTAGGCTGATGTGAACTTTTCACTCTTCCCTCCAGACTGCTGAAGAAATTCTCCCAAATGCCCTCAAACAGTGACAAGGGCTCTTATTCCTGCTCACTGCCAAACCTCCTGCCTCCCCCAACCTGTTGCAGTAGCAATGCAGGAGGAGGAGAAAAGAGGAGGAAGGTAAATTCTCTAACATGGCTTTCCTGAATCCCAGTCACTGAAAGTAGTGTTTATGGATCTTTTCCTGACAGCAGAAAGCTTCTATTTATAAATAATTTAAACATTTCCTATTTGCCATGTTCCAATTGTGCATTAAAACCCCAGGACTAAAAAGAATACTCGATTTGCATTCAACGCAAAGAGAAATTGGAGAGTTGGGGACATGAATTAAATGAATAACAAACATAAAACCTTTTTTATATTTAGTACTTAAATTTTCTTTAACAGAAGTTGTTTGGGAAAAAAACTATTCTGAAATTTAAATATTTAAATAAGTTCTGAAATGAAATGTTTTGACAACTCAAAACTTTTCCCTGAAATATTTCTGGCAAAAATTATTTACCAAGTGGGATCCAAATTTCTGACTAGATTTAGCCACCTCTAAACTTTGCTTCTCAGCAAGCTTCTATCTCACTGCTTCCGAGAAAAACCTGCATGATGGTTCAAACTCCTATACAGCTTAGCTTCTGACTCAGTCTTCGGTAGTATTTTTATACCGGCAACTGCAGGCCAGACTACAGTCACTGCAAATTTTCTCGTGCATCATCTGATACTGGCCTGTTGCTTTTCAGAAACCCATTGGTGTTAGCACAAAAAGTCCAAACTTCAAATTGAATCTTAATTTGTTAGTTAATTTTTTAGCAATTCCAAATACTAAAGACATGATATTCCATTATTGCTTCTTTCACCCAAAAGCACATGTTTTGTTTAATGCTGAGGTTTCACAGAAGTTAGCAAACTGATTTTCTATCCTCCTTAAAAATGCTCTTACCCTCCATCTATTGCCACATATCTCTGATGACAAAAGAGAGAGTTGGTTTCTCTGTAGCCCTCCTAAATAAGGGATGAGATTCTGATTTGGAAAAGGATTCTTCACATTGTTCTACCATGCAGACTTCCAGGACTTCTAGAATTACTATTTATTACTTTTTAAAGAAATTTTTAAAAAGTTGATTGCTTCCTTGCCATGTACTCCCTCTCCTCTTATTCCTCCCTCTGTTGTACCCTCTGGGTGGCAGGCAAGGAAGAAAAAGCACTGCAAACAAGCCTAAAGTTGCTTCTTGGGCTGATGAATATAAAACATTTGTTTACTGAAGCCAAGTGCAGCAAACAGGAAAAAAATTATGTAGTATTTCTTTTGTCAACAGGGAGCTCTGGTTTTCAAAGGAACTTTTGCAGTAATGCCTTGAATGTCTTTTCCTTGCACTAATCAATTAATTTAAAATGTGTTACCGAGATTAATCCTAGATTATTTCAGTCCTTTCTCCAATTCCAGTATTCCACAGAATTGTATGTTTATCTCCACTCACCAAATGCTGTGGACAGATAACTCACGCTAACACATTTAACACTCTAGGATCTACAGTGAAAAGCTACTCCTAGGAAAGGAACGGTCTCAGCAAAACAAAAATGACTTATTTTACACCACTTCAGTTCAGTGAAGATCATATGAAGGGAAAAGTGAACTAGGATTTCAACCACCCACCTGTGCCTGTTCCCGCCGCCATTTGCTCACACTACCCACACCACTGTGCACACACCGCTTCCAGCGTTACCACTCCTAAGCTGAAGAGCACGGTGGAAGGTTCAGTAATGTTTCCAGAATAGTATGTTTTAACATCAAAATACCCCTGTATACAACAGTACCTTCCTCATTTCTAACCACATTCCTTTCCCATATGGATACAGCCTATTTGTATTTTCAGGAATAGGTCATGATATCACCCCTTTTTCACGATCTTTAGTGTAACTCAACATATGACATTCAAATCAAGGAAGTCTGTTATATTAAGGTTAAACTTGACCCAGTGGCATAGGCTTCTGAAGTTATAGTTATAGCCGTCTCTACTTCATGGCTAAGCCATAATGCTTCTAGACTTTCATCTGCTGGAAATTCGCTGAAATCTACTCTTTAAAAATAGCACATTGTAGGCTGCTGGTAAGTCTCAGGTCCTTCACTACTATGACATCTGTTTATTAGACCCATTTTTAAAACAGTGAGCTCATTAAAGTTCTCATTTTAAATGAAATGTGTTCCACTGAATACAGTACACTCTGTAACCTTGACACTCAAACACTGCTGGCCCTCATGACAAGTATCCAAGAGGCTGAGGTATCTTCAGCTTGGAAGGTTACATGTGCAAAATCCCCAAATAACAGATCACTTTTTTTACCTTGGGACATCCAAGAGAATGTAGACCAGGGGTTTTATTTCCCATTTTCCCTGCATATATGTTCTCATGTCAGCCAAAGTGAAAACTAACACAGTTGGAATATAGTAAATGTCAATATTTAATCTGGCCTTTCCTTTCCAATTATTTTTAACTACAATGCATCATCTCAGCATGATTAATAACAACTCCTCTGTTGCCTTCCCTGCGCTGATCTGAGGTATTTTTGTTGCTAGGTAATGTTTGTTGCAAGCTGTCCTCCTAACATTGGGAAGATTAAGAGATATCAGATGGAACCGAAGACGGCATGCCAGTAATCACAGCTGAAAGGCGCTTGCACTTGACATCTTGAGATGGGAACACCACGTCTATTGTTAGGAGCCATCCGTCCTTTGCTCTAACACATGACAGACAAAACCACCTACCTTGTCAAGAATTGGGAACCTTGTCAAGGAGTCATTTGTACCAATCAGATAAACAAAAGGGGAATCTGGAGAAGCAGGTTCATAAAACAAACAAAATGTCCTCGAAACGGCCCTTATTCACCATTACATTCCAGAGAGGCAAGGAGCTCTAAATCCAGTTTAAGTGGTCCCCCAGGAGGATCCAATACTCATAAAGAAATCTTACATTGACCTCAAGCTTCCACAGCAGCTTTTATAAGAATACAATTCAGGGCTGCCAAGGGAGTGGGTTTAGCCAGAGAAAAGAGAGTTTTGGCCAAGGCGTTCCTCCATCTGACTAATCCTTGGCTTTCTAAGAGCCTGTTGGAGCCACTGGCAGCTGATTCAAAAAACCCAACACCTTTTTAATCCCAACTTATATGAAATGTATAATTCAGCAGCCCCAAATCAGCCAAATGTGTAGTCACCTTGCACACTTCCTGCCAACTTCGAGTATTCTTTGACCTGATCAGCACATTTTAGTCTAATTTTTTTTTCTATGCCAGGACCAACAGTCTTATTAGTGTATTTACAAAATACATAGCCATATCTCTGAGTTTCCCAGCAATACCCTTGGCAGAAATAAAGGAAGCCAGACTGACAGAAAAGTTATACTTCAAGATTACTGTGCTGTATTCCCTGCCAAAGGGTAATTTGTCAATGCAGCTGACAAATTGAAAAAGGGGAACACTTTTAGTGCCAGCCCCAGAAAATAACAGAAGTGAAAAACAACACTCATTCCCTTACTGAAATATCACCACATAGCCTATAATAAGAGGGGAAATATAAGAAAAAAAAAAAGCCACTGCACCAAGGAACCTAACTCCTTAATCTTCTATTCTTTAAGAACATCTGAGTAAACAGAAACACGTTCTGCTTTTCCCAGTTAACAAGCTATTTGCGCATTCTGGTGGCACCTAGGCTCCCATCAGGAGTCAGAGATCCTTTTGTGCTAGGCATTGTAAAAACACTTACTAAAAGGACAGACAGCCCCAAAGGCTTTATTATCTAGAATAAATAAATTACCATGAATTAAGACTCAATTTTCTAGCGGTGTCGGTAATTAAACACTGGAACAGGTTGCTAGGTGGTAGACTAACCATCACTTGGAGTCTTGAAGAAAGACTGTATTCCTCTCTTAAAAAAAAAAAATGCTTCCGTCTAATTTATGGGAAAAAACTAAGTGGCAAACACTAGAAGGGAGGGTCAAGATGAATAATTACAGTGATCAATTCTGACCCTTGAACACAAGAATCCCCCTATTCAACCTCTTATTGTGTCAAACCACAGGCAGATAATTAATAACACCGCACTCAACTGCTAATAATACTTAGAGTTTTGCATAAGGCAACAATTACAACCACACTTCATGGCTTCAGCCTGTCACAGGAAAAACAGGGAAAGAGTTTTTCCCCTGTTGTGCATCCCAGTTTTATTTTCTTCTACAAGCAGTGCTAGGCCATAGCAAGAGCACTGGAACCATATTCTATGGTAACATAGAGAATTTTACCCTTCCTGTGCCTAGGCTGGTGTGTGTTATTTGACTGTGACTGGTTACACTGGCACCATCTCCCGAGATCTGAAATCTCAAAGGAATTTTCCTACAGTAGTCTGATCTTATATTTTTGCTTTCTTCTTTAGCACAGTATATGAACCACAGGACTGAAGGCGCTATCTCAGCTTATCAACATGGGCATCTTGAATTTTTGGTGTGACCTCTTTTCATACTTGTCTTCTGCATGTGGCATGCAACAATTTTATTCAACTTAATCCCTCAAACTAGATAATCTAATGAAGTCCTTTGGGCTCTAAAATATGTGACCTCAATACAATGGCTTCTCCATGGGCAAAACCCACCCAGAACACTTTTTTCTACCATATATAATTGTAATTTTCAGTTTAATTAATACTAAACAGCTTAATCTTCATTATATATCTCACTGTGTCTGTGCAACCGCCTTGGCTACTTGGAAGCATTAAACTACTCATCCCCAATGACTTTTTAATGAACGGCACTCTTCTACTACATGTCTGGGAGCTTCTCTCTATTTATTAGCCAGATTACAGACCACTGTGCACAGGCGGCCATAAACAGTATGCTACTTCTATACATTATTCATACGAGTTACCATATTAATAAAACTCAGAAATGCAAAGCTACATTAAAACAAAATGGATTTCTATATAAAGAGCTTTCTTCCCTTCTCATGGATTCATACAAGTCTCTGAGTAGTTTCGCTCCCTTAGGCCCCCACAACCTCCTTGGACCACAGCAGTAGAAAGGCACCAGTAAGACCTTCAAGACTATGCTGGGTTTTGTTATTGCAGCTTTAAGAAAGCTGGCAGACTGCTTGCCACATCCCACACCCTTCCCACATCCCTGCCAGCTCTCTCCGAGAGTGAAGCCAAATTAACCTTAAAACCTGAGGTAGTTGGCCAGCAGCTGTGGAAATGCTAAAAACAAGGAATGGTTGAGCTAGCCAAATCACTTAATTTCCTTAGGCAACAGCAAGAAGAAACAGAGGTAGGCAAAAGCCTTTTGGCCACAGGGGACTATGGGTGTATATATATGTGCTTGAGGGCAAAGTATTCCCTCTTGACTCAAAGAAGGGAAATAGATGAGAGAAGATCATGTTTCAGGTTAAAAACAACAACAAAAAAAAACAAGAAACCACCATCACACTCAAAATTGACCAATTTTTCCTTCTTTACTTGAAAGTCGTTGGCTGAGCATGAATTTTATCACATTCCCATTTTAGTTTGAATCCCAGACACAACACAAAGCACAGAGAATACAAAACCATTCCTATCAAATAAAAAACAAACCCCACAACATTTACCCACACAACCGCCACATTTCACAAAGCTCTGCTTATAAAGCATTAAGAGAAGAATCATTTGCGTCCAAATGCCATTTGATCTGGCATTGCTACCCAGAAACTCTGAGCAGTATAATCAATAAGACAGATTCTAACCTTCAGGGATATTTTTATCATTACAACCATCCACGGTTATCAGCTCAGATTATGAGTCCACCCCGAAAACATTCTTCAAGGAGAGTTCACTGTGCTGGCACTTGATTTAGGGCAAGTACTTTGAAATATAACAAGCAAATACCAGTCTAAGAGGACTTCAAGATTTCCAAACATAGCACACAGGAAGGCCATGCTCCTATAAAACATGTAATAAAAATCTACCTCACATCAGTGCATTCATCTAGTAATTTCCATCAGCGCAGAGCACTGGCTGAACACTGCCACAGGACCCGTCCTAGGTGTTGTTTTCCCTGTGGGGTTTATGCTGGTTTCAAGCCCAAGTAAGCATCATCAGTGCAAATAGCAGCTTTGTCTCAAAAACAGACGATCAAAAAAACCCAAACAAACAACAAGTTCATCCTGCATTAATGCTTAGCATAGAGACGCTGCATAACGCAGGTATGACTATCTGGTCCAGAGGGAAACAAGGAGCAAGAACAGACCATTCAGCAAAGGGCATCTTTAGGACAACCCAAATGCTCCCCACAGGAGTACGGTTTACCCAGACCTGACTCATCTCACGTCTGCAGCTGAGCCACTTGCACTGCAATTTATTTTGACTGCAATCTTTAATAAAAAAAAAAAACTTCAGTCACAGATAGGCATCATGTGCTTAGTGTAACTGTATCTTTCATTTCCAAATTCAAGAGATAAAAGTCTTCCCTTTCAAAAAATTGCGAGGCAGCAAATTAAGCATTGTGATAAAAAGTTTCCGATCAGCTGGTGCCCTCATGCTGGCAACAAAACAAAATAATCCTGTCTGTCAATAAACATAGCAACTCCTGAACAATGAGGTTACCACCTTGCAGGCTCTGCCAGAAACACTATCATCACCAATATCAAGTAGCTGGCAGTACATGGTGTTATGTGAAGAGATTGCCCAAAGGTCACTGAACATTTACCTTACGGTTAAATGCCAAAACGAGATTATCCCCACAGATGCCACCTAATAAACACAAAAAGCACTGCAACAGATGCCAGCTTACCCAGAGCGATAACCGCTCCCAACCCTTGCAGTGGCTGACAGGAGGGAGGGGAGGAGAGCATGAACAACGAAAATGCTACGTTTGCAGCAGCCCCCAGTCAGAAGGGACTTCAGACATGCTCCAGCTGCATTATTGCTAAAGGCAACATGTTGCATTTTGGGCTTTAAAGCCTTGCCTATGCACAGCTCAAGTCGTGCAACCTGAACGGCATCAGTATACCTGGAGCAGCACAGCCTCCTCTTTTCCCAAGGTGGACTTCATTGTGTCGGTATTTCAGCTGAGGACCACGCTTCAACCCAAGAGTTATTACTTAGAAAACCTATTAAGCACGTACCTAAAATGTGCTCGGTCCTTGGAAAAAGGACATTCCTGTAGGACACAGCACTGCAGAAAAGTTCAATTAATGCAGAATTCAAAGTTACTACCAAAAAAAATGACAAAAAACAAACCAACCACTGCAAAGGGAAAGGCCTACGGAAACTACAGATCTATAGAAAAAGGGCTGAAAAAAAGAATCTTTGGTGCTTTCTTGTTTTTCATTTGTGAACAACATTTCTACAATAATGTGCAAATGTGGGGGGGAAAAAAAAGTACTATTCCATATCCCTGGGAAGGATATTACTTCATCGCAATTCAACAAGGTACACTAGAATGAGAATAATGTACTAAGTAAAAATGATATACCCATCTGGTATTCTGTCACGGACCAAAAGCTCAAGTGTTTTCCAGGCCACCAAACCAGGTGATCCTCATATAACGCAGCAGCTTTCTCGGAACCTCTTCCCCTACCTTAATGTGTTGACAAGCAAAATTCACAGGTAGCTTGACCTTTAACAGCGTGCGTGCGCTTTACTCAGGCTCATACGCTGACTCACCAACGCTGCACTCTTGGTTAAATGCACCTTTGTCAAGAATTATATGGAAAACTGTATATGGTGTTTTGGGGAAGAGCAGTCTGTCATTTCTGCCTTTCTCCACATGTGTTTTTCCACCCTTCTTTCAGGGATGCTATACTGCCTCTTCATTCAGAAGGCTGATGATGGAGCATATATTTACATAAAACCCAAAAGAAGCCTTTGATTGAAGAACGTACGAATGTTATTTGCCATTGGCATAGATACCAGAGATAATGATTCACCTGCTGTTGGTTAGGCCCTTACACACCATCAGGCAGCAGCACATATCTTACAACTACTGCAGCCAATCTGGGAAAAGCACTTGAGAAAAATAAGAGCTCCAGACCAATGCTTAAATGTATCTAACTGCTTCTGGGAAAACCTGTCTCTTTATTAATTATTGAGAGGTTCCCAGTTGTTTAAATAATTTTAGATGTAGCCTCTGGGATTCTCAGCGGCAAGTGAAGGCAGACCATGCTGGTCTAAAAACCCACCTCCAGCAACAGAAAAAGTAACACTTTTTAGGAACATGCCCATACTATTAGCAAATGCCTTTTTAAAAAACAACCGGTGCTTTGAGTTTGTTGCCTTCGCAACATCAGGAAAACAAGTATCACACCTCACACTAACAACTAATAATGAGCTGACTTCACCTAGTCAGTCGACAGACATTTGTGTGGCCCCAAGAATATCCCACTGTTCACCCTACACCAGCAAAAGGCACCATATGGCCTACTATATTGGTGTCATATCTAATTTCTGAAATTATGTAGGGCACTCTTTCAGAGAAGTAGGTCGCTGTGATATTTTGGATGCAAAGGTCTTCCACTGTTGGAGACCTGAATCAAACTTGCATGTAAGCATAGTGCTTGTTGCTATGACATAATTGCAAGCTTGTTTATGTTATGAATACTGTGTAATGCATGCAGTCTCCTCTATTCTGGGATCGAAAGTACTTTGACTTATGAGTTATGGCAAACATTTTCAGTCTGGGTATCTGTTGTCACAGGAACTATTTGGAAGGGAGTGAGGCAGAAAGGCGTGCACAAGGGGAAGGTGCTCAAGGACATGATCAAAGGAGCACGAGTACTCCTCAAAAAGCAATCCCAGCAAAATTAAAAAGTGCATGAGGTAGTATGTTCCTTAGCCACATTGCTCTCCCCTTAAGAAAAGCCAATTACTAGTTCCCCCCACCCAAACCCACTATATGGCTCATTTTGCATGACAGTGGCAAGTCTCATCCAGTATATACACCAGTCCCTGAATATGTATCCATTTAATTTGAGACAATACCCTGAGTCACCACTATTCCTTCCCTCCTACACACCCCAATGCAACCATCTAGCCTCCCAAAGAGTGGTATTTTCAGAATGAGTGGGATAACCTCTCACAGTTAATATGCTCTTAGACCCCCAGTGCAAGAAATAAATGTTTGGGTTCCTGGGCACATACCGAAACCACAATTTTCCCATCCGAGGTGGCAGAGGGAGCAGCTCTGCTCAACCCAAATGCTCTTGAGCAGTGATGTGAAACTTATAAAATGGGTTAATATTTCCTTTTCTAAATTGCCTACTCCCATTCTTAGAATATACATATGAAAAAGCTGTAGTTGCCCTTCTCCAGTTGATTCACATGCAAGGAGAGTAAATGTTTCGATGGGGTAACTGCACTCAGAAGAGTCTTGGGAGATGATATAGATGAAAGCCCATCAGAGGTTCACCGTTATTGCCCTGCACTGTACCAACCCAACATTTTTACTCTTACCAGAGATGTCTGTAACTTTATCTTAAATCAAGCTTCAAAAATTGTGAAATACTTCTTCTGGGTAATGGAGGAGGGAGAAAAAAAAAGAGAAAGAATGAGAGAGAAACTAAGAAGGAGAGACTGTTTAAATTTCACTCTATGAAATTTAGTTTAAGTTTTAAGATCGAATGCTTTAAGAGCATGTGAAAGAACATCACTAGACAGTGGAGCATTCAGAGTCACGGAGTTAACTGTTGTTCCTGAGAGCATAACAATAATTTAGCTGGGCTTCTGCTCTCAGAGTGGAGCCTAAAAAATGTTAATTTCATAAAGCTGAGCAATAGTACAAAAATTCATTTCTCTTCACAAAGAAATACGACTGATAACTTTTTTCCCTTGAGAGCCTCAGTCTGACTGACAAGAATTTCCTTGTATTTTCCTTGAGTTTGTAATAAAGGATAATGAAAGTAAAAATATACTCTGCGTAGGAAAAAAAGCTGTGTGTCAGCAAGGCCACAGCACTGTATAAATTAGCCCATAAAATGGCAGTTACAAAGGGATTAACTACATGCTCTAGCAGGGAAAAAATATGTGAGGGACTAAAGCAACCTTCCAAAAGGCAAGAGAAGAGTTTGACTACCTAGGTGCAGGCCACCGTTCAGAGTTATTTTGGGTTTGGAAACCAGAGCCAAGCACCTGGACTACTGTCTCCCAGGTGTAGACAACGACACTGAAAAGCCAAACTCCAAACATTACTGTCTCTTTAATGGTACACACAACTGCATGCTTTCTTAGAGGCCGAAATCACTCTTTGTGCATCAGTAAGCTGAGCATCCCTTCCCAAACGTCCTTTTGTAGTGAGTCATGGAAGAAACTTGTCTGTCCATGCTTCTGGGCACTCAAGGTAGGGAGCCAAAGTTGTGTGAAGGCTTTGAAGGCCTGTCAACCCTCAAGTCATTTAGCCTGCAGCCTCCCTGCGAGGTGGCAGCAACACAGCAAACACAGGGGCCCGGCGCTTGACTGGATCCTACCGCTGAGCAGATGAGCCAGTCTGAGCGTGAAGCACCAACAAACTGCACTGAGAAGGCTGTATGTATAGAGAGGAGCAAAGCTAGGGGCAACACCTGAGAAACTGAAGTTAGGACGTAATACGAATTGCTGAAGAGGCTATGTTCAAATCAAAAGGAAAAACACTTATTCTTGTCATCATAATTTTTATAGCAGATATAGACAGAGAGTGCCTTTGACAATAGCTCCAAAAATCGAGAGACAATTCTTATGAGACTGTGAGTAAAACACAAAATAGTCACCTGCAGAAATTCACATTCAACCAGAGGAAAATCAGCACAAAATGTTGCTCTAGGACAAGTTCAGCACAAGAGGCGTGCCAGAGGTCCCCCTGTAGTACCGAGGTACACAAACTGAAGTAGACATAAGAGAACCCCAACAGCTTGAAGTTACAGTATCATACTCTTTTAAAGACAAACTAGAAAGCCACCTTACTTTTTTACATACAGACAAAGCGTTTGTCTTTATGAACACCACTCTGTGCTGTCTCCGGTGACTTGCAGCGTGTCTGCATTGTTTGCCAAATGCCATCAACAAGCTCTCAAGGCCATTTAAAATCACTAACATGCTATATCTGCTTTAAGTAAGCTAAGCAGGTTTATACAGGGTCTTAGGAAAAGCAGTTTGGCTTAAGCAGGAGAGTAAAGCCTTCAGCAAGGTAATAACAACTGGAAGACAAACATATTTGAAAAACCATCAAGGCAAGAGAATGAGCTCATGCATTGTCAGCTACAGTGAGAAGCATAAAAGTGCTTTTTGCTTTCAGCATCTATGGGCCAAATAATGAGAGGTACTGAGTGTTTATTTGCTATGGACTTCAATTACACGAGGCACCCTTCCTCCCCTGATGGCTTATGTAAGCTTGTCTGTCTAGACACAGGTTTGACTTTGATGGGACGTGCTGGACTCAGCTTTCTCAGGACTTTCCTTACCAGCAGGAAGCTTCTGGGGACCAACAACACACTCAGCAATAACTCTTGCCTCCCTTTAGTTGTTTACATAAAAAGCCTGGACTTTTTAACCATTCAATGGAGGATGAAGAGAGTTAAAAATCCAATTGCTGGGGTTTAATTTCTTACTTCAGTGATATTTCCAAGGGGTTGATCTGTCATACCAACACAGACAAAAATCAATATTCCTCAGTTACTGCAGTCAATATTCCTCAGTTATTCTGCAAATAGAAAACAAATCTGGATCATCCTAGAGAGTAAACACACAGAAAGTGAGAAAAGGAAAGGAGAGGTAATGAAGTACAAGGTAAACTACATGTCAATAGGCTATACACTCTTGTTTCATATAAAACACCTTCTCCATCCCACACCCTTTTTTAAGGCTTCCTGGCAATAACAAATGGTATTTTGTTCTCTGGAAACTAACACAAGCTAAATCAATGACATGCTGAACTCTACTACCAGAAAGAACTTAAAGTAACATGTGGGTTTGGTTGTGGTCAGGATCATACTGTCAATAGACAAGCTAAAATAGTATCTTTTATCTGAGAAAACCCAGCATTTTAATAACTCTTTAAGGCAAAATGGGGACAGCAGAGTCTCTATCAAATGTCAGGAACTGGTAGCAGTTCGTATACCAAGATCTGCTTTCCCTCTGATAAAAATCCAGATACACACAAAAGAAAAACAGCCAATGCCTAGAGGCACTAGAAGTTTGGTTTTAAGTAGAAAACAAACAAGAACAAAAGACAGCAAAGTTGCTCTCCTAGGGGAAAACACCTAGGCATCCCTCAGGCTTTTGTCCGCACGTTGCTTGACCAGCAGGCTGCCTGCCCTGGCCCAGCAGCCTGCGCAGGGCAGCCCCTGAGCAAACACAAACGGGACTACAAGCAGGAAATGCAGTTTTGTGTACCTCCAAATGCTGCCAAACACTACACAGAAAACTCAAAACCAAACTGGCTTCTGAAAGTTATCCTCTGGAGTGCGGGCAAAGCAAGGCAAGCAGCGTTTGCGACCAGCATTTTAAAACCTGCCTGGGGTTGGTAGGCAAGGCTTGCTAGCGCCGCGGGGCAGCCTGCAGCCCATTACGGCTGCTCTCACCAGTGAGAATCACTACAAAGGCTTTTGGCAGAGGGACAAGGATGGAAGGATGAAGGTATTTGTTCAACTAACAAGAGAAAAGGAAATAATAACGTTTACTAAAACACATATAAACACCAGCCAGTCTTGAGGAAATGGTTTTTAAGCTGCAATAATTTTTCCACGTTCAGACAGGCTACTGCCTACTGACTGACTGCGCAAGCGCGCAGCACAAAAGTCTGATAATTTCTTAGGACTGGATTTAAGAAACTTTCTTTTATAAAAAATTTTTAAAGCTATATTAATTGGAGATATTGGAGTATAGCGGTAACTTTATCCTTATACTCTACTCTGAAATTAATTCATAACAGAGTAACAATTACAATAAAATTTGTGGCCAGAATATCTATAAAGAATTGTTGCAGCTCTCCAGAGTCGACTGAGTGGCCTCAACTGACCATTTTGCCAATATAAAAGATATTCACAAACATGGCTCTAAATAACCAAAAAATTCTGCAGTTACACAGGAGGACGGAAGGAGCTGATGAGAAGAGGAACAAAAAGCATTTTATACTTAAAAAAAGAAAAGAAAAAACCCAACCCACAAACTTGACTTTTGTAAGAATCCAGATAAAAACTATTTGGCATCTCCCAAGATTCCTCCTCTTTGATCCCACTGCCAACACGATCCACACTAAATGGAGAAGCAGAGCTTCCACTATCTATCTGTCAGCAAGAGTCAGGAGAGACATCAGGAAGGAACATCATGACATTCTCATCCCATGTCATTTTTGCAAACCAAGAAAAAGCTGCCCATAAGAGGAAGAGGAAGACAAAAAGCAATCCCCTCTATGTGAGAGAGCTGCAAGTAGTGAGTGAAGAATGCAGAATAACACAATTAAATAAAATGCCATTGTTCTCTGTATTATACACACACACACACATCCATCCATACACACATACATGCACATATATATGCAACTCTTCAAGACGCCAAAAAAGAAAAGGCTGTGAATGCCTTGACTACCAAAACAGACCTTCGATCGTCAAATTGCAAAGATTCGTAAAAGCTGTGATTACGGGTCCTAATAATCTACCCATTACAGACAAAGTGATGTTCTTAGCATAGGAGTGTCAGGAGAATAAGGAACTGAGCAAAAAAGAGTACAAATAACCTTTTACCCTGCAACAGAGGTAAAAAATAACCAACCATGGAGATACTGGGGTCTTCTTTGGCAACTTTGAAGCTGCACAATGGCCAGGACACTGCAGGGTCCTGCCACTGCAGAGAAACATGGAGAAAAATATTTAAAGAACAAAAAAACTGAAGCTAAATCATGAATAGACCTTAACTTTTCTGCATTTAGGCCAAAAAAAAAAAATCTGACTATTTAGCTGAAAAAGACAAGACATAGAATGTTCCTATGAATTAACAGAGAGAAGGGAAAAGCTGAATATGCTGTATCAAGACAAGTTTGAACAGTGGTGAAACTGTTGTGACTGGATGGCTCTTGAACAGCGTGCAGAAGATCCCACTTCCCTGTGTATTGTACAAGTGTCCACAGCACAAAGCCATCAGCCCAGCCGGCACTCTCACTGTTTTGGAACAGAAGTCAGTAATTTAACTCACCTGAAGACCATAAAAGGTGTTCACGGCTGAGGCTCTCACTGGGCACTCACAGTATCAGTGTCCCTATGTTCTTCTCATCACAGTACCGCCAAATCAAGTACTCAACCATATGAGTCAGGTCCTACAAAACTTTGGATTTGGCTTAAAAACAGGGGTTTCTTTTAATAAGCAATGGACTTTGACTTTTCATTTCCTGCTAATTTCTGAGCAGTTACAGTTCTTAAGCATCATTTTTAGAGATGTTAGGAAGGCACTTTTTATACCTGAAAGTTGAACTTCTCGTAAAATCTACTTCACTATAGTAAATAGACTCACCTGTAGGAAAAAAGCAAACACCAAGAAATAAATAATAGTATCAGGAAGTTAAATCAGAATAATAAAAATCACAAAGTTAGCAATTTTTGTAGAAGTCGCTTCAATCCAGACCAGCCCAACAAGCATCAAAACTAACAGCAGTCCTGTTTTAAACCACTATTTCATCTTTCCAATAGAAAGTAAAGATTATCATCCACAAAAAGGCAAGAGAATACTAGCACATATCCTTCTTGCCCAAAGTGTAGATTTAAAAGCCAATAGCCCATTTTAAATAAGGTTATCTCAGCTTTTGTAAAATAAGTGAATTACATGCACTTACTCTGTGGTTTTCACTCTAGAGTTTCACATTGCCATTGTTGGTTTAGAAGAACGATTGCATTTCTGTGTGTAACCATACAACTGAGTTATATTTACCTGCTCCCATAGAAAAAAAAGTTTCTATTTTAAAAGGAGCAGTAATTCAAAAACACTTTTAAAGTTAAACAAATTTCTTATGAAAGCAACAAATGATCAAAAAGGGATGCCTCAGTTTTAAGTGAACATCAATATTTTGGGGATATTGTTGAGTGAGATCAGTATTTCCAAGACAGCTCAGATTTGGCTGCTAGCCCTATAGTACAACAGTTTTCCCTAGAAACATTGAAAACTTAAGCACATTGAAAACTTAAGCACATTGAAAAGTTAAGTTTTCTTCACTAGGACAAAATCAAAAACAGTAAATCTCAATTAAATGTACTGTATTGAATCAAGTTCACATTTCTCCTCAACTGATGATTTGCTATGCCTTGGCTACCTTAATCAAAATCTCTGTGAGTCATTGCTGGAAAATCTACACTTTCACCGGGTAGCACCTCTTTCAAGAAACTGAGAAAAACAGTTATTTAAGGTGTGTATTTACTTTAAGGAACATTTCTTCACTGCAGAATCATGGGACTATTGTGATTTATTCCTCTGTGACTTCTCAGAGGATGGACAGAAGTGCTTCCACAAAGAGGCGGCTAGTTGATACCTCAGGCTAATGATCACCATTGCGATGGGAGCTGCTCTTGCAAGTGCTCCATCAAGTGGAGCAGACACTGAGCAACTCCCAGGCAGGGACCCCCAGGCTCTCTGTTGCTCACCCGTTGATGCCGCTAATTTAATCCATAAGCAGATTCACTAAAATGGACTGATTTGGTTCTTCAATCCTTGTCTGAGCACTGTCGTAATCACTGTTCAGTCAACAAAAGCCAAACCATGTTTATGAGATGTCCGACCAGTTATTGGCAAGTCCACCTCTCATTTACTCTATTGCTCATTACTCTCATTTTCCATGGTTATGCCCAGAGTGCACTAAACATTATATGAGATGTGGAAGGGCGAGAAAGAGGACAGAATAAAAAGGCAAACTAGAAAAATAAACAAGGCTGAGAGCTGCCAAATTTGGATAATATACAGGACTCAAAGATCCAGCAGGGTCTAAGCTATCCTGTACCTGCTGTCTCTTCCAGACTGCTGTAAGGTGGCTTCCCACTTCGCACCCTGCTTGGTCCCCCCGAATCTCTCAAACGACCGGCTGCAGCAAGATCGCCGTGAGGCACTCCCAGAGCCCAGCGACACTTATGAGCTTGGCATCTACAGCAATGGCAATGACACAACGGGAAGTGGGATTGCAGGATACCTAAGCACATCTCAGCTAGGTTTAATCCCACAGATTTCAGCGTTAATATTGCTGAAGCAACAGAAACAGGTTTCAGTATGAGCTGGACTCGCATCTTCAAGTGACTGCCTTGAAGTCTGAGTTCTTGGATCACCACTTCCACCAGTGACGCAGCTCAGGCCAGTGTCTGTGCGCGTGCTGCAATGAGATCTCCAGCTCGCCATGCAGACATCGCAGTGACAAATCTCTCCCTGGGCCTTTGCATTCCCCTCAGCCTCTGCCAGGACCTAGCAGGGCATGTGAGATACAAATGCTTTCACACCTACATGTTTTGTTTCATCAACCGCAGATGCTCAGATTGAATGAGCAGTAATTTGCATAGATCAGCCTGATGTCAGTATAATACATAAAGAATATTATGCCAAAATCCACCCCTGAATAGGTATATACCCACAAACAAAATAATAATTCTAAGCATTTTTAGTAAGAAAAGATACCAAAATTGAAGAAAGGAGATCTTTGAGTCAGATTTATCTGATTTCCTCAATCCTCCCCGCTTTGGAGGGCTTAAATCCTTCTTCCTGTCTAACTGATAACATCAGAATTTTGCTTCTTTACCTTATCATACAATAATTACAACAACCGCCAGGTAGATCTGTCAACAGATCCACCTGAACTGAAGAAGCTACAAAGTGCAAATGTTTTAAGAGATAAACAACTCCAGGAAAAAAACAAAGGTAAATATTTCTACATATTGTAATATCTTCCTCGGAGCTAGCGGGGGGAAAAGATCATCATTTGTTCCTATGAAAATCTTGAAGTTTTGCACCCACCCCCAAAAAAGTGAAAAATGATAGGTTTGTGTAATTTTAAAAGTGATAACAAAACTAAACATATTTGTTCTGAGGTTACACTGAGTTCTTTACCTTTTCATCTCCCTCTCATTCTACTTGCTTGCTTGGGAAAATATAAAGAAGAGACTTTAAAAATTCAGTTAAAAAAAAGTGTGAGTTGTGTAAAAAAGGTCTGGAATCTGTAGAAGCTTTTACACCAAGAAAAATCAGATTTTTAAAGATGACTTAATTTCAGACAGAGAAAAAAGCATCAGTCAGCATTTCTAGGCAATACTAATCATTTTCTTCCTGGGCTAAATTACAGAGAGCTATAAGATTCACTTATCTATTTCAGTAATTTATGTAGTGACTACCTCTGTTTAAGGGCGAAAAAAAAAAAGGCCCAAAATATGCAACTCCAACAGATGAATAAGCATGCTAATTTAAGTGCTGCCTGCTCTTTTGGAATTTGAGTTAAACATCTTGCTGAAATAAAGTGAAATACAGCAAGATTGCTTTAGGCAGGCCACAATCCCCATTTTATCATGCAACATCTTAATACCTAATTACCTACATACCTAAAATAATTTCACAGCAACGCCTGGTAAACACCTATCAAAACAGCAGCGCAGCTAACTTTGCCTGCAATGGGAAATGGTTGCCGTTATCGAAGGAAGCAAGCGCAGTCAGCTGTCGTAGGCCCCAAGCGCTAGCGACAGCAACACAAAGCCCAGGCACTTCAGAGAGTCCATCAGGTGACATTTTGCAGAACTTCAGAGAGGCTGGGAATATCACCACTGCTGTAGAGATGCATAAAACTAATTTTTTTCCCCTGAAGTTTCAAAATAACTCTAGGCAGACACCTTGGGATTTACCTATTTCTTCTATTGCCTGCTTGCAGGAACCAATGCCATTTGTTTTAACAGTCCAGGGCCACATCCCAAACATCCGACCAGCAGCAGGCTCCAAAGCCCAGGGCTACCAAGGCAGCTCACATATTATTTGGCACGGCACATCAGCTACGAGTTATTTCCATCGTTGGTTTACCTGGTCAGATGATGATAAATAATCTCCAGACCACTGAAAACTAGCTAGAGGTTGAAAAATCCATTAACTTGTTTCCAAACCTAAATGTAAATTGTACCCTGGTAAGACTGAACAGGAGTCTCAATTCTGCAACAGAAGAATCTCATAATATTAAGAAAAATACAGGGAGGGGTTTTTTTTTCCCTTGGACTGGTCTGCATTTTATATATTTTAAATAGTAACCGTATAGAATCACATACTCACAGAAGTGAATTCAGAGACTATTTTAACAAATACACATATAAATTTTACTCTGAAGCTTTCCAAGTCAGTGCCCTATCACATAACTAACCTGAACAGATGGACATTCCTGGCAATAAATTATCATCTTCTATCAGACATTACTGACCAATGCTCCTGCCCTTCTTGAAGAAGTTTTATTACCAAAATGTTTGCTTGTTTTCTTGCTTTTACATAAAATTTGTGGGATATTTCTAAGAGCAGCAAATTTCTAAAGGTGGCTTAGCTGGCAATGAAAACATACTGTTTACTCCTATTAGTTAATTTTCTCTGAACATCTGCATGAACTGTTGGGTGTCCCCCCTCCCGGGTACTTCCACTAGAAAAAGCAAAGTTGTTAATAAATGGTAAGTGAAGAAAACATGAACAAAAAAAATTGGCAGACCAAAACCCCAAAATACCCGATGCCATCCTTGAATATCAGGACATTTAGGAGGTGCAGAGATTTTTGAGAGAAACAGAACAAAATCAGTAGGAAACAACTTTGGGGCACAGTGATGTCAGTGGAAAAGCACACCTTCGTTCTCTGTTTTTACGTATATGGCCACGCACTTTCCTCTGCAACAAAATGACCAATTCACATTTTGGAAGTACAAAGCAATAATTAATTTTCAAGGTGAAAGAGAAGTGAAAACAAGAAATTCTTTCAAGGATGCAGCAAGAGAATTTTCTGCCTCGGGCTACATTAGCCAAACTACAAGTGTCCGCTGTACAATATCTAATTTCATGCATGACTGCTGCTCCGGGTCACAGCTCTACACACGCTCCCTCCAAAGCGTCTCCATTCACCCCTCCACTCCAACCTAAAATACCACTATCTATAAACTGTTTGGCGAACCGGTGTCTCAACAGCCTCGTATGTTTCAAAAACAAATGTGTCTGTCTAACCTGATATTGAATTTATAACATTTTTCAACCAGGAGGAGTAAACAAGATTATGCACAAGGCCATTATTTCCAGATTCCGGCAGAATGGAGAGGAGTGTTATTGACAGATGAAAAATGGCTCCTATTTTTGCCAGCAAAATTAAGAAGTCTATTGGAACAAAATGAAAACTCCTTCTAGTTTCCAAGAAAATATTTTTTTCTTAAATAACGGACCTGAGGTTCCTTTTAGAGGAATCGTCCTCAGGGGCCAATTAAGGTCTGGTCTGTCAGGACAAACACGCTTGTTTTTCCTATTTAAGTTTAGGAACGGCACGATTGCTCCAATACGTCCCATATTACCTGCTGGGAGACAGAACACCATGCCGAGAAGAGAGCAGGTCCAGGCTCCAGAGCAGCAGCTTTAGGGTTCATTTACAGGGGACAATGGGTACATACATAAATGCCTATATAAATGCCATATATAAAGGCCTATATAAACACATATAGGCACTCAATTATCTTGGTGGCGTGATTTTCCTAGACTTACATAATCACACTCCTGACACCAAGCTAGCTTGGATACCTCAACAGTCACGACTGCATCCACATGGACACATCTTTTGGTGTGCTGTTGTACATAGAGACTAATGCACCAATTTCAGCCGTCAGTGGACCATCTGCATGAGAAAAACAGGCAAAAGCTACCAGGAAAAGCAAAATAAATCCACTATGAACTTGTACTATGCACCTGTAGAAGTGCCGTGACTGCAAGTAAGATAAGCTGAGCTGGTACAAATGACAGCTTTATCTGTCTAGACTAAAGGTTTAGACTGGCTTGCATCAACAGCTTCAAATCTCCAGGCCAGGAAGATGAGAAGGGAGAGAGGAAAAGCAACTTAAGAAAATTCTTTAAAGATACGGCACATCTTCCTCAAAGACTTTTTCTCAGTCTGAAAGTAGTAGACTTCTCCAAATTCAAACACAATAGAGTGAAGATTCGCTCGAGAGAGTTCATATAAGCTGATTTCCCACACACCAATATTAAAGCTTTTTGTTTTAAAGAGTCAGTACTACCATTAGGCCAATGGAAAAAAACTTAAGTCTCTAAACAATAAAAATTTTGATGCATACCAGAGACAGAGACTTATACATATCTTTTTTGACACGATTTATAGCTGTCTTCTAGAAAAGGCTTAAAAACTACTAAAATTGAAAGTTTATTAAATTGTTTACTGCTCAAATACATTCTGAAGCAAAAATAAATCCATTGCCAGCTGGTGTTCCTGTGCTCTCTGCAAAGAATTAGTGTTTAACACTTATCTCATAGGATCAAAAATGGCTTTTTTCCCTCTGCTACTAACTATCAGGTTTTTTTCTAAGATTTCCTCTCTAAAAAAGCTAGACCAATAAATATTTTCCTGACATAGGTGTTTGCCTAATATCATGAACAATGTGGGAAAAGGCAAAGCGATCCTTAACAGAGCCCTCGCTGCCAAGGGCAGCCTGGGCTGGGAGTGACGCCATGACAGGGAACAACACAGCGCGGGGTGCTGCCCACAGCCCCCCCCAGCCGCGTCCCAGACCCAAAGGCCCAGGGGCCCGGCCTCTTTAGGAGAAATCTCCCTACCCTATTAAAAGCTGTAGAGCAGGGAAAACCTTGAAAAAAGATGTGGGGAAATGGGGACCGAGGAGGAAAAAGCCAAGCTACAGTCCCCTGTCTGAAAGAAGGTAACTCGATAAGCAATGGGTAACACCAGCATTTTAATGAAACCAAATACAGGGTATCAACTTCCAAACTACTCTGCTACCTTAGGATATTTTAACAGCACAAAATTTTCCAGGGTATGTTAGGGAAGAAGTAACAGCAAGAACATGTTAATCTTGTTCTGGCTTCCGAGTAAGTTATTTATAACACACTTCAAAATTTTGGAAGGTTATATTATACAGTCCAAGTTGAATTGTCTATTGTTTTACGACCAGGTGCAGGAAACTCAAGTAGAGCCAACATGCTTACTGTGAAAAAACAACCAAAACCTCTGGATTGCAGAACTTGCTCTTTCTGCATTCTTTCATCAGTGTTATATGCATGGATTTTATACATTCTCACACACATTCGAGCAAACTGGGATATTGCATAAATTGATATATACCAGGCATAAAATGGAGACAGAATTTTTCCTTCTTGTGTATTCTTCCATAAATTCCAGTGACTATCAGCTGCTCATCTTGGAAGAGAAACTTCAAACTTATCTTAAAATTGCTATGGCTTTCTAGCGGGTTTCATATTAAAGACAGCTGTAATTTAAAGCAGTGTTGTTTCTTGACTCAATAAGGAAAAGCAAGCTTTTTGCAATAATCTGGTCTCTGCACTTCCAACCAGAGACAACAACTCTTCCCGCTTTGCTGACTAAACAAGTAACAGAAAATGATTTGGACTATTCTTTTTTTTTGCTCAGTTCATGCTCCTGCAGAGCAGAAACAAAGTCACCCACCAAAGACTTGTCTCAGCAGGGAGGGCACTCTTTAGGTTTTAAAGAGCTGGAGAAATCCAAGTAGCAGCATCTCACAAACACTGTGAACAATGAAGGACTCTGTATTTTAACCTAGATGAAACAATATCGACTTCAACCAACAGATGCCAAATGTGATACCTTTCTCAGGCAGCAGACTGTGGTTAACTACCACAATGTAATTATTAGACAGCTGCCAATTCTGAACGAGATGCTTTTCTGATCTTGTGCAGTAATAGCCATAAATTTGATTAATTTTAGCTTCAGGTCAGGTAGTCCAACATAAAGGCTGTGTCTGGGGAAGTTATATTTATGTACTACTTATCTGTTCTTCCCCTCAGAAAATTCATTACCCAGTTTTCCTTCCTGCTTAACCTTAACCTCGACTTCCAAAAAAGTATCAAATTCAGCTTACACAGTGTTCTTTATAATTAGACACAAATTGTTCATGAGGTTCAATTATAACATTTTCTGCTGTAGCATTTGAAAATTCTGGATGTTAATATAAGTTTTAATCGCTCTGAAAAAATACTGTGTTATTCACAATTCCATTCCGTGTTATAAATTCCTATCAACAGAGAGAAATACAATGACCAATATATTATTATTATGATTATTACACATTTAAGCCAGACATCATTTCACGACGTAAAGAAGTTGGGTTACACCACTTTTTTTAGTGTTGAGAGTATACCTGACAATTGATTTTTCATCTGTGAAGGACACAGTAAAGCTTATTTTATAATATATATTACACTATTTATATATTAAATATATAGTCTATGTGTATAATATGATAATATTACTTATATTGTATATATAGATATAAAATATGAATACAGCCTATTTAGTATGTGTATATGTGCGCTCACATGTATACACGCATAGGTAACAGGTAGAACACAGGTTCGAACCCCTGAGAGTCTGTGGCAGGCAACATAGTTAACATCACAGTGCAGACCAGGAGACCATCCAGCTTAACGTTGCTAAGTAACAGCCTAGCGGAAACCCATTACAACACAAACATACTAATTATGGCATAAAGCTACAAGAACCTGCCAAACCACTGGCTGCTGCTGACAGAGGTCCTAAGACATGCTAAGCATCTAAAAACTACTTTTGTACTCCTGAAGCTTTTTAAAAAAAGATAAGGTTCTGTTTAATCTCCTAATTCCACATGAATACACATTTTAAACCTCACATAGGCACTGAGCTAATTTCTATTCTTAACATTTTACGTACACGTCATAGTGTTTCCTCTCTCCATCGTCTCGAACCTTTCTCTTTTTATTCCCCTTTCCGTGGGCAGGTTGGCCTCCCATTCTTAGTTTCCACATTTTCCATATTTCCTTCTTCGGTCATTCACAGGTACATGTCAACAAAATTTACCCGCTAACCTGCTTGCTGTGTTGACATTTTCCAGGAATGTGTGCGTCAGTGTACAAGGACCTTAAATAAAGTGAAAAAAATGCAGGTTTCCTGGAAGATGCTAATTTAGGAGTCCCTTATGCAAAATCCCTTCAGTTATACCGAGAATGGACACCCAGTGCATTGTCCTGTCAGATAAACCTGAACGCTGCCCTTTGCTCTTGCATGTAACGTGGCTCTTTCCATCATCAGCTTCTGCCCTTGTAGACCTGGGTTTGGGAGTTTTCTACAGCGCTGCTGGTGTTTCCGAGGGCTTCTGGCTTGATAAGCAGTTCTGACAATCAAATCCACTAATGCATCACCATATGCTGCAGAGCCCTTTTGTGAATAGGCAATGGGTGCTCCCCTGCTTTTGAAATTTCTTCAAGAGCTGCTGGGCTTTTTCCACTGTTATTTCCCTTCTGTATAACTTCATTGATCACAGGTGCTGCTCATCATTAAAAAAAAAAAAGTGTACAGCAACAACTCTTCTAGAGCTGGCTATGTTTTCTTGCCTTTCAATGTACCTATCTGTATTTTTCCTCCTTTTTTTTAGGTTAGAGAAAACTGTTTGCATGATGGCTTCCCCAAGGAGACACTTCCAAACCTGAAATGGGAGGTTTCTCCTTTCCTATTTGCTCTACTTCTGTTTTTCTTCTAAGAGAGCGTGAGGCGCTAGGTCTCGTGCAATCAGACAGTCCCTGGTGGGAGACAACCGAGCAGCCACAGATCCCGAAGATCGAGGGCCACTTTCCTAGGCGCCAAGTACACATCACTCCAATTCACCTGAACAGGCTCAGGACTTTTGAAAATGCTCAAAACACATGCATAACCCCAATGGCAACAAGGGAAGCAAAGACCAAACTAGACAGATTTCTGTTTCCAGCAATGAACTTTGGATTCCAGCTAACATTGTTACGCCCACTGCATATATCAAAATCACACCTCAGATATGAAAAAGACCCCATCCCCATTTGATGAACATATCACGATTTACCATTTATATTATTGTGTCAGTGCAGGCTTTGAAATTCTAATCAAAATGTTTTTAGCCTTCCTGTTTTGCTCAAAAAACCCAAAACACCCCAAACGCCCTTCAGAACCTTTTCTAAAACGTAGTATCCTAGGTCCCTTTAGCAAATGCTTGCCTGACTGGCACTTATCACCACCGACAGCCAGAATAACGGGCCATACCTGAAGACGCAAACATGCATCCCTTGAAGATACAACAATAATCTTCTGTGCATGGAAGACATGGAAGGGTCTATGGGAATACAGCCGGTTCACTGGAGAAGATTAGTTTAACTATATCTCCTCCTTCCTGCAAAAGCATACATTGGGTTTTCCCCGTACACTTCTTGAAAATTAAAGGTTTCTTCTACCACGACTGTAAACTTGGCCTTGTTACAGTCAGTAATGAAACAATGAAGAAGCAAATGTAACCTGTAAATACTGAAGTGCGAGTGCAGGAGCAAGAGGCAAAAGATGCCACTTTCCTCCAGCAGCAAAACTAGCCAGCGCTAGGTCAGCATGGAAGCGCCACGCACCGCATCACTGCTATCAGCTGAAGAAGGCAGCCCTAAAGGGAGAAGGGAAATCCACATACGGCAGATAATGCAGATCTCCCAGGGAAGAGCAAAGGAAGAAATCAACTGTGCTCGTTTCATTGAAAACCGTTAACAAGAATTCAATGAAAACAATTCCCAATTTCCTTCTGGCCTGAATGACTGAAAGTTATCGAACCAGAGCACACCGATGGAGGCATGCTGAGCAAACTCAAATCCAGGTCTTCAGGAACAATGAAGAGGACCCAAATCTGACTGCATATTAAACACAAGATTTTATGTATCCAGATTAATTTTAAGAGAAACTTCAGAGAACAACTACTACTTCAGCACAATTAGGAAAAAAGGTTTAAAAATTGCTTTTGAACATTTTGTTCCATTGTGGCTCCATTCAACAGCATATTATTTTAATCATTATTTAGTAGTTCAACATTAATAAATATTAAACAAAAATAAATTAATATTAAATATAATTAACATTAGCGTGAAATATTAACGTAACTATTAATTTAATTTGTTTATTAATTTGTTTATGATAGCACTCAGTTTATTTTGACTGTATTGTCCTTCTGCATAAATGAACTACATCTGATGTTCTCAACAATTATTTCTTTTTCCCCTCTCTTTTCCTTTCATGCGCTCTTCTTTTTAGCAGTTTAATTAATATCTAGTTCTAAGAATAAGTGCTGTTCTGGAGAATTTAACTAAACAACCTAAATGCAGCCTATTTCTGAGAAGACCTGTATCAACATACCAAGCTTCAGTTAAAGTTCATTTTACACAGAGTACAAATCCCTCCTGCAGATTGCTGTAACATTTGATGTAATGCTGGGAATTCAGAAAGACAAAGTTTATATTACGTTCTGGGGAAAAAAAAGCTGTAGAACTCGGCTAAAGTTAATATAGACCCAAATGACCTACTCCAAAACATTTCTTAAGCTTCCAGAAAAGAGCTCTTCATTATAAACTAGATGTTTTTAATGGAGCTCTAGCTCTATAGAGTCTTTCAGTAAATACATTGTATTCCAATGCACTCTACAGAGGCCACCTCTTACTGGAGAAATAATGGAGATTAGCATATATAAATAAGATTACAAATAAAATCTAAATCTTTTTTAGTTGGAACAGCTCATTAGACAGAGGAGCACTCACGCAAGTTAACCCTGTGACCTGACACGGGTCTATAAAATCCAGACTTTGACCCTGAGCTGATTTCAAAAAACTCCTCCTCTACCGTGGCTAGAGCGGACGCTTTCAAACACCCAGAGAAGGGGAGGGAGGGAAGGGAAGGAAAGAAATGACAGGTAATTTTTTCATTAAACTCTGAGTAGCTCCAAGCTTGGCTCACAATACATAGCAGGATAAACATCCGGCAGATTCAGCACTGAATACTTCTTTGTTCACTTCATTCTAATACATTTTGCCACGAAGAACAGAAATGACACTGTTAGCCTGGAATATGTCACCAACCTTGATTCTTTTATCTGAAACCTAAGTCGAAATGACTTCTTTTATCTGCCTTGCTTGTTCGTTATCCCTCTTCAAGTGTCTGAATGAAAGTGAGGAAGGCCAAAGCTGTCACGTTTCCAGATTTCAGAGGACTTCGCAGCTCCGGCACTTTGAACAGCAGGAAGTGGATTGATTTGGTTAAAAGGATTTTAGGATGCAAAACATCAAAAGATGGCAGGAAGCAGGAACAATGAGGTGAGACCACTGGCTAGTCCCAGCCCCGGCGTTGATTTAAATGAACGGTGATGAGGCCTCATCTAACAAGCCCCTTTCACTGCTTTCCTCAGCATTGCACAGCGGAAGCCGCAGCTCTAATTGAGTGAGAGGAAATCAATTTACTGAAGTTTGGCACTTCTGCTTAAGAGCATGAATTCAACTCCTCACGACTTGTACTATTGTACTCTTTATTTGCAACATGTCTATTCTCAGCTATGCCACATACAGGGTCAGTTCTAGGTGTCAATACAGCTGTCCACCAAGAGATACTCCACCACTATTCTCCGATCATCAATTCTTTACATCCCTCTCTCCTAACCAGGAATTTACTCAAGTTTATGTGCTACATAGATCTGTTGCGATGCTTGCTAGCTACATCATGAAGCATTTTAAAGGAAACCCCCTTTATGCTACCTTTAGAGTACCAATTCTGCTATTCTGAATATCCACATGACCTGCCTGGATGCCTTCCAGTCTTCTGCTTCTCAATTTCTGTTGAAACTGAAACAAAAAGTAGTATTGGGGAACTGTAGGAAGATTGACTGCATAAACTTCATTTCCTTCATAAACAAAAATAAATAAATAGAAAGAAAATTATAAATGGACATATTGGAATAAAACAAGCAATTGCCTTCGGGTATCTAATCTATCAGTGAACCATAGGTCTGAAAGACACTCAAGGTTTGAAACATTTTTTTTCTTTCTTAATTTGTGAATACTCTGTAGTTAGTACTTATGAAAGTTACAGACAAGATGAATAATCAGATATCCAGCAAGGCTGTATCAGCAAAGCTCCTTTGGACTCAGTTCACAATGCATATAATTTCAATGCAAGGTTCCTCCCATCCAGTCCTATCAAAGGACCATCAACAACTGCAGTTATGGATCTTTTAAATGACTGCCTAACTTAGGAGTGGAAGGAATGATGATGCGCAAGAAAGAACGAGGTCTATTTTCACTGCTAACCTGAGCTGAGATACCATATATGAGTAATTAGGACTCTAATCTTGTAGCACGTAATTTCCCAGATGCACCTACCAGTTTTTAAAACAATAGATTATTGCCTCTTGTTTTCTTCATGAAAACATAGCAAGTACAGTCAGGTGCTCTAAATATCGTATATCTGAATAAATGAGAATCTGCAGTGCTCCACCTGGAGCAACGTTCTTGCTGTTAAGGCAATATATACACAGCGACTGCAAACCGAGCACCAAAACCCTCATGGCTGATCATCAGCCTCACGTACGTGATTCCTGCAGAAAGAGGAAGAACCAAAAATCCCAGGGAGTTATAATAAACAGGACTTCAAGATAATCACCAGGATGGGCAGCTGGGAATGTGTATGTACACAATGAGTTTCAGATGGCGATAGCTATACAAGGCAGGGTTATGTCTTTGGGAAATACAGCAACCTTTTCTTCCCACAATCTGCCACACCTCCTGCTTTTTTCCCACCAACTGACTAGTCGAGCAGCCTTGCTCCTGTTGCCGCAAGTTATCCATCTTCCAGTCTCTCTACCAAATCTAAGCCGACCTAGTCTCTCTCAAAATATTATTGTCCCTTTTTATTTCTCCATTCTTCACGGACACAGTGAAAACACCCTGAGTCTTTTAAGGGTTCCAGCAGCATTTTCTAAGGACTGTTACTGTTTTAATATTTCAATACAGTATTATGTTGAAGTGGATTTTAAAGGTCTTGGCGAAACTGATCTCCTCTGGGCCAGGTACTCTAAAAACATGTCATGTAACAAATTAAACGTACTATCAGAGTATGTTGTCACTCCTGTAAGTAGTAGTACTATCATAAAAACTGTTGTGCGAAGGGAGGGCTGCACTTCCATGAAATATAATGTGTTTTATCTATTCCTGTCTTCAATATGCCATGGCCTCCAAAAGCTAGCAGATCCAACAAGTAGCCTGTGAAGGAATCAAATGGAGGCTACTAGGTTAGGATGCTGCTCCTTTTCCTGGGGCCTACATCTCTATTTTATTTAAAACAAAACAAAGCAAAAAAATGAGGAGATCCATGGGCCGAGTTACAGAATTCAGAGATCAGGGCTTATCCCATCAGAAGGCCAAGCGATTCAATCACATGGAAAGGAAATGCATCTGCAACTGAAAGGCTTAGATGCTATTTATACCCATGTAGCTTGAAAAGACCATCTTCCATCCTAGCCTTCTGGCAAGGAAGGGGAAACGTTACAACCTTCAAACTGTCGTTCTGCTATAAACTGTATGCTTTAATTTGAGCAGGATCAGATTGTCTATTTGCAGCTGGTCTCATTTCAGCGAACTTTCTCAGTGTCTATGATCAGCAAGCTCTGCCTCCAAATACTGGACTTGACTGCAGAACAGGGTATCATTTGTGACAGAAATATTATGCCATGTGGAACATAAGGCATTTTTAAAAAGTAAAAAGCTCAGCAATGCAAGTTATGCAGGATGATCACCTATACTTGCCTATTTCTAAGTAACACTTAAAACCATGGTTTTCATCACAAGCCCTGAGTAATTCTGCCTTCCCATTTTTTCCACAGTAACGTATTACCACTATGAATCATGCATAGATGCAACTTCACACACAACACAAGGCAGAAAATACGCAGGTGTTTGGGTTTTGGGGGGAGTTTCGGGGTTTTTTTACAGAGAGGTAAGTAGATCACTAAGAAAATCCTCATAACTGCTTTTAAGATCCATGTGATGAACATACTTTGATTTTTAAATTACAAAAAGCACTGTATCATATTAGCAGATCTCTAGCAGTTGATGGCCCCACTCTGAAAGCTTATTTGGAAAATCACCTCTGGAAGGTCCTCCCCCCACAAAGTTTGGCAAGTATAATTAATTACAAAAGAGGTGTGTGTGTGTCTGTCTGAATAATGGAATGAGACACAGCTGGTAAAACTAGCAAGGTATAAACGTAATGTCTTGACCACTTGTGGCTATTACAAAATCCTATGGCACTTTTCCCTTGTGCATTAGTCTTGCAATGAGGGTAATTACATTCTGTCTACTTAAATTCTATGTTGTGACGTTAGTTTGAATAGCTACTATAATCAGACACAGAAAAATATTTGTGTGTCTATCTCCTAAGTGACTTAAATGCCATTGAAATCAGGGACAAACATCTTTTGCATATGGTTTTATATATGGCATTATTAAAGACAAGAATTTCTATAAAGAACTTAAGCAGTCTGTGTTTTACTAAGGGCAAAATTTCTATTCATCTAAAAAGAAATGTACATTTCCCACACTAATGAGATAACCATCTAGATAAAACACGCTATAAACATCTAGATATAACACGCTATAAAGTCTATTATTGCTCTTTTTAAGTCAAAGAGCATCACGGTCACGAAAAAACAGTCTTAAAGCAAGGTCTTGAAAGTGAAATAATACTTCAGTTTCCTCACTGGAAAGACCAAAAAAACCTCTAACGATACGGTTCAAACAAGCAATTAAGTTCAGTTAACCCTGTAGAAGAGAGGAGAAAAAAAAAACAGGTATCTGACTGAGCTCAGAACATTGCAAAGAAGTACCGCAAAATTTTTTTACCTGAAGGTGCAGTTCAAAGTTCTCTGAATTCCATTTCTACTGTGTATAAACATTTTTGCACACAATTATTAGCTTGACAAATGATGTCTTTATAGAAACCATAATAGAAAGTGTGGCCAAATATCTAACTGAAGTACTCCAGGCAAGAAATTACTGTTTCCAACAGAGCTCTCCAAAGCCCCACTGCACTTGAGAGACATGCCTCTTTTGTTTCGCTTTATTTTTTATTAGCCAACAAATATCCCATCTGTATTCTGGGAAACACACCTTCCGATTGTGGGAGGAATAACAATGTTTTAGCATTCTGTGGGGAGGGAAGATAAGGGGGGAGTGGGGAAGAGAGAGATTATTTCCCCAGTTACCTGGAAAAGATTAAAAGCTCACTTCTAATCTACAAGCTTTTTTGTATGGAAAAAGGAGAAAGAAGTTGTTTCAGGAAAGTGTGAGAAACATCTTACAAATGCAGAAACGGAACCAGACAAATATCACCTCCACTTTTTTGTTTTGGCAGCAGCATTTTGAGTCATTCATTGCGACTTACAGATGTTTCTTCTACCTGCAAGACAGCACAGTATATACAACTTATAACCCAGTGTGGCAACATTAATTGTGCTGTGGGTTGCTGCATGTTCCTATAATGACAGGCAGGGTCTGAGAACTGTCATGGATCTGGACTTCACAAAGGAAAAATGACTGCCCCAGAATCTGTCTCGCACCTGATATATACATACATATAAATATATATATACACACACACGTATACATATATGTAGAGAGCGGAGTGAGAGGGAAGGAGAATGTAGATACATAAAGCATGCATAGCAACTGGCAATACTAATACCTGTATTTAAATGCTTCAACATAATACAGAAAAATGGGAACTTCATATATATTGCAGCAGCTTTCCTAAGGAGCATACAGGTAACATTATCATTGACTCCTCCAGCTGTGGTGATTCAGAAATTGGCTACTCTTTGCTGAGTCTCCACTGGAAGAGATACAATGGATATTAAGCATAACACTTAAATTTAACATGGCATTGGTTGGGTTTGTTAGCATGGCAGGAAGCACAACGGATGAGTCAGGTCACCTCTCCAGCGTCAACCCAATGCCACACCTGCATGGGGACAAAACGTCGATGGCCCTACATTTACAATAATCTACACTGAGAAATTAATCTTTTGCAACAAGGAAGTTGTAGAGGCTGCACTTGCAAAACTATTTTAATTGAAACACGTTAGTTATGGTGCACTGTAGAGATTAAGACAAGTGTGAAAACCAAATGCAGGGCTGCATTCAATTAATCGCACCAATACCAATGTTAGTCAACACTGCAGCAGCTAATTAGCACAAGGAGAGCATCTGAGGAATATCTCACAGGTGCAGCATATATGACCACACATCTGTTTCTCACCTCTCTGCATCACTCTGCATGTTCGCAGCCTACCCACATTTCTCTCTGAAAGTCCTAATTAATGACTGGCTTGTGTTGCAAGAAGCAGAGAAACTGTTATCACCTGCTGCAATAGAAGATCCAGAAATCTTGTCCACTGTTGTCGAACATTTACGTACAGAGTGCGGTATTTTATGCTTAAAGAGTAGGTGTTTTTGCAGCTCTGGATTATGGAACTACACAAGCAGAACGGACAGAAGAGCTGTTAAGAAGCTTTAAAGAATCAAATACTAATCCATGCTGCAACATGTTTACTACTAAACCTTGCTTGCTTCACCTGGCTCCCCATCACTGCTGGCACGCGTTTCCCGCCAGCCTGCTGTCCCGTGCTGGGAGACGGCGGCCAGCCGAGCACCCCTCCTGCAGCCGGTGCCTGGTGTGCAGCAGGCCATGCAGCGCAGGCTGCCAGAGCTTCCTCCCTTCTCACCGTTAGGCAACTCAGCGTCCAGCCTAACTAGTTAACCACCTTCTCTGAAAGACAGATACCTAAGACAGGCCAGACTTGTGCTGTAGAAGATATGATAAGATATGAAGGCTGAGTTTGTTACATGCAATGTGAGTAATTACATTTAGTAAGGGAAACTGCACGTAGGGACTTCAATCATAATTACACACAGCCACTATTGGAAAGGACGCATTACGGGCTTCAGTTTCATATCACACAGAGGAACCCAGGCAGTGTCCTCCTGAGAGGAGACCGAGGAAACATGCGTCTCTCTCTCAGTTTGATCTTACAGTTAGAAATACGTTTAACACCTGAAACCTCAGCCTGATATACTTCCTGAGTACTTCTCTCTTGACATACTCTACACAATTGCATGCACAGTATTCAGAGACCTCCTCCTTTAAATATTGCTAAATTCTCACCTCAACAACACTGCATGGTTAATAAGCTCTAAAGCCTAAACAGGATGTATGAAAAAATATTTCCTTTTCATCAGTTTAGAATTGTACTGACTGATCATGACACAGCCTACGTTTCTGACCCACCTTCTGTACAACACTCATAGTTCTGTGTACCTTTTTATTTCCTCACTATTTATCTACACTCAAAAGTAAACAATTCCAAACTTTTTGGTCTCTATTCATATCAGTGTTTTTTCATAACTTCTTTCTGCTCTTTTCCTATGTTTTCTAAATCCGCAGTGTGTTTACCTGCAGATTGCAGGTAAATCATTCCAGCATTCCAGATAAAGGTGAAATGTTGATTCCCGTAATGGCATCATAACATTCACATCCTATTTTTATTGATCTGAAATATTTTATCTCACCACAGCTATATTCTCTAAAGAGGTCTTCACTCAGCCCTTCATAGTGATGCTTAGGTTCTTCTTCTTAAATTAAAATTAATTAGGATCCAATAAGCAGTATTAATAGCACATACTTTCCCCTCCAGTATGAATTACTTTGCATTAATCAAGATTGAATTTCATCCATCGCTCTGTTGACTGTTGACCTCATTTGTTTAAATCCTTTTGATATCCCTCTTCAGACTTCACTAACTCAAACCATAGAACCAAATTTCATTACTTTACATTGAAGTTTTTAAGATATGCTGCTCCAATTTTGGAATTATACTTGACTGATGAAGCTGACTCCTATTCTTCTGTTCCCAGTCAGATTTTAATGGAAATGGATTTTTTATGTACCTACTTATGAGTCTATTTAGCATATCCATTTTCCTCACTCTTACATGTAGACATACAAATGAAAAATTAAAGATAAACCTATTAATACTGGACAGTATTGGCTAATGATAATAAACAACATAAAACATACTTTTCTAAGAATTTCTTTTAAATTATCACTGTCATCTTATCATTGTATTTTTTCCAGTATAATACCCATTTTTCTGATATTATGGCTTAACATCTGTTTGCAAGTTACTATGATCACTAAAGAATTTCATCCTCTTTTACTACTTCTGCAAAGCAGATGAGTATCTTTATCTCATTTTTATAAATAAAGAAATTAAGGAAGAAAAGCAATAGTGATTTCTTCAGGATTGCACAGGAAGTCTGTGACACAGTTGCCAAGAAAATCTGGATTTGTTGGTGAGACCTATTCACTGAACACCAAGTCATCCATTCTTCACGTTTTCAGCCCTTCTTTTAGTTTTCCAACATTCATGGAATTATTTTCACTATAACAGCCTTGTCAAAAGTGTGCATAGTTTGAAGCCTCTATTATATGTCACAGTAAACATTTGCCGGAGAAACATTGCCTGCACCAAATATTTATGACCAGCTGACTGATCATCTACATTGTAACAGCCTATCAAAAGTGATAGGTATCACCATGAGAGCTACAGCTTAGTACTAACAAAGGCAACATAAGCCTTTCATCCTGGTAATTAAACCAAACAAGCAAACATACCTTTGCCAGAGAGAAAAAAAAAGACTGAGTTTCCAACATAATGATTCCAAACATTGTCTAGAAAATCTTGAACTGGTATGAATGGCAATTTCTTCAGGCATATCACAATCTACTGGACAGAAGTCAAAACCGTTTCCTATTGAAATAGCTGAAAGGTTCTGCAAGACAGCAACATCATTTTTGGTATTATCAACAAAGCATTGAACACAAAGGAGGGAGATGGAGAATGTAAAGTACCATGATGAGGGCAGAAAGGCTGAGGTACCGGAGTAGACTACATGGCAGTAAAATTGTTTCCGAGGAGACCATAGAATCTTCCCAGGAAAACCCAGGAAGATGACCCTTAAATCAGACTGTGGGTCTACAGTTTCTCAAAGCATATAGTTTATTCTAGCCAAATGAGCTAGGCTAAAAACAAACAAAACAAAATCCAACTATATGTAATTTAGTAGGAGATGCAGAACATGAGCTATCCACAAATTGAGAAAAGGATTCTCACTACATACAATAATGTACATATTCTCACAGAACCATGTATTTGAATAAATACCACCCAAGCCCAAGTATCCTTACTCATACTGACTTGTTTATACACCCTTATACTCTAAAGAACAATCCAAACCTTAGTAAAATGTAAAAGAAGGGGAAGATTGTTTTGGAGAATGGTGCTGCCAAGAACACAATAATATCACCATCAGCCCCCACACATTTGTTATTGCATTCAGCACAAGTGCCGAATGAACATCTGCACTGTAAAAATTCAGCCCATTAGCTCCTACAGCTTGTTAGCATATTTTAATACTGTGATCACAGCTTTCTATTTCTATCAAGGTGCTACTAGGTGCTAGACTCTGTATTCACATAGTGCGTCATTATCTATCTCTGTACCCCTCGGGTTCTTAATCTGTGTTACTTGTATGAACCTATTACACAGCAATACTGAAACAGAAGCGGAGGGAGAAATCTGAGGAGGAGGAAAGCTACCGGTATAGCAATATTACTGGAAAGATAAGTAAAGTTGGGATCTTATCACATACGGTTGCACCAACGCTGTGTTATATACACTTCTCTATCCTCACAGACCGTATTATAAGTTAAAGAAAAGTCAGTAATCATATACAGAATGCAAGTAATTTATCTCTCCTGGTCTACTGTTCTCCCTTACCCCACAGTGGCTTAGTATAAAGAGGTGGTCAGCTTTCTTGACTATGGGCTAAATAGACCACAAAAAATATTTTAGTCTCAATTTTATTCCTAAGTCTGTTTAGATATACCCACTGTTTCAATTACAAACAGCAAAAAATAAAAAAATAAAAAAATAAAAAATTAAGTTTTCATAGTAGCTGACGTACAAATCTTTATATCTTATACGTTACTGCTGATATTTTCTTAATGCTAAGTAGTCTGTATTCACTTCTTACATTTGCATAAGATGAGCATGTAAATAAAAGAAAGATTAGTGTATGTCTGCTGTAAAATACACACATGTTTTCCCACAGTATCAGATGCCTGTGTGCTGAGAAGTCACAGGTGCTAACTATGGCCTTTCTACATGCAGTAGGTTTGGTGCATGCATTTGTTTTTTTAAATGCCACAGGCCAAATTCAAGCCTGTTTTCATCACGAGATGAGTTTGGTTCACTATCAAATATAAAGCTGTCACAGTCTACAAGTCCTGCCTTAAAAAAAAAAGAAGAAAAAAACCCCACTGCCACTCAGAGAAAACAGTAAGTTTAGAAAACGTAAGAATATCTGTTCCTCATAAAATAAGCAACAAGACTCAGGCATGTTGTCTTTCAGGATCAGATGAATTCAGCACTTTCAAGCTTTTGTGTGTCCTACATTCAAAATGCCTTGACATGAAAAGCATATGCTGAACAGAAGAAAACAACATGTCCTCATGTCTACTGGTTTGAAAGAGATTTCTGGAATGAGATTTGCAAAGGTTTGATGGATCTTCTCTCACTCTTGCACTTGCAAAATTAGCGAGCAGGACCATTTTTCTTCACCTCCGTTCCTGTCCTTTCCAGATGCCGCATCTGCCCAGAAGGACAGCAAGCTGGTGCACTTCATGCCGAGCAGTACAGCATTCCTCCGGGGAACTAGGTTTACTGGGAAAAGCATAACTGTTTATCTGACTTTCTTATATGCTTTTCACTTAGCATCTGCAATTGGTCAGTGCCAGATTCAATATTGGGCTAGCTGGGCCTTTGATCTGACGCAGGACAGCTGTTCCTATGGACTCATTTAACTAGCTAACATTATTCCAGTAAAGCGCCATGTCTTAAACCAAACTGGACTTTGTTATTAAAAAGAAATGTTGTGTTACACACTACCAGCACGAATTCGTTCCAAATGAACCCAGATCCATAAACACTCATGAGAGACCCCCTCTTTTAAATTCTGGTGCTTCATTCTTCAGTGTTGTTGCTCTGTGACAAAAAACAAAACAAAAAGAAGAAAGAAAAAGAGCAAGAGAAAGAATATTTTGAACGGAGCTTTTCAGAGAAAGGGAGGAGGGGGAAAGCAACAACTGGCTCCTAATTCCCAAACTCTCCTGTACTCAGGGAAAGGTCTCCAAGCACACGCTTAAGTGCTTTTGTGAGACAAAGACTAAGGCATTTAATAATGCCACAGATTCATGAAAACCTTAAACCAGCCAAGGAGACAGCAGCACTGAATGCAGCGCTCCTGCCCATGGCCACTTGTGTGCTGCCCTCCCCCTTGCACTGGCACAAGACTTTGCGCTGAGGAGTGAACAGCAGATTTAGAGACATGGCCTTGGCTGAAACAAAATGGGAGTTTTTCAGAGTTAATCAGACCCTGATCAGGTCTCCAACCCAATTCCTGTGTGGCTGCACAAACATTTGTGAAGGGACAAGTGAGGGGACAACCACAAGGGGCAACAGTGGCTCATGCCAGTCTGGAGTGCTTGCAAAACTCCAGAGTAATATGGTTTCTCAGACTTCCCAGTCTGAGAAACAGTTACGCGCTAATGGCCAGATATGGGGGTCAGATATGTACCTGCAGAAAAAAGGCAATTGAACGCTCGATAGCCTGCAGCACTCCTAGAGAAGAAAGGTTGTCTAGTCTGGCTGTCGCTTTATTGTGAAGTGGTTTTTTCCTCCAAAGCTGCCTCAAAGCATGTTCTCTGAAATGCTTTAAAACCTATCAAAATAGAAATAATCTTTATACTAGCAAAGCACCTGAAAGGTTTCCAATGCTACATATAAGAAATAATTTGCGACTGCTCCTCTCCACGTTTGCGTTTGCCAAGTGCAAAAACAGTACAGATGCGATGTTTCTAATGAGCATTTATTAGTGATAATTGATCTGCATGAATTAAGGACAAAGGGAGAGAGTTAGCTTTCAGATTCACCCAGGAGGATTTTAGAAACCACATCTCAAACTTGTCGAGATTTAGCCATACAGCTCCTACTGCATTTTACAGTGTGACCAAATTCCCCTGAAAACGAAAACGTACCGAAAGGACAACAATGAACAATACTTCCTAAAGCAGACTGAAAATAAAATCAACAGAAATTGCTCAATTTCATTCTATATAATTTCTGATGCAGTCTTTGAGCACCTACTAGTTGTACATGAAATAGTACCAGAAAAAAAAAATACTGTCCCACAGTCTATTCTCTTCCTCTCTCCAGGGGAAGAATTGTGCCTGTGGTGTCCCACTGGGCTGTCGATGTTGTGCTTTAGTTTTAGGCCTGCACATATGAAGTATTTTGCTCCTTACGGTGGAGAAAACAATTTCAAAAAATGGTGCCCTCCATCTATGGGAGTCCGTTCCTTTGCCTCAGAGCGGTCCACAAGAAGCTCCTGTCTTTTGCAGAGCCAAGCATGCCTGTAAGATAGACACTGGCACCACCACTGACGCATGGCATTATTGCTCTGATTGCCAGATTTCCAGCTGGAGATTTAGGCAGTTTTTCAGATACATGAAAATCAGGTCTTTGAATGAAGATTTTAAAGCACTGTACACTGAGAATTCTCTATTGCATCTGTAAGAAACCAGCAGCAGAAAAAGCAGAGAGAAAAAGCTTATCAAAGCATACACGTTATAAATTGTAATGTTTGGTACAGACAAACTCTCCTAAAAGCTAACAGGAATCGGAGGAGGGGAGGATAAAATGTGTATGAAGAACAAATAAAAACAGTTTTAACATATTTATTTTCTAAATCCTCTTGATTAAAGGTGATACAACTGTACTGCATACTTTGCAAATGAATGATACAATATTTCAGAACTATTGAAATTCCCACAGTTTCATCTGCAGGGGACTGTGAGCTTTTGTTTTCCTTCTCATTACCTGTAAAAATACAATTAACTTTCAGCTGGAAACTTTGTGACATGGAAATTCCTCACCAGGAGCCAACTTCAGCGCTGTTTGTAAGGAGATACATATACGCAACGCTGTACCTGCATACTTCATAGCCAATACTGGGCGGCCACATGTGCATGCCTGGCTGGTCCGAGTTGCTAATACTGTCATGTTCTGGAAAACCAAGAGGTAAACTCCAGCATTAGCAAATCCCACGGCAGTTTTATTATGGCATTCATGGGACTAGCATTTTACACCATGCCCAATATTAAACAACAAGAAAGGTAGTATTTTTTGAAAATCCATATAAAATAGTAAAGCAAGGAAAACACAAAATTCACCCTAATGCTTTGCTTTGTCAAATAGTCAAGCTGATTTTAACAGCTAGTTTTCCATGATAAGCTTCAAAAATATGCAAAGGTGAAGTAGTTTCAAAACAAAACACAATACCTGTTTACAGCACTTCAAGAAACAAGACTGCATTAGAGGCTGAAAACAAACTGGATTTTCTAAATATAAATACCTATCTAGTATTTAGTTATCTACAGAGAACTAAAATCATGAATGCAATGGCTTATACTGTAATACAAAACCCAAAGAATCCCCTGCTGTTCCCAATAAGATACCATATATATCAAACCAAGTTTCTGTTATAACTCCACCAGTCCAAAAATATCTATCGCTGTGTCTACATCAGAAATTTTTATTTCCTTGTCATTAATTACGCTCAGTGACAGAGGAATGAAAAGTAACAGAATTGGAGATCACTAAATTGAGCAACATCTCCTTCAGGCTAAGGGTCTCACCTGGTTAACACAGCCTCCCCTTTGCAAACTGCAGGCAACCTCATGCAACCTCACCTTAACGGCAAGGGGCATAAAGAGCCAAAGGGAGGGAGAGCAATGAACCCCTCTGAACTAGCGGGCCAAATCAAGGAGAAGTAAGCAACCAGAGCATTTTCAAGTATATCGTGCAACTCAACCGATCAATAAATACAGGTGACTGAACAGTTTTATGTTTGTGCTTTATGGCCAGATGACGGTTCGTGCACCCCACCACCCCTCCCGAGCTCCACAGGCTGAATTAAATCATTCTGCAGTCTCTGGGCATACACGGCTGAAATCAATAGTGTCATAACACTCTACCTCTCCTTTCCTCCCCAAAGCCGGATAATAGACAAGTTTCAGCTGAAGCCGGTATTGACCTGTTATCAGCAACAGAGGGCCTTTTCTCTAGCCTGGTGAGCGGGATCTGCATTGATTGCTATCTGATTAGAGGAGAGCGCGTCCTGACTTTCCCCAGTCACTTAAGCCGGCGTCTCATTGCTTGTCCTTAGAGACCACAGCTCCACTCAGGCAGAGAGCGTCTAGACAGTATTCATGATCCATCTGTCTGGCACAGCCAGGCTGATGACAAACTCTATTAGAACCGAAACAATTTTTTTTTCTCTCTTCCCTCCTCCCATCTCCCTTTTCCTCTGAGAAGCAGTAATCTGACACTGAAAATTACTATCATTGTTGCAATTCTCAAAATAGCCGTGCCAGACTTTCATTAACATCAACGCTAGACTGCTAAATATTTAAAGAAATGGATAAATTTCACCTGAGTGGGACAGCCCGGCACACAGGAAAGCAGAAGCACAATCAAAATGTAAATCTAAGCAGTTGTTTTTATCTGCGCAAATTTGGTGTCACAGTCAGAGGGGGATGCCAAAGGTCTCTTTAAACAAAATATTTCCCTTTGATTGAGCTTTTTGTTTTTGAAACAGAATCACTCTTCAACCCCCTGCAGATTCCTACAAGGCTCAGAGCTGACAGAAGTAGGTGGGGGGTGGTGAAAAAGGGAGATAGATAGATAGATAGATAGATAGATAAAAATATATATGTTTTACCTCACAGAGGAAAATGAACTCTTACAGCAAACTCTAACTCCACTATGCCCAAGCACTCCTGTCACATCAACTCCATCAATGCTGTCAACTTAAAATTTCATGCGGAAATAATGTTCACACAACCAGAGGGATATACTCTCCCTTATTTTATTATTCATTCAAATTTTCATAGGTATCCATTTTTTGTGTTTAAGTAATACTCCCATGCACACAGATCACAGCGAAGCTAATTACCCATACTGTTTTCCACCAGGTAATTCAAGAACTAAAATCGCCACCATCTCTAAAATTTGCAACGCTTTCCAGTTAGACATGACTTCAATCCTGCAGTCTGCAGACAGACAGCAGACTACCCTTTCCATTTCAAAATCTAATTTACTCCTAGCAGGACAAGGCAGGCTGATCATTTGTTGTGAAACAAAGGGAAATGCTCTAACAAATGAACTGTGGCCTGCTAGAAGCAGGCACATTGCTTCAATTCCTCAGAGTCCAAATTTTGCAGGTCACATGCAACGGCAAGCTGCCGACAAGGCCAAGGCTGTAATGTTTAAAAGTCTACTCTTAATCTCATTGCTGCTATCATAACTCTACACAGTTAGCACACCGCAGACCTCAGAGCAGTGCCATAGTAATAGTCATCTCCATTATCTCGATAATTAATTACTATTTACAGTTTACAAAAATAAAAATAACAAATGGACACACCAAAAGTTGACACAGGCTGCTTCATAAGAGGCTATCTGTAGCAAGATGTGAAAAACACTCAGTCTTCACTGAGGGAGGGGAGATATATTTTAAAATGTGTTAGCTAACCTGTGTTAAAAATCCCAGTGTGAACAAAGCAAGCTGTTATTTTAACATGTTCAGGTTAAACGCTTTAGCATTAACTTTGACCAACTAACACTTGCTGGACCTGCAACTTTTGCAGTCTAAAATCAGATTTTAACACACATTAGCTAATATATCTTTTACTTGATACAGATTTCACCTAACTGCCCTGTAATCTCTCAGTGCTATACAAAAATAAACTGCCTACATAGCAGCATAAGGAAAGTCTACCTACAAGTCAGCAGAGGAAAATTACTAAACCAAAGGACTGCAGAAACATATGTTATTTGTTTAACTTTGCATATGTGAGACATGTTTTATTGCATTCAATCGCAATATTTAGAAAGACTGAATCAACAGCCTTCACAATGGAGCTGGATAAGAATGGTAAGGAGAGATGAACACTAGGTCTATGAGATTTAAAATACTCTAACACAATGCGATAGCGTCTACTACGATCACAAAACCAGGGAGCAGGTCACCTACAAAAAGCATCTCTCTGTACCACTGCTCACACCACCGGACTGCACAATAAGCTCCAGCGAGACATTCTGGATTTGGCTGCCAGCAAGAACACAAATGAGAAAAGCTTCAGTAGCCAGGAAATACAAGGTAGCACTGCCGTGGCTCATACCGCTTAAATAAACTGAAGCGGAACTTCCCTATGAAAATTTATTTAGATGTCCTTTGGGGCCAGCCTATGTATTACTGTGAAACGCAATGAATATTGTTTCTATAGGATGATACAGGGTTTGAATACAGTATGAGAAAGGGATGCTTTGAGAAACGATACAGAAAAGAAGGACCATGTTACTGCCAACCTACCCTAAGTAAAGACAAAAGCAACCCCAAGGTGAAAGAGAGAGGCAATCCTGGTCACACTTTGAGCAACACATTTATATGTTGCCATTTTCCATGACTCCCTACACATTCATGAAGTGTGCACAACAAGCAAGAAAATGCAAGGACAGAGGTGATACATAATACTGGCTGGCCCAAGAAAATCCAGCTTTTTACCTTGAAGTCATTTTTTTAACACTCATTTTCCTGTTATAGTGCTGTGTTCTTGTCGCTAATTAGAAGCCAATCAGTATAACGTACTTCTATTTTGCAAGGTAGCCGTATCAGCCGCAACATTTCAAGCACATATAACTAAAGCTCTGGTAGGGATCCCCATTAAAATCATTGAGCAGAAGCATGCAAAACTTTCTTAATTCAACATGTCATCCCTTTAAAGCCCAGGGACTTCACTTCAACAAGTATTCTAGAAACTTGCTTTCAAGGCTGGAATAAGCCAATACAAGTAGCTGCCCTATTTCTACCATTTAACAGTTGCGTTAATAACCAGAACATGATAAATATCAGTATTCCTCATTTGTTTTAAATACTGTTTATGGTTGTATTATTTTTCTGCTTGACTTTGATCTTTTTTCTCTTTTTTTCACTTTTAGGACTATTCTTTTACCATGGTTATTTATTTTTTTGATTTAAAACAGATGTCCCTCTATTTACCAGCTCACATAATACACTCCCTATTGTAACAGAAAAGTACAATCGCGATCAATAGCCAAAAACGCATCAAATCATGAGCTGTTCTCTCTGCCACAAAGTAAGCAACAAGTTAAACATCCCAGAATGCTCCTACCAATAAATCAAATATTTCCTCTACAAACTACCAATTTGCAATGTTGTTACAAAAACAGCAAATATAATTCTTGGATGACTTAACGGGACTGTTTATGTAATTATTCCACTTCACTCAGCACTGGGGAGGTCTTAAGTAGCAGGGCTACAATTCTGGACACTATTTTAGAGAGAGCCAAAGAAGATGAACAAACGTAACAAATTTAAGGGAACATGATTTATGTGAAAGAGCTTGGTTTTATTAGATTAAAAAAATGAAACCTATCAGAGGGAAACTGTCAGACACATGGTAACAGTCTCCCCATCTGTAAAAGGTTGATATAAGAAGGAGGCAAACAATTTTCCCTGTGTCTGCTGAAAGTAAAAGAAGTATAGCCACCTTAATTTACAAAGCTTTCCAAAGAAAGGATCGTTAGGCACATCAACCTAAGTTCCTACGGAAAAAGTAGGCAACCTGCCACTGAAGGCTTTTCGGAGGCAAATCTTGTCAGGTTTGGCCTGGATATACTTCATCCTGCCGGAGACGAGGAGGAGCAGGCAACTGACCCGCAAAGCTGCCTTCCAGGCCTGCGTTTCTGCACGTCGGGGAACTGCTGGCATGCCTGAGGGGAGAGAGGCGACAAAGGGCGCACCGGAGAGTTTGCAGATCCCCGGTCAAGCAAGTGGCCGTTTCTAGAACCGAGCGGCATTTGTGGGGAACGCCAGCCCGCAGTGCCATCAGGTTGCTACGACTGCACCATGATTCCCACCGACACACAGAGGCATTAAAAAACTACTAGTTCCCTGGCTCTGAGGCCTCGCGGGGGCTTTCAGAGATTGACCAGCTGCTTGCCCTGCACCTTGGTGGAGGCCGCGTGCGGCTGTGGCCCCGGTGGGGCACTGGGCCCAGCTGTGCTCCAGCTGCAGCCCCCCACGCACTGGCAGCGCCGGCTTTCCGGAGCTCGAGCGCTAAATTAACGCTACCAAACGAGGAAACAAATGTTCAGACCTAATACAGTTGTGATCGCAGACTTGTAACATCACCGTACAACAAGCCGGTCCCAAGATGTACGAAACGTGTGAGCAGAGAGCGCCCTAGCTGCTGCGCACTGCCTCCACCTCCCACCGCACTGCCCTCCGAGCTCCTTGCCACAACTGGCTCTGCCGACTCGCTCTCACAGGCAAAGAGCTGCGCAGTGGCCAAGGCAAAAAAGCCCTGCGATTAAACTTCAAAGATATGCTTGCAGTTTTGCATGCACAAATAATAGAGCATGATTTTTTACAACTCAAAAGCCAAAATCAGCGTAACTTCATAGAGCAGTAATACATTTAACATTTTGAACTGGACCTGTCACTGAAGCCTACAGCTAGTACTGGAGCTTTGGAAAGATTTCCATTCCAAAAAACATTAAAATACAATATAATACAATACAGCACAATACAATCATCTTCAGGCCACTACTGTTTCAAAACCTCTGAAATCACTGTGGAAGTACAAGACTAGTCATTTAAAAACATGTTAAATTGGAGGTTTGAGGGAAGGAGATGAAGGGAACATTTCCAACGCCTGCATTAATTTTCCATTTTGAATCCACTCCAGTGAAAATTCAAAATGCTAAGAATATACTTAATGTTGCATCTTTCTGTTATTATGGATACGTGCTTGTAATTTCCATTAATAACAACACCATAAATAACACAGATATGCCTAAGCCATACTCACAGCCAGGGTTGAGAAAGCTTATTTGGAGATGTCAATATTGGACAGAACCAAACCACTTGGAAAACAGTGCAGGACACCTCACTCCATACGGAAGTTTCTCTAGTAGATATTGAATGTAGTATGGCCTTATTGATTTCCAGCCAAACAATTTTCCACCCTATCTGGATGGAGATGGCTTAGGGCACATATGAAAAAGTCATTTTCCTATTACAAGCAGTACTTGTTTCTGCTCTCCCTGCATTAGATAAAGCATTCCCAACAGCAGAATTTTAATCTTCTTTAAAGAAAACATTGAGGTAATACTATGCCATGATGTACGACAGAAAATCAACACAGTAACAGCAAATTTATTGTACTTGTAGACCAGAAGCATTATTGGAAAATTACTCCTCCCACCAGAGAGCTGGATTGTGATCCAAAAATAAATAATTGCAGAACAGGAAAAAAAAACCCAACTTGATTTCAGTGTACATCACTGAGGGCAAAGCACTGAGAGTAATTCTAGTGATAAGCTCTATCACTCTGTGTGAGGTATTTATACACCAGAGTATAGCAACTAAAGCTATTTTTAATATGTACCAACAAAAGCTCAGTGACCTACCAAGTGATGCTGATCTCATCATCAAGAAAAATTATTTGATTAGTAGGGATGTTGACTGCAAACATTACAAGTTTCTTAATAGCATATAAAGACTGACAAACTGACAAAAATGACAAAAAAAACAGCAAAACATTTTTTAGAACCTTGGCAAACAAATTATTTTGGCATTTGTAATATTATAGTATCTTTCTCAAAAGCACGTATGATCCATAAGATTACATCACGTCAATACCTGCAGCACAAACTCCTCCCTTCCCTCTGCATAACTACAGCTGTCCAGACTTAGAAACCCAGAGAAAGCACATTATAAATCACCGCTGGTTCAGAGGAAACTGTATTTTCTTTCTCTGTCTCATCCCCCCCAGATATCGTACTGCAGATCGAGTTTGCAAACACGCTGACTTCGGAGGTAGCAGACATATTCCACAGACACGGAGGCTCGCAAAGAGCAAGTACTTACAGCTAAAGATGCCTGGAGGTGGATGCTCTGTTACAAGCAGACAGTTCTCTTCATCACTGTTATCTCCACAGTCATTCTGTTGGTTACAAATCAATGAACCAAGATACAAGCATTTACCACTGGCGCAGGTGAATTTGCACTCTGAAAGGCAAAAAAACAAAACAAAACAAAATCTGTAAGGAAATCGGTGCTTACCTTCTTCACCACTAGAATGAGAGTTGGAAGCAATGAATTATTTTTCAAGTACATGCCATAACAGTGGAAAGGTATTTGGCACTTTTTATCACTAAAATAAATAATGCAGTAGTTTTAAGCATTGCAAGTGTAGATGATACCCAACTACACATGACACATTTCAGACCACCAGAATCAAACCACAAGTAAACCACATTTGCCATGTGGGGAAACTCAACTTCTGATGTTTATACTCTTTTCACCAAAAAAACAGACAGTATTTTCTTCCGGGTCCCATTGGTTACAACTCGCTTATGACAGGGACTGTGTGCCCTTACACGCCTGTGTAGCACCTCGCATAGCTGGGGCAAGAGATGAATAAAACTAGTAATTGCCCCACATGAGAAAGGACTTGCACAATGTAAAACAGCCTCAGTTGTAAGGCAACAGGGTAGTTTGTAACCAGCAACAATCCTCTCCAGACACAGCCAATTATTCCTTAACTACCTTCCCAAAGCCCATTTGCCAGTCTCCCAACTAATTACAATCAAGCGCTCTGTGTCTGCACACTGAGCTCCCACAGGCCAGTTGGCTTTACAAAGTCCGTAAACTCCTAAAGCCGCTTTAAACTGTTGGGATGCTACAGGCAGGCAGGCTGCAGTTTCTCCGTCTTGTTCATTATGAAGAAATGAATGATTTCCCCTATGCATGGTTCAGTCAGCAGGGAAAATCTGTAGGTGAGCAAGCACTGAAAACAAGAAGCTTTGTTCCTCCAAGTTCCTCCTCATCGCTCCCGCTTTCTGCTTTGTGCACAGAAGGATGCAGGCTGCCTGCCCAACGCCGTGGAAGGCACCGCACCATGCTGAACTCCATCCCTTCAAACAAGGGTAAAGGGAAAATGCCTCACCTCGTCTCCTCGTCAAATTTTACCCCGAGAGAAGAGCCACGCGGTGACCTGCTCAGACAGGGATGCCAAACCTCCGTCCTTCCCTTTTGTTCCTGATAAAGATTCAGTGGGCGCTCACCAGGGGTGGCTTTTTAGGGGAATTATTGCACGGTGCCTAGTCATCTTGGATGTTTGTTGGATGCTGTCAGTCTGTAAGCTGGCCTTCAGTCTCACTTACCTGTCTTCTGTCTGAAACAGTTATACCCTTATATTTTAAAAGGGCAGTATCTACTAAGGATGTTTACTATAGTTGATCCCTAAAATTCCACTGCCCTTCAGCTAAACAGATCCTTTAAATGTCACTTCCAGAAATGAAGCCTAACAGCATGTTTTTGAGATGCAATTAAGAAATATTCATGAAAATATAAATACAATATCAAAAGCTTTCTCACTAGACTTGTTCCAATGATAAATATGCTACAGATATAGAACAGAGGACATATTATATCTAGAAAAGCTACAATTTAATGATCACACTTCCAGAATGTTGACAATGTCTTCTGGGTGATTCACATTCATGAGCAATGGGAAAGCGGACAGAATTAAATACAAGGGCCACTCACAAGTATTGCATTTAAAGCAGTGCTATGTCCTGAACCCTGGGTTTCTCTAGGGCTGCAGTGTGGGCTGGCTGGTTGGGCTTAACCGAGAGATGATCTCTGGGCCTTCAGCAATGAGCTAGAACTTGGTCATCTTCAATAATATTACATTACTTTACTTTAAACATTACACTACATTAATCTTAACAGCACACGGACTGGGCTCAAACCGAATTGAGAAAACAGGACCTATAATTCTAAAAAGCACTTACAATAGCTACAGAGCATGATATTTTCACGTATCTATCTGGTCTGCAACATAACCAAGGAACGGCAAAGGGGGAAATAAAAATAGGGAAAGAGAATGAAATCATTTTTCCTAGCATATTTATTTTGTAGATAAAAGTGATTTATGGACTTCACTCCAAAACCTTTTCATCAACAGTATTAATGACATTTTGGTACGCATACCAGCAAGAATCTGCTCACGCAAAATATATGCAGCAACATGTGCAACATATAAAATACTACTTAAGAATAAAAATAAAAACCATAAAATACTACTTAAGAAAAACAAGCACTTGCCATATACTTTCAAATTTATCTTTCTATTGCACTGGCTCAAATCTTACTTAGTCAAACTGCATTTAAAAATCAGTAAGTACTTTGCCCAAATAAGATCCTCAAGATTCAGGCTTTTTCAGTCCAATCCTGTAGTACTTAAACAGCTCAAATTGTACAAGAAAATATTGTACAAAAAAGAAACTTTCTCCTGTTGCTTTGTCCTCCATCCTCCTCTGCAACAACAAAGCAGCAAAGAACCATTTAAGTGCACAGTTTTCTCTTTTCCCCCAATAGAGTTTAAAAAAAACCCATAACCAAACTGAGAAAGCCTTTGAAACACAAGGAACTAAGAAGGTCATTAACAGTTATTTCTGCAAAGGAGACTTAAAAGACTGGCCTCAATATTAACAATCTGATAATTACAGCACTTTAAGACTCATTTTTGCAAAGTCAGACAGTAAGAAACTGTAACAAGAAAAGAAAAAAGCTGCTTTGGAAGACCAGAAAAGTCATCTTGAAAAGGTTCAAAATTTGCAGATTTTTTAAATGAGAAGCATAACACAAAGGCAGACCAAAATATTATAAAGTAAACATAAAATGCCAATACCTTCTCTAAATTGGTGTGGTAGAGGACATGCTGCTTCTATCTGAAAGATAAACATCAAACGCCATATTGCTTGAAGTTAAAACAATTGGTATGTTACTTTGACCAAAATACTCATTCTTTCCCAGTGTCTTTGTGTTGATATCTGGTGCGAAGCTTTCCACATTTCCCCAATGACTGATGTAAAAACACTGAAGCAAGATGTCAACTCAAAAGTAAGCAAACCTAACAAGTTTGGGCTTCTGTTTGCCAGTAGATTGTATGGAATTCAGACAAAGGACCAACTGAAGAAGTAACTCCAAGCATTAATTTTAGTAGCTCTTTTGAAGTTTTGAAGTCATGCATTTTAACTAATGTTACCATAAGACAACTAACCAGGGAAAAGAATTTGTGATTAAAGGTTTTTTTGCCCTGTATCACAGATCACGTCCAAATTTTAGATTTGAAAACTAAGATGCAGAACCAATTTTTCTTGTAAAACTTCACACCTACTTCCTCCCTCCCTCAGATACACGAATGCTGCCATCATCAAAGAGTCAGCAGGCCTTTCCTGCCCTGTTGATGTCCCCACATTGACAGGATGGTTGTTCTCTGTACCGCAGGAATTTTTTGTTGCTTGTAAAGCAGTCTGTATGGTCAAAAGCATCTTGCACTGTGATCTCCCTCCGAATCTATTTGCCAAGAAAGTGGTGCTATCGTGCCCATTCAGAAGTCACTTAACCAGTACAACTATCAGAACAAATCTCACCTAGGGAGAACAAAACATGTCTAAACCCAGGAGAATGTCAGTTTTTGGACAACTCCTGTGCTGTAAGGAGGCTTTCACAGAGTAGAGTTTTCCTGGAAATGGAGCAGAGACCCCAGGTGTTAGTGCTAAGTCTTGAAAACACAGGACTTGAAATACTTCAGGGGAGGAATACAGGGTGCCTATAGAAGCTTGGCAAAGAGAGAGACAAAAAGATAGTCCTGGACTGTCTTAAGACTGGGGAAAGTCAAAATATATACGTCAGGTCCCACTGAAGCCCAGAAGTGTCCTGTAAGGAGCAGGCTAAGAGCGCAGTGACAGCTCTTAGCTCACCGTGACCATCGGTCGACACTACACAAAAGCTAATACAAGGCAGCACCTCCCACGTCCTCATTCTTGCACTGTCCAGTGAAAAGTATGGAAACCCAGAAACTTTGCGAGCATTTAAAAATGGTTTCTCTATAGAGTTACAGTTCACTAGGTCTTCCTCTCAATGCAGGATCAATATACAGGGGCACAAATACCGATGTTAATGTCAATGATAGCCGCATATGCCATCTAACAGAATTTAATACCTATTGGAGGACAAAACAGTGCAGAACGTCACCTGCGTAACCATGTTGCATGGAAATCTAAAGGAAATAGTCAAAGGAAAAATGTGTTGCAGGAATGGGACGAATGAATTAAACAGATTATTCCATGAAAAACAGAGATACTTTCAAACTGGCAACATACCTAGCATTAGGTATATCCGACTTACTTACAAACTAAAATTCAGTAGCTTACAGTAGTTTGCACAGTAAATGCATTTAGACAGTGTGTGCTTTTACTAAAACCAGAACAGAAGCCTTTGTTCTAAAGCAAGATGGATTAAAGTCAGTTTGATGTAGATAGCATAAAGCAAATACTGCAGTATTGTCAAACTGAATGTTAGTAAATAAAGCTGCAGAGCTCGGGACCAAACTGGGAGGAGTGACCTCAAAACACCCTGCCAGGGAAATCCAGACCAGCCCAGACTAGCCAAATGAGCCTAATGACACTCTCGAGAGCTCCTTTCAATGCAAAGTCTTGTACTTGGCTTGTCTAGACGAGTGGAGGGGGAAAAGCTCCAGCTTTGAAAACAAGCCAGCACCATCATTCTTTCATAAATAACTTTTCAAAGCCAGGCAATTTTCCTCCTCATTTTCAAGTGGCAATTAGTGAAACATCAGTAAGTTGGTCAGCAAGGCTCTGACTACTACAGCTAAACCTGAAGCAAGATGACTGCTACTGGAGTTTGAAAAAAACAGCCCTTCTTATTATAATTGTCTGCAACAGAATTTTAAAATGTATCTTGCGAATATAGTGACTCATGAAAATGAAGTTTTAATAAATATACGTCCAGATAGAACTAGTCTACCTTGAGAAAAGAGAATAGTAAGAATATGATTATGTATATTTCCTATTTTTAGAAACTATATGTAACTATATACACAGGCATATTTCTCAAATGCTCAAAGTAGATGCTTTTATGTATAAACCCCCTACCTAAAAATATCCATTAATATATGACTGAATGCATTTAAAATCATTAAAAGAAGGTTGTTTCAGTTGCAACAGCAAAAGATAACTTTGCCTCATGATACAAAAAACTATTCCGATTAGAGGATTTTTATTGTGAAATGCAAGGTCTGCTATATTGTGTATGCTTATTTTACACTTTCCCTGCCTATCCAACAAGATAATTTTATCCTTGCATTCCACTTAATTCTTTTAGACTTCATTTACACTTGACTTCATACATATGAACAGCGTTCCTATTGTTTTGTCATCCCACTTACTGTAGGGCATTTTTAATTATAGCTAAGTACTGTTTGTTTTTGTAATATAAGTCCAACCACAGGTCAAAAGAAAAAAAAAAGAAATAAAGAGGAAGTGTCATATTGAAAAAATATGGTGTTTTAGGCCAGTGTTATGATGCATGTCACAGCTATTTATTTAACAGGTCTGAGATGATTATCTGACCCAGGGGCATAATTCTATTCCATCCATTCAAATAAAAATAGAAAACCATATACATAGCCGGTGATCTAAAACTGTTACAGCTAAGCTGTAGTAACACAGTTCAAATACACAAAATGAAATCCTAAACAATGTCTGGGACTTAACCATGTAAAGGCAGTCTCCCAAAATCCAGAGAATGGGTAACAACCCCAGCAATACAGCCAGCAGAGGGTGATCAAATACCTTATTGGCATAAGGTACCCAGAAGGAAAGAACTTTGTCCCTGGGTCAATCTAGGGCTCTGGAATAAAGGCTTAATTTCTAATTTCCTAAATTAGAGCTCCATTTTAAGTATCATACTTCTTCATACCAATATTCATTATTTCTTCATATTTCCACATACACAGGCCTGAAAGAAAATGTTTACAGGGCATCATCACCTGTTATAAGGGTAATAAGAGGCAGAAGGGGTAAATTGGGGAGGGTGGGAGGAAGCACACTTCACTGCAGATTAAAGACATAAAAACCACAAATACCAGAGTCACTACAATAAAACCCTGTTCAACCTCTGATAAACATCTGTCTGTGTATTATTTTTAATATTGTAGATTGTAGCTTTATAATGGGAAGTAAATCATAAATATAAGGCAGGGTATACGAGGAACATGTTTATTTGGGAAAAAGCTTTGTTAATAAGGAAGATGGCAGCCTGCCATATGATCTAATAAAACTCCATTGGCGCAGGGAAGGGAGGGATAAAAAGGTCTTTACAAAACAAAAAAACACTTCATAAAAAGAATGCCAAGCAGAATACCAGCAAAAATGAAAGCGGATCGGCTTATGTGGAATAAGGAACAGAGCTGTAAAGCCATAGTCAAAGGTCTGTCTTCGCTGCCCAGAAGCCTCATGCAGGACAGAAGACCGTTCACAGAGCAATGCGAAAGGGGGAATAACCACCACTCGCTGCCCAGGGGAGATTACAACCTCAGAAACACACTGGCTCAAAGAGGGTCGTTACTGGTTCAAAACCAGTTTCATTTGTTGAGCTGCTATCCTCTTTCAGTCCCCCATGCGCCCTTGCTTATCCAGCAATTATCTTCTCATCTTCTTCTTAAGCCACAGCTTTCGACTATGCAATTTAACTATTTACTATTATTGCCAGTAACTAAGGGAAGCAAGCATAATATTCTGACATACAGGCAGTAAAATCTACTATTTAATTCATCAGCTCCCTGACATTAGGACATTTCACTAAGCTTATCCTAATTAATAGCCTGAACAAAATTACATTAGACACCGTAGGGACAACTGAACGAACTCCCTTATTTTGAGACTGTCAGTGGAATTGGATTTCATCCGCAATCTTTCTTCCTCAATATATACCTGTCCACGGTCATCTAATAATTTTCAAAAAGGTTAACTGTGTGAAAAGAAACAGGAAAGGGCCTCCCTCTGAAGCCCATCAGGGTACTGCGAGAAGAGTTGTCATCAGCACTGGAAAGACTTTTTCCGCCAATGCTGAATCCAAGAGACCGGCTCTCACTCACGGCCTCACGGCGGGGATGGGCAGCTCCCCCAAGCAGGTCTCTCCTGCAGCGGAGGGCCGACAGTGCCCGTCAGAGCGCTCCTTGCAAACCGACAGCCCTCTGTGAGGTGACCTTGAAGAGCACCAGGCTTACCCAGGCGGCCTGACCTGCCACAGCACGGAGAGGCAACTAAAGGAAAGGCTCTGTTACTGCCATCTTCACGGATCATCTTTTCGGTCTTACTTCTCTTTCCATAAAACTGCAAGACAGTATCAGAATGCTGCAAAAATACTGAAAAACAGTACAGTGAGCTCCTTGTTTTACTCTGAATATCTACAAATCTATGGCTTTGCTCAAAATTTCGCCTTGTAGTCTCCCGTCCCCATGGAAATAACTTTTTTGCTATTTTATTGACAATATTAATGTCTATATCTTAACCACACGGCATCATTTCCTATTTTTTAAAGTCAATTGAAAAAAATGCTTGTTCATCACAGTGCACACTTGATAATACTTATTTTACAGCACGACTTCATTACAAAGCTAATCCATGGTCTTAATGCAGTTTTCAAACTTAATCCTCTTGTTTTCCAGATACAAAAATTCTGACATGGCTTTGACGGTGCTTTATAGCCATTCTGTCTTTGCTCTTTTTTATAGGTTAAAGCCTAAGTTCTGCTTTAAGACCAGTTTAAACCTGTTTTTTTTCGGAAATAAGCATACTGATGATGGCTGACTCATTCCACCCCCCCGCCGGGTTTGTATTTTCTGCCCTTTTCCCAACTCTTCTCCTGCGCTGGAAGTCCTCTCCCAGCTAACGTCCGCTGAAATTCCACAGCGGAGCAGAACTCGAGACCTGCCGCCCTGCTCCGTACTGGGGCTGCACGCCTTCACGCCCCCACCAAAGCAGCCCTGTCCTCCTCTCCAGCCATGAGGCACCGCGTGCCCTGCGCTCGCCGCCAAACAGGGACACGCATCAGGGCCAACAGCCCGGTGGCGTTGGGGGCTCGACTGCAGCCCAGGGGAGGCTTGGGATGGAACACGCCGAAAGAAGGGTACGGCAGGCCATGGCCGACGTGCGCAGTTGTTGGGCTGGCAGACACGGAGTACTTTCACTCGGGGTCCCAATCAGGAGCAGGCAGTGAGGGCTGGTTTTCCCAGAGCATTCTTGGACTGAGCCCTGGGAGTGCCTCGCATTTCTCGCAGGTCAGAGCAGGGGCAAAGTGCCTCCGCTACGGCCGTGCTAGGCTAACCCAGGTGGAGCTGGGTACACCGCGCAGTGAACACCTACCTGCTAGGAGAAGAAAGAAAAAGCATGGCAGCACGAATATTGTGCATTTGCTTGTTGTGCTCCCTGACCCCTCGGCTCCCCCCGCCAGCCCTGGCCTGGCAGTCGCTGCCCCGTGATGCTGCAGCAGTGCCGGCTCTAGCCCACGGAGGTACACAACACCCTGCGCCCTCGGGGCAGGGGGACAGGTCCTGCTGGCCGCCCCCGGCCCCCACGGTGCCCGGACATTTCTATACACTCCACCAGAGTTTCCCTAATTGATGATGTGGAGCCGGCATTGGTGACTCAGCTAATGGCACTCTCGTTTTCGGTTGTGAAATTACATGAAGAGACAATTAAAAATACATTAAATATGTGCCTTATAATTTTTGTCAAGCACTCTGTCATTATCGCAGGGAAGTTTATGCAATTGCAGATGAAAACAGGGTATATGCAAATGAGAGCTTCTTAACTTATGGTTCTCCTTACATATAATTTGAAGAATTCCTGCATTATGGCATAGATTTTAAAATTACCTCAGTTGGTTAAAAAAGCTTTCATAATCACAAGGAGTGTCACTTATCAGATTTGCAGCGTGCTGCATAGAGGAATATAAAATGAAAAAACTATGTTACTGTAGCAACTTCTTGTTCTTTTGGGGAATACTGTTGGCACAGCGAATAGTTCAAGACTAGACCATTTTTACCAGGTAACATTATAACCTCTGAATCCAAAACAATACAAGCCAAACCACAGCACCTGACAGACACATTGCTAAGTTTTGATTACAATCCTGAAAACGGGCCCAGAGGAGGACATCCAGTGGCCTCAGCATGTGCGGGTTAGATGTCTGAGGGGAGGGGGAAAATCGGTAGAAGTCCTGTCTATATTTTCTACCTTACTAAATCAGGTCAGAGTACTTAAGACAGTGGCCTCTCTAAGGCAGGAGCTGTTTTCAGTCCTGTTTATGCATCTGTTGTTACTGCTCCTAGGAGGTCCTAAAATGCAGAATAAATACCATTCTCATCTGCAATCGCCTAACATTATTAAAGCAAGTAGGGTTGTGAAATACACTCACGAATTTGATCTTCCATGGAAATAATGTGTAATGCAAACAGGAGTATACCATATTTTGGATGGCTGTTCAGAAAATATCAACCTAGTACTGATGACTATTTTTTTCACGTCTTCCTACATGTATCGTGCAAAAACCATAACAGAAATAGATATATTTACTATGTGTCAAGATGGAGGACCTTTAGGGAGCTTCCACTGTAAAGTGATTTTCAGATGTGAATAGAGAGAAGAGTTCCCTTTTAATTTCTCACCAGTATTTGAATTGTGCAATGCGCACTAATGTGACTAATGACAAGCTTTTTATTACATACTGTGAAGCTCTGAATGTGATTAGCTACGGATGTCTGTCAGTGACGTGTTCTCCAATCCACACCAGTAAAGATTTACATGGTCCTACAGTAAAGACTTTGTCATAGTCAGTCTTTGTACTTTGAAAGTGATTTCCCTGTAACAAAGGTCCAATTATCTAAAAAGTGTCCGATTCAGGTCACCATGCCTGAGTGTTCACTCAACATAAATTATAAGCAAAATAACACATAAAGTACAGACAAATACATTGCTCTCAATGGCTTGCATCCTACAGCGTAGACAATTATTTTTACAAACTAGTACCGTCTTATATCAATCACTATTTAATTTTTCAGTCATTATTCAGCTCTTTCTAAAAAATGAGTCACACTATTATTTCATTCACCTTAGTACCTTTCCTAGGAGGCTGGATTTTTGTGGACAAGCCTTTTAACAAAATAAATAAAATAACATGCTTTTCCAATTAGAAAATTCCTCTTTTCTACCCCTTGCCATCTCCTCCAGCCAATTTCCATTAACACTCCCTCCCAAAAATGTATTGCATGGCAAACGTATACAGACTCCCACCTCTGAGCATTTCCATATTACAGGGGAGCTGCTAGTCATTAGGGTTGCCTAATGCTCTCCATCACAGACAAGGCTTGGTGAATCCCTCCCACCTGCACCTCCGCTGCACTGCAGCAGGGCTTTGATGTGCAGCAGAAAGAACACCCTCAGGCCATAGAAGTGCTTTTGCTTTGTCCCAGGAAACTCTGTTTGGCTTTTACGGAAATATAAACTGCTAAAAAAAAAAAAAAATCGCCCGTCTTTCAATTGTCTGTGTCAGGAGAGTTTCTGGCAACGCTCCAAAATAACTAAGAGGCACACACACGGTGAGGCTCAGATGGTATCATGGCCAGAGCAAGAGCACAAACGCTACTGTGCAAGCGGCAGAAGGTAGATTGACCGTGGCAGGGAACAGGGATGGGCTCTGCTCCCCAAAACTTGCAAACCCTTTCTGTTTCATTCACAGGGATCTGTGCTGCCAGGTACAGCCATCACTACTCCCATCAGATGCTCTACCCTTGCCCATGAGTGTTCCCATCGTGCAACACACAGGACAGATGCATAAGAGGGAAGAACTGGGACTGCATAGGGAAGAGTTAAGTCAGTATTTTACAATTTGAGAGTTCCCCACTTAGCAACCTAAGCAGCATCCTTTCATCAAAGACTCCTTCACACTACAACTAAGCCATGTTTGTTAAGTGTCACCAATATATTTGACCATACAGCAGCCATTTAATGAGGATTGTATCATGATTTTCCTGGACAAAGTGCTTACTGGCAAAATAGATAATGCAGAAAACCCTGATTTAGACATCCCAAGGAAATCTCAATCATATAAATCTTGCTGCTGTTGAAACTATACCATAAAAACAGTACCACTGAATTTAGGAAACATTCCTGGTTTTGAACATGAACGCAAAATTAACATGACACTAGACACAGTGTTGAGTCTTATCCATGCAACATGCAGTATCTTGGGTAACTTCATGCCATAGGAAGCCAAAACACACAGCTTTCCTTCCCAAAGCTATCTTCAGCTTTGCAGATATACAGTGTAAGTAAACAAAGAATAAATAGGCACAACAAGCCCACTGTCAGCTGCTGCTCCCCTGCATGTGCAGCCACTTCCCCAGAAGGCGGCAGAGAAACTAAGGAGGTTTTTGGCAGGGCAGTTTTGATCCAACGGCCCCCTCGAGCCAGGCAGCACTGAGGCAGCTGAGCAGTCGGACAGTCTGGGGCAGGGACCAGAGCAAGGAGCCAAGGGCAGATGGGGGTGAGACGACTTCTGGGAGCCGCGCGAAGGGCTGGGGATGGCTGCCTTGTCACAAAGCTGACCTTACCGACAAAATATGCATCATATTTGAGAGCCGAACAGCAGTGGATCTCCAAACCCCACCCCAAAATCCTAACACATTAGCTCAAGCTTAGGGCTCTTCTGGACATTATTTCTGTCTGTGGTTTATCTTAATATGCTCAACGGCAAACGACAGCGGTTGACACACAGATCAGCCATGCCAGCCTCGAGATAGCAATGTCTATCAGAGAGACAGGGTAGGTGGCTGGTAGTGATAACTGTTTCAGCCATCTAATTTTAATCTGCCACTGCATATCTGTCAGAAGCCCTACAGAAATTTTTGGGTGTGGACAAGAGATGGGCTGGGACAAATCTCTGGTTACAGCTCAAGTTATCGCTATATCGGTGACAAGTCAAAGCATGTTAAAAATTATACAAGTGATGCCCTGAACACACAGAACCACCCAAAAACATACTATCCACTGTGAGAGAACAAGCAGCCAGAGCATCAGTAACTCAAGAGCAGCTAATTGTATTTTAACTGTGGGTGAGCTTGTCACATATTGTACCAGCTCATTAGTACTAATCCAGTCAGAGACGGTGATAATTTTCTGTATTTTCCAAGCCAACGTAATTAAACTGAGGTCAGTTTCATAGCACTCGTCTCTTGTCTGAACACTTCAGATAGGGAGCTCGTAATGGGAAAGAGCCAACTAATAAAACCTACTACTAATTTTCGAGGAAAAACAAGCGAACAAAATACTTGTTAGAGTTTCCT